>NC_068338.1:31832969-32151215 GCF_014633365.1 Diospyros lotus | reverse complement strand
ATCAAACAGATCAAATGTCTCAGGTGCTGGCTGAAGAAGAGCCATTAAAACTGTGCCTTCCATTTGGTGAACAAAATTCCGTGTACATTTGACAATTTGGTATGTTGTAGAGCTGTCTAGTCCAGTGGAGATTTCATCCATGAAAAGGGTTTTTCTTGGCCCAACAACCATTTCTCCTGCAAGAATGCTGAATATGAATACTAGAGGTTGACGAAAGTCTCGAGTATGACAGCATTACCAAAGATGTGATTGAAACTTGAAACAGCATGATGTATGCAAAAATGGCAAAAGGTCATTGTAACTTGAACATTATTGTTATAGCAACATCTTTCAAGTCAATTTTTCCTTCTTTTTTATTCCTTCTCTTTTTCTTTCTTACATTTTGCTAAGTAAACATATCAGCTAAGTCCGTTTTCAATGGATATATATAATCACATGCATAGTTACTTGGGTCTCAAATTTTGCTTTCACCTAATGTGCATAGTAAATTGGGTCTCAAATTTTGTTTTCAACTTATAACTCTTATGCTTCATTATTGAAACAAGCTTAAAACCTTAAAAGCTTGATCAATTTCTATTGAACATGAGGAGAATAAAATATACAGATTACATTATACTTTTTCTCCTATAAAGTAAAGAAAATTTAGGTTATTTATCCCCTAAAAACTATAAAAATTTATCTCCTGACAAATAGAAAAAAGATAAAACTTTAAAATTGAATAAAACTTTAAACTTTAAAATTATCTATCTGATTTAAACTTCAACCGTGCGCTCCTCGGCCTCTATATATCCATCATATTCCCTTTTTAACTTTGAATCTTCTAATCTCATCCAACAATCTTTATATTTATATATATAAAAGTATGATAGTTAATTTACAAAAGAATTTTTTCCCCCAAAACTTGCATTAATTACTAAAAGTAGCAGTAATTAAATGATTGTGTTTTCTAATAAATTAAATATAGTAATTAAATTAAAAAATTAAGCATATGAGTTTCGAATACTATTTATAATATTTATTTATAACTTAATTTTAAACTCAATTAATCTTCTCATAATTAATTCCTCAATTAATTAAAAATAAGTATTATTTTTTATCAATATTATTAATTAAAAATATTTATAATATTATTTTTGATTAATTTCTCAATTAATCTCTCAATCAATAAAAAATAAATATTATTTCTGAAAAATATGAATAAACAACTTAAACTATTAATTAAATCATAGCAAATTGTTCATTTGTATAAAATAAAAATAATTTGCATTTAGTACTTATTATTCTAAATCAATTGGAGATCTCCTATAAAGTACCTTGGAACTTTTCATTATCAATTAAATAAATATTATTAATTAAAAAATTGAATAGATAATTTAAATTATTAATTAAGTCATATATAGATATATAATTTCTCAATTATTAAAAAATAAATATTAATGTATGAGTTTTTAAATGTTAATAAAGATTTAACAGATCACATTTGCAAAACTATGCAAGAAAACTAATACACAGTGAAAGAAAAATAAATCAAAATTCATATTTTCAAAGTTTTGTTATCATTGCAAAAATTAAATTTCAAGATCAAAAATTAAAATTTTCAAATGAATTTTTAATTAACATTGAAAAATCCATGTTTCCTCACATTTAGAAGTTTTAATTTATATTTATAATTTATAAATAAATATATAATATAATAAATAATTTTATTTTAATAATTAATCAATCACTATCTTTAATTTAATATAAGACCAATACATGAGTTTTTTAATATTAATTAATATAAATTTTTTAATATTAATTAAAAATTTATTGTGATTACACGTACATCACATGGGTGAACACTAGTTATATTTTAAAGGAAGATATGATTACAATTTAGAAATTATCCAGATCAAAAACAAAATCTGCATCACTAATTGCCTGATATTTTTGCCCCTCTAGTGGAACCTTAGTTTGCAAAAATTACCTGGAAATATAAAAAGTTGAGTCAATTTCCAATCAAGAATAATTACCATTTTCTTCAAATCTACGAAGGTGTAACATTTTCATATGATAGTTTTCTGGTTATCTACAACGTAAAACACAAAAATAACGAAGAACAATTATGAGCTAACTGGATGAACCCAAGGAAATTCTATTTGATCAAGGCAAAAACAGGCATTTAAACAGAAGTATTTAATTTTCAACCGCATTCAGATTCAAAGGACAGTTTTTGAGTTGTCAACATGCTGAATATGCTCTCTCCTAGTGTTCAATTATATTGCATAAATATTACTGCACCTGTCTTATAAAATTTCAGTATCCTGATTTCTGTGATCATATTGCTATTACGTGCTCATGTGAACTGTGAGTTAGCACTTCCACTTCTTCAACTTTCGCATCCAGTAAACAGAAACCCAGAATTGTTCTAAACCACATTAAGTTTATAATTTGAAATTACGGAAGTATAAGCAATAGAAGTGGAAGAGTTCAACTTTCCAAACGCAGGATGGAGGGAAGGGTTTAGGGGAGAGATAAAGACCTGTAGTAACTCGTTTTCTTTGGCCACCTGAAATACCCCTAAGCATGTCATTACCGACGACCGTCTCTGAACACACGTCAAGACCAAGCACTTTCAATATGTAATCCGTCGAGATGCTATGCTTTTTACCACCAACAGACGATGCCTGAAGTTAGAATTTGTTCAATATATGAATGATTGAAAGAGATTGAACAAAATGAACTACGAATAATAAAATGGCAGCCATGGTTAAAAAATATAACCTTCATAAAAGCATCTATTTCAGGAGTTGGCCTTATATTCCTTTCCTTCTCTAAACGTGTAAGGTCCGTCATGAATCCTGAAAATCAAAGATCAGAAGAAATGCATTGTTCAAAATATGGTAAAACCTGGAGAAAACCAAGAAACAGCACTGCTGCAATACCCTTGAATAACATATTAAAAAAAAATCCTGGTCAAATAAGCGTGAAGTTGAGATTGACAAGCAGTTGAAAGCATTGCCTTCGATTGCTGACCTGTAAATTTTTATACGACCTTTGCTGTTGCAGAATCTATAATTCTATTGACTGGAGACTTGCAACACGGTTATTGATGGAATGATATAAAACATAGATAAACTGATAAAGAATAGATATCCTTACAGACCATAAAAAGGCCAAAGAAATGGAGAACAGCAATATAAGAATATCAAGGAATTGAAACAGAAAATGCAAGGGACAAAAGAAACAATTAAAATGACTTTATTTTCATGAATACATAGATGAAAATAACAAAACCAAGTTGACAAAACTATAAATTAATATGAATTTTTTAATTAGAAAGAGCAAAATGATTAAACTGGTCTGAAACCATCATTTTCCATGTGGTAAAAAAGATCAACCTAGAGACTTAACTTTGTTCTTTTATGTTGTTCATAGATAAACTGAAGGAAATCGTTCATTGAATATATGAGTTACTAACCAAGCAAATAAATAAGCATACAAGTTTATAAATGGCTAGACTGAATCGGCTTGGGTCAACTCTCGCAAATGACAGTCCAATAAATTGAGCAGAACTTGTTTAGATCAAAAGATGTCCATATATTACTGAGGAAAAAAAAAAGATTTGCAAGTGTAAAGGGAGTAAATGGACTTATGTTTATCTATGTTTCAAATTTATATCAAAGCCATGAGTGAAGTTGCTGCAGCAGATATTGCTGTGGGATTGGGCAACCTAGTGGGTCACCAAGAAAATTTCAGGACAACTCCTGATTCTGTGCTAAACTTCAATGGATCAATCCTTGACTGATCAATGTTTCAAGAACTTGAAGATTTGAAAGGCAAGTCAGGTGGAAACTAAGTGCATACAAATTAAACGAAATTCATTTAGTTAAAAAGGTAACGAAAATTGGTACTGCCGAAAGGCATGTGATCAAATTTGTAGAAACTATTGTATCACAATTTATGATTTCACTGGAGTCAAAATCAATTTCAAATTTCTTTTACTATAAACCAATTTCATCAACAAACCCAAGACAAATAATAGAAATTTCTGAAAGATAGATGGCTAGGTATCATCTGAGGGACTAACTAAAAACACAACACAAAATGCAAAAATCATAGACAAGATTGAGAGAGAGAAGAGGGGGGGGGGGGGGGGGGGGTGGCGGGCATGAAGATGCCTAGAAAGTTATGAATCAACTAAAGCACTTCACTATTAAATGAAAAAGTACCAAGGAGGATTTGTGATGATTCATAAAAATCAATATGGTGCTGTCAAAGTTTTCTTCTTTTGCCTACTTGGATCACTATAAAGGAACAAAACTTTCTTTGACGGTACATGGGACAGAAACAACAACTTTCCATTGTCCCTAGACCAAAATGCATAACTTCATTGAGAATAAAAGGAAGTAGAGAAGAGAAGAGGATCTGACCAACTTATGGTCAATCAGAGACTAAGAATTAGGATTTTTGGCCTTTACGACGAACAATTTCCTTCCTAACCCAATCTTATAGTACCTCTCCTGTGCTACCATCACTTGGACCACCCCTTCGTCAACCCCTAAAATATTTATGGCAATGATATTCTTCCAAAATGGCATCACAATAACAATAATTATCGGACACTTAGAAATTTTTGTTACCATTCCTTCTTCTTAATATTTTAGTACACATGAGAAATTTATTAAAACCCTTTTCTAAATCTTTCCCATTTTCACTAAGACATTTCTAATACTGTGGACAAGGAGAACCTCCTCAAATGCTCTGGCTTTTTGTTTATTATTTACGATTTTTAAGAACAAATTCTCAAAAAACTTTTATACATTATGTCAATTCGGATTGTGGATACACACAAGAGTGAAGGCCTGGAGGTTACCTAGAAGGTTCTAAAAGATTCTAGGGCTTTGTAGAGTATTCTAGACTTCTCTTTGGCGGTTCTAGGAGGATGTGGAATGTCCTAGATTATTCCAGAGGTCTCTAGAAGGTCCTAGGTTTTTTGGGGTATCTAAGGTCTTTTAAGTGCTGAAGGAGTCCAGAGGAATCTAAGGTTAATTTCCCGGGAGAATCTAGATAATGCTAGATGGTTCTAAGCAAGTCTTTTATATTTCATGGTATTCTTCTATCTTTTAGATGTTCTAGAGTTGTTCTTGTATGTCTTCTTGTTTGTATTCTAGAGAGTTCTAGGGTAGTTGGTAGATTGCTTTTATGGAGAAGGTTCTAAAAATTGTTTCATTCACTTCAAATGTGATACTAAACACCTTTATATGAATGGACATCCACACCCTAAACACATTAAATTTATCACTTTTCAGGCTTTTATATCTGTAAACAGTATGTATACATACATCTCGGTTTTACTTTCCAATTTTTTTCGTGTTTCACTTGTGTTGACAAAGGTTATTGTATTTTTCTAAATGAAACAGCACTGTGAACAGAAGATCGACACTTGAACATGAAGGCAGAAAGTTTAATGGTGTGGTAAATAAGTATCTAGCCATTTTGTTGACCCTAAGAAAAGCTACACCTGCAATAAGCAAGCACCAAAATTGATTAACACCACCAAAAATTCTCAGAATTAAAAGAAACCAATATGGTTCACGTAAAACAACTTTGAGTGACAATGGTGATCTTTAGGGACACAGAAATATTTTACATAATGATAAGATAGATGATCAGAAAGAAGAATAGAAGATCATTATTTATGCGAAGTAAATCACTGAGTGGAGCAGGGAGATGAGAAAGTGATGAAAAACTTTATCCCAGGCCATTGAGGACAGCAGATATACATGCTAGATAAAGTCTGTTAATGAATTAAAGAAATAAACCTGCAATGCCTCCGCCAGAACCTTGACATCTAGCTGCAAAGTCCAGAGTTTCTCGGACGGTTAGTTCTGCTATGTGGTTATCTGTTTGACTTATGTAAGCCGAAGTCCTCTGAACACAGAATTTGTCAAGCTTATGGCCATTATATGTAATACTCCCAGTTTTCTGAAACCAAACATCACATTAATAATCCAAGAAGTAGATGCCAATCAGTAGAAAATTCAGAAAGGATTCTTCCACCTTCTTAGGAAGGTCCAAAAGAAAGCAAAATAGAGATTTAACAAACCCCTATGTTCTTCTGTTTTAGATTAATTTTCTCCCTCCTACTTGTTACTAGGTAGAAGTGTGAATCAGGGAACCGGCCACACCACTAGATGAAGATAAATTAGTGCGTTGTATAACAGCTTCCGCAGTCCAATTAATGCACTAAGTGTGCAAGGATAATAAACAACTTTAGACCTAAAGGAGTTTTCACGCACATGGGGACCTCATGAATTCGATAGTGCAAACCTTTAAGGTAGGGTCAAGTTTTCCTGCAAGAGCTAACAGCAATGTGGATTTCCCAGAGCCTGGGGGGCCCAAAAGCAGTGTCATCCTGGCAAAACTCAAAAACCTTTAGTACCTTCACAAACAATTCATCAGGGAAAAGAAAAGAAAAGGAAACAACAATAGCGAAAGAAAGAAAGTTGACCTTATCAAGCAAAAAAAATAAAGAAAGAAAGAAAAAGATATAGTGTTCTGTGTTCAAATCAGATAGGGATAGGAATTAAGAGTTTAACAAGACCATGTTGATGCAAGATGCACGTACCAGCTTATTGTCGGAACTTTCATTTTGAATTAAATTTCATACTGGTCTATTTTTAACTTTTGTGATGTGCCAACTAGGGTTGATGAAATATTAGCGTGGGCATTGGTGTTACTACAGCCCTTTGAGATTTTACCTCCAGGCATAAATCATGTGACCCTCCTCTTAGAAAGACATCCCGTGATATTCTTGAGAAGTCTAGATCCTCCCATGGACAATAAATCATTTGCCTACATCTGCTTCATTTCAGTTGCAGTTGACAAAGTAATTGAAAACCAATGGATTTGCTTCACAGAAAGTAAACTTTAGGTGACCATACGGGAACTTGAAAACTTGACCTGCCAGTTCATACCATCCAACCACCTCTCTGTTCCTAATTCTTGAGGTAACTTTTTAATCTGGTGTATAATTCAAAAGGCCCAAATTTTCTTTTATGCTGCTTCTGAAATTTCAGTGCCAAACTCAATGGCTTGTGAATAAATAACTCTTTAGCATGAGCAATGATTCCATAATGATAATGAGAGAGAATGAACTCTACCTTCCTGGTTTCACGAACCCACTGATGTTGTTCAATATGGTTAAGTCATGCATCTTTGGGCGAAATATATGCAGACCAGTCAAGATATGCTGCAACATGGAAAAATATTTAAACAAATAATGATCGGCGGATTCAATTGGAAGGAGTTAAAATTTGGCAGTAACAAGAACAAACGTTGACCAAAAAATAGAGGAAACGCCATACCTCAATATGGTCTCGAACATTATTGACCAGAGTAGGCAAAGCTCTCGAGCCAACTTGAACCTTCGCTCTGACATTCAGATTCTCAAATCTCACTTCAATTTTTGGAACCTCTATTCCAACTCTGTTACATGATGAAAAGATTCACAGGGAAACAACTCAGAAGTCACCAGAAATTAGATGACCATCTATTAGAATTTGAATTCCTGATCTTCTAAAACTTCTATATGAAAAATATCCAACCAGACTGATGGAAGAGGAAATTTAGAGATAATAGCCCCTCTAGTTGGGACTTCTAATTGGAAATAAGAACATGATTTTGCTGCTTCCTGAGTAAATTTCGGGTTGTAATTAAAGAAACAATGCATGAACAATAAGGAAATAGTAGATCGCATATAGGGTGCAAGGAATACCAAATATACAATCAAGAAATTTCATAAAACTTCCAAATATACAATCCATCAATTTCACAAAACTTTAATGTTGAATGTAGGAAATTTTTATATTAGGAATATTAAAATGTGAATTAATCATCTTTTGACACATTTTCTGAAGATGATGAACAGTGAATAGCACGTCTAGTAAATCAAAATTAGTTTCAATTTTTCTATACATACAATTTATGAATTCTAAAAAACCTTCTTAAACTCAACTTAGTAGAAGTTATTGATGTAAAAATTTTTGTTTGTTCATATATACGAATTTTCTTATAAAATTATCACTTGCTTCACATCAAATAAGGCTAGGGCGTTAATGAATTTTCAAATATTGATCACTTGATAGTTTTTACATTTACATTCTCCCAACCAAGACACAAATCTAAATATATATATATATATATATATCACCAGATGGTAGCTTAACCTATGAATAGTAATTTTTAAGATCTTAAGTTCAAATCTTGTATGTTTTTTCTTAAGTTTTCATCATATTTCATTAAGTTTAAGAGATAAAGAGAGACTATCACAAAAACCTAACAAAATATGATTAAATTTATAAACAGCACGAAAATATTTCCATTAAATTGAGTGAATCACATTAGGACTAAGCTGATAGATAAAGCATCAAATTAGGTAGGATAGGATCTACCAAAAAAACGATGTGCATTGATGATCCAACCTTCAGCAACATATACACACACATAAGCACATACACGTACGGATAAAGAGAAGAGAAGATAGAGAGGAGCGATTGATAAACCTTTCGAGACGGTCTTTGATGGCGGTGAGAAGCTTGTAATTGTCCTGCTCGGTGGTGGCCAATGCCTTCTTGACGACGAGCTCCCGATCGCTGCGGCCTAGCTTCCTGACGTCGACCGCCTCAATCCTCTCCCCGTCGCTGTCCTTTTCCGTGGCCGGCTTGCGCAACAACGCGAAGTTGGACCGCTTCTGCGACGGCAACCTGGCCAGCGCAGCCCAAATAAGCTCGTTCTCGTCTTCCCTCAACAACTCCGCATTCGACGCCCTGACGAACGTCTCGTTCCCGTCCTCCACATCCAATTCTAGGTACTCGCTCCCGTCAGAAGCCGCCATATCTTAGTCTCTATACCTATCTCCGATCGATGACTTGAAGAGAAAGTTTCTTTTTCTCGAGTTTTGGAGAAAACCGATGAAGAACAATATTCGCCAGAGCCTGCAACTACTCACTCTCAAAGAGCTGTTTGGCTCAGCGTTTTTATCGATAACTTTTTAAGTTATTTAACTTTTAAATAAAAAGTTTGATAGCGTTTAAGTTGATAATGTGTTTGGATAGATATGCTTTTAACTTATCAATTATTAATTATGTGTTTGATTTGGAATAACTGATAAGTTATCAAAACTTGATAAAAAGACTAAAATAGATATAGTGTTAAATGATATAAAATTTTATCATTAAATATTAATAAATTATACATAATTATTAAAAATATATTAATACAATATTATTATGTATATTATATATGTTATATATAACAATAATATATATTATTATGTATTATATATACATATAATTGTTGTTATATATATAATATATATATACACACAACGATTGGCGTAGAGGAGATGACAACGACGGGTAGCTACGATTGGGACAGAGGAGATGGGGGCAGTGGTCGATGGGGGCAACAGCAGCTTGCGGCAATAGGTCTGTTGCCGATGGTGCGACCCACCATAAAGAGGCGGCTTGTAGCGGCCCACGGCAGCCCAGAGGGGCGACGACAGTATTGGGCGAAAAAGATGAAAATGGCAAGAGGGAGGAGAAGATGCAATGGTGACAAATATGTAAATATGTAAAATATTCAAGGACAAATTGATACTTTAATCGGCCAAGTTAGTAGCATTTTTTGTAAAAGTCGGGGATTACCAACTTTTGCAAAATGTTATTATAACCACTTTTAAGTTGTGTAGCTTTTACACTACATATGATTGTCAAACACTTAAATATAAAATACTATCTAACTTATTAACTACTTATACACGACTTATAAGCAGTCAAACTGTTAAACCAAACAGACTCCTAGCATTATATATTCCGGATGGAAAATGCTTCGACTTAGGGACGGTTTGGCTTGGCTTTTAATCTGACCAGAATGTGGAGGGATCCGTGCTAAGTTTGAAATAACGATGTTGCCACTACAAGGAGAAGTCCATCGTTAACTACCCGGCACACGTATGAGCGTGAAGGTACTCCATATCCTTTTAGTTTCAGTCAGTTTTATTGGCATGGTAAAATGCATCGAGGGGCAGTTTGGGAACTCAAGGTTACAAATCCATTAAAAGTTTAGTAAATATTAATATTTAATATTTTATTGGCTAGATTTTTTTGTAATTTAAAAATATTTTTATTTAGTTATTGTAATTTTTTTTTACTAGCCTTTTCTATTACCAACGTTATTAAATTAATTTAAATTATTTTAGTTAAATAATAATTAAATTAAATTTTAAATATATAAAAATAAAAATTATTGTCGTTCTTCTACTTTGAAACCCATTCAGTGAGTTAGAAGGCTGCCGGCGGCTAGTAGAACTGTGTCTCAACTGGCAATCGCTTTTTTTTTAGTTTTTTTTTTTGTTTTTGTTTTTGTTTTTATTTTTATTTATTTTCAATTTATTTTAACTTAATTAATATTTAATTAAAATAATTTTAAGTTAACAAAACAGAATTAACAACAGATGGGTATTTTCGTCAAAAAACTAATCACTAAAATTAGTAAAAGTATTTTCAATCACAAAAAATGTTTCAATTAATAACTTAAACTACTGAAAATTAGTGATTGTTTTCCTATTTTATAGATATTTTGCCCTATTCCTACGAGTTCTAACCGCGTTGTTGGTTTAGATTTGAGTTTTAATATTAGCACAATATCATCCTTAATTATTTTTTAAAAATATTTAATTATAATAATAATTGTTATTGTCAAAACACAATAATAAATTTATTTTACTATGAACATCGTTGTCCATCCAAATATGCAAGCAAATAAACAATCAGAAATCATGAAAAGATCTCCCGTAAATACTATGATATTTAATTCAAACATCCAAATTGTTGAAAATTATATAACAAAATTCACACTATCTAGTATCTGAGACGTATCATTTTTAAAATAAGTATTCGCTTATTTATATAGGGATATAAAGTAATCTTAAGTAGTTTAAGGTTAGAATTCTTATAAATAACATCTATCTTGATATTTTAAAATCTGTTAGAATTAAAATTCTTATAGATAATATCTATCTTGATATTTTGGAACCTATTAGGATTAGAATTCTTATGAATAATGTTTATTTCAATATTTCGAAATCGTTTTAAAATTAGAATTTTTTATGAATAATTACATATCCTTTTTGTAGAATATTATTGTTGAGCCAACTTGCTCATATTAATTAAGATTTGATGATTAATAAAAATATTTTTATGATATAAATGTATTTATTTCTCATATAAAAAATAAATTTATTTTAAATTAAAAATGACTACAAAGAGTAAATTTATTTTGAATTAAAGATGGATTGTCTTTAAATTAATTGTTATTGTCAAAACACAATAATGAATTTATTTTACTATGAATATCATTGTCTGTCCGTCCAAATTTGCAAGAAAAAAAACAATCAAAAAGCATGAAAAAATTTCATGCAAACACTCTGATATTTAATTCAAACATCCAAATTATTGAAAGTCGTATAACAAAATTCACACTAACTAGTATCAGAGACGTATCATTTTTAAAATGAATGTTTGCTTATTTATATAGGGATATAAAGTAATCTTAAATAGTTTAAGGTTAGGATTCTTATAGATAACATCTATTTTGATATTTTAAAATCTGTTAGAATTAAAATTCTTATAGATAATATCTATCTTCATATTTTGAAACCTGTTAAGATTATAATTTTTATGAATAATGTTTATTTCAATATTTTGAAATCGTTTTAAAATTAAATTTTTTTATGAATAATTACATATCATTTTCGTAGAATATTATGGACTTTCAAATATCAAACTTATCTACTTTACGCGTTATGTGAGACCCTTTGTTTGCTAGGAAATTTACACATTTTAACCCAAAAAATTATTTTGGGCTTTTAAGTTTTCTTTTTTAATTTTTTAATAGACTTTTGTCCATGACATAATAATAACTTTACTCAAAAATATATACCAGTGAAGGTGGGCTCCTTTGATGCAAGACATGGCAAAGACAGCCCAAAATATTTTTTGAATCGTTTTTATAATTTGTGAAATATTTCGGAGCTTTTTGTAAATTATATAAAATAGCTGGAAATGCATTTTCTGCCAGAAAACACATTTTCGACAATTGATGTTATAGAAATAGATAATTACGAATAATTATTTTCTAGCCACATTTCACCACCGTGCGCATTGTTGTAGGAATAGACGATGTTGACCTTGAATTTGGGGAGGCCTAGATCTTTGGAAATGGTGTAAACGATGTGGATGAGGGTGTCGTCGATGGTGGTCATTTTTGTTGTTGTACTTTTGTACATCAATTTTAATGATGAAAAACATCTATTGGTTTAATCCCTAAATCATGAGTCAAGTATGTGGTTTTCAATATATATCAATTTCAATATCAAGTATCACTTTGTGAAAATGAAAATGCTGTTTTTACTAAGTTTGAAAGTTAGCATCTTATAAGGAGACATATATGAAAATGTTTTCTTTTTAGAAAACTATCTCCCGGTATTTTGATATCTAACATTCATTAGTACTAAAACAATTTTTAATGAATTTTTCATTAAATAGAAAGTATATATTTTGGAGGCGATTAAATCGCAAAATCATAAGTTTGTACTAAAACCTAAAATCTACTTTCTTATTGTTTTAGATTTTGATCTTTTATATATTTTTATTGAATTCAAATAGGGGGTATTTTGTTATTTAGATTTATGTATTAAAGTAAATGGAGGTAAAATATAAATAAAAGAAAATGTGGACATTTACTTAAACTAAAAAAATATAAATAAGTTGAGATGTATACATGCTGTGGATTGTGTTGTGATGCAAATGTTTCTGAAAATCTATCATGTTTCTATGTATGTTTCGAAACCCCTTTGAAAATGTTTTCAATGTTTTTTGTGTATGCTATTTCAAAACATCTTTGTATTGCATGTGTTTTCAAATCAGGTTTTGAACTATGTTTCAAAACCTATATATCGTATTTCGAAACTCATTTCCAGAGATGTGTGTTTCGAAACTTATGATGGTATGTTTTGAAACCTCATTTCTAGAGAGGTATGTATCGAAACATGTGATAATATGTTTTGAAACCTATGTCTTTGTCAGCAGAGATTCGAGATGCTTTTTGCTTTGCATTTTTAATATTTATCTAAAAGTTTCTCAAAATATTTTTTAATGCATTCTCCATGGCTTGTAAAATTCAAATTCAAATTTGAAGTGGAGATCATTATTATGTGTGAGTGGGGAATAGATTGTGTCTCCCACTCATTGCTGTCTCTTGGTGCATATTCAGCTGTAAAGGCTGTATGTTTCAAAACATGAGGAATATGTTTCGAAACTTATGTGTAAAATTGTGATGTTTTGAAACTTATTATGTATGTTTCGAAACTTACTTTTCTATCTTGTCTCTAACGGCTATAAAACGATCAGATTTCTATCTTTTGGTATAAATAACAGGTATTTGAAGACAAGAAGAGATTGATTGAGAGACAACGAGTAAGAACAAGAGAACACACACTAGAGACACACACAAAGACACAAGTGATCTAAATCATTCTTGACAAAACTTTCAAAGAAGATCCATTTATCCGTTCCTAAATGTGCATTGTGGTGTGAAAAGAAGAAGCAAGCTGAAATCCAAAGTATCATCCTTCCATCTCTCCTCACCTTAACTTAAAAGGTTTGTACAACCATTTGGTAAGGCATTCTATTGCTATACATTTGTTGGGCTGTAAAGATAAACTTATTTATTTTGTTAATGTTGTAAGGTTTGAGTTTAGCCAAAAACTCATTGTAGTGTAAAGGTTTGAATTGAGCCTAAAACTCATTGTGTCAAAGGTTTGAGTTTAGCCTTAAAACTCACTTGGTGCTAAGTTTGAGTTGAGCCTGTAAAAACTCACTTTGTAAGATTTTAGGGTAAATCGTGATAAAACCTTTGTTATGATGATCACTAGTAAAAAGCGATTGGGATTGAAAAATCCTTCAAGTGGTTAAACTTGAAGGTAATAGAATAGGCGAGTACCGAACCACTATATATCTTGTGTGCAAGTATTCTTTAGCTTTCATGTATCATTATTACCTATTGCACATGCTTGCATAAGTTTTGTTATCAAAGACTAAAATAGTTTTCTTGGGAACAAGTTTATACATGTATACAGAAAACATATATTTGATATACAAACATCTTTGGTATACTCTTAATTACATAAATTATCTTTTCCAAAAGTCGTTATTTTGAACTATAAGGTAAAAAAATTTCGAATCAAGCAAAACAGTGAAGTAGATTTCGAAATATACATTTCATATTTCAAAACTTGTAAAACAGTGAGGTATATTTCGAAACATATATAGTAGATTTTGAAACCCACTTAACAGAAATGTTTATTTCGAAACATATAGCTTATATTTCGAAACCTAGTATTCTACCAACAATCAAAGTTTTAAATTATCGAAAATCTATCTAATCCCAATTCACCCCCCTCTTGGGATATATTTGTCATCATTAAGAACCAACAATTTCTTGGACGATTTTAGAGAAGTTTATAAAGTTTGGCAATTGGAAAACAATGGTGAAGCAGATTTTGTTAGAGACAAGGTGACTCTTCTTACTAATGATAAAAGCGAAGAGGCTCTTTCAGGGTTTGCTTGTTAAGGATAGTGCCCAATAGGTTGGAAGGGTTAGTTACGACTAAGCATTTCACATTCTTCATGTTTTTTGTGGCTCTCTCGTATGCTTTTTCTAGGATTTTTTCTCTTAATTTGGAAGTATAGGTGTCAAAAGGGCCGGCCCGGCCTGGCCCGGTCCGGCCCGAGTCGACCCACGGGCTTTTTAAACGGGCCGGGCCGGCTCTTTTACTAAAAGGGTCGGGCCGGGCCTGGGCCCTTTTATAATTGATAGGGCCCGGCCCGGCCCACGGCCCCCCTACAAAAGGGCTGGGCCGGGCCAGCCCGTGGGCTAGAGGGCCGGGCCGGGCCGGGCCCTTAGCCCACAGGGCCTAGTGGGTCGGGCTCGGTGGGCCCGGCCTTTTTTTTTTAAATAATTTTTTTAAAAATAATACATATAATATATACATATATAAATATCAAAATAATACATATATAAAAATTAATTTGTTTTTTTAAAATATTTTCTATCTTAATTCTTAAGTTTTAAATATTATTTCATTATTTTATATTTCAAAATTCTATATGCCTTATAATTTTTGTTGTGAATTGATATGAAAAATAATGTACATATAAAAAGGAGAATGTTTATTTATAATTTAAATATATAAAAAATTTAACTTAAAAATTTTAAATAAATTAATTGATGGTTATTATTTATATATATTGCGAAATTAAATTTTTTAGCATCCAATATCAATAATTACCTAAGAATAACAAAATTAAAAAAAAAAATGAGTAAGGGCCTTACTGGCCCATAAGGGCCTCATGGGCCCGGCCCATAAGGGCCCAACGGGCCACGGGTCGGGCCGGGCCGGGCCGTGGGCCCAATTTCTTTGGCCCAGCCCGGCCCCCCAATGAGGGCCGGGCTCGGCCCGGCCCGTATGAACAGTAACGGGCCGGGCCAAAGCCCGGCCCGTCACGGGCTGGGCCGGGCGGCCCGCGAGCCGCCCGGCCCTTTTGACACCTCTATTTGGAAGTAGCGATTTATTGAATTCTGTATATCTATTTTTAGGAAAATATATTATGTTTGAATTATTTTTTATATTAAAAATTATATTTATAAAAAATATTTATATTTTTTTATACTTTATCCCACATTTCTATTATTTACTATTTTAAAAAAATATCATTTTTTCTTTTTCATTTTATATCAGAAATATTTCTCATTTCCATTTCTATCAACTTAGATGAGCTCCAAGTAAAGATGGTTAGATATTTATTTTTTTATAAATATTAAATTTGGTGTTATGAAATTTTATTAATATTTTAATTTTTTAAATATTTGTTATATATAAATAAAATTATTTTTAGGTTGCGTTTGTTTTTTAAAATTATGAAATATTTTAAATATTTCTTAATAAAATGTATAAAAATAAATAGTTATTAAGGATATTTAAGATATTTTATAACTCTTAACTGTAAAAAAATAAATACAGTTCAATATAAAAATCGTCAACCTATTTATATATTATGGTTAAAAAAATAAAACACAACAATTTTGCAACCAACAAAATTTATCTTTATAAATATTTTTAATTAATCATACTACAGCAAGACCAAACCACAAATATCTATTCAAATTGGATAATATTCATACATAAGCACAGGGACACTAAAATTATTTAATAAATTTATCAAGTTAAATTTTTTTATATATATATACAACTATATCATGATAGAGCAAAGTATGGGTATCTTATTTATTCTCTTTCATAAATATTTTTTATACTTAAACGTTTTTTATTAAAATAAAATTTTTAATAAATACGCAGTGATACATCCACCTAAAGCCTTCATCAAATACCTTTTAACTAGCCTACGTGAACAGTCCAGTTGGTCAAGAAGAGGGGCACAAAGTGCCTTCCGTGGTGAATCTTGGACCAAGATCAATGATCGAGTCTCGTAAGCAGCAGTGTAGGGGTACCTCTCTCCAAAATGAGAGGGGGCTCCTTGTGCGCGGTGAACTCGGATCTAGCCACTGCGTCTAACTAGGTCACCATGATTAATCTCCTCCCACATTCTATTGGACCGAGTGTGAGGATACTCGGATGAGCGATTTTACCTTTTGGACCAAATACCTTTTAACTTTCCCACCCAACTTATCCTAATTAATTAATTAAATAAAGAAAAAAAGAGGATAACAGTAAGAGGTGGCTCAGGCTGACATGCTGATCTCAGCCTGGCCGCCTCTTCTCTTGTCAAAACCGCGGTGCAGCGCCATCTGATTTCATCGGCTTTTATCCGCTACGGCTCCCCAACATTAAGCCACCTAGCGACCGCCAATACCTTTTGCCACGTTTATCCCAATTCATTAATTTGTTTTGTGATAATGTCATTAATCTTGACTTAAATATACAATGTGAGTAAATATTTTTTAAAATAATTAATGAATCATGTAAATATTTTCAGCGAATTAGAGCATGGTGAGGTGGGGTGATGTGGCAGGATAGTCTCGGCCGCAGAGGATAATAGACCCTTTCGGATAAGAATTATGATTAATGCCGAAATAAAACTACAAAAGAAAATGGAAACGCAAGTCCTTTAGAGGGAGAGTACTACCAGTAGTTTCCGTCTTCATTTAAGAAGTTGGAGCGGCTCATTCCGACTCAGAGAAGAAGTTCATCAACGGCGACGGACGAGGAGATCAGCTCTTATATACCGATATACAATTATTGTAGATATATATATACATATATAGGCGGAGATATTCGAGGCCTGTATTTCTGTCTTCCTGTTGTTGAATGGGAATTATTTTCCGTGAAAATCATGGCGATGAAAAGGTCATTCAAGGATTCTCTTAAAGCTCTCGAAGCAGATATTCAGCACGCTAACACTCTGTAACTCTCTCTCTCTCTCTCTCTCTCTCCTCCCCCCCCCCCCCCCCCCCCCCTCTCTCTCTGGTGGTGGATTGATCGACTTTTGCGTTTTGATACCAACTATGACGACCCAAAATTTTCTCAATTTCTATTCACAACCAGTTAATAACTCAGTTACATGGGCTAGAATTTCGCCCCATAATTATACAACAGTGGAAGATAATTAATTATAAATACACAATTCAGGGGCGTCTCCTTAGAACTCAAGGACACAGAGGTACGAGCCTATAGAACAGATTCAATGAAATTGATGATTCTGTCTGGGTCTTGGTGTGATGCAGACTATTGTCGGCCAGGCATTGGCAATTTTGTCTTCCTTCTCTTAGCTTATTTTATCGGAATTTTTGTGCATTGCTTTCCATTGATTTAACTGATTTATCAGAATTGTTGTGCTGTGCACGATGTGTTTGATCCAAGTTTGGAGCCGTCGTTTTGTTTCCCCTTTTTTCCTTGTTTTATTTACTTTCTCATTGTTCGGTTGGCATTTTTAGGTATCTTTTCTTTTGAGATGTACCTTTTTAATTTTGAAAGGTGTTAAGTAATTTCGAAGTCCTAACTAACAGTAGTTCAGAAATTTGTTATATTGATTATATGCTGCTTCTTAAAATAAGTTAAATTGTCTGGTTAGAAAATTTTATCTAATGCCTGAAACTCTGAAAAGCAAAGACATCAACTTGAATAAACTCTTTACGTACCTATCTGTTGAGTTCATCTGCATGTTTAGCCTTATCACAAGTCCAACTTGATGATGAACATCAATTCTGGAACTAGGATTTGTAGGTAAAAGAAAGCAAAAAATAAGGATAATAAAACAACACCAATTGATTGAAGCTAATAGCTGTTTATGTTGTTGATTGGAATAGAAAATGGGAAATAATGAACAGATATTTTTCAAAGCGAAGAGCCTTGTGCATTGGGGATGTCCCTTTTTTATATGTTTATTGTATAATCATTTTGCTATTCTTTTTTTTTTTTTTTTGCATGATGTTCAACCATCTGGTTTGTGTATGTTCCGTGGCGGGCCAGGATGAATTCTTAAATACACATGTAGCATAATTGGCTAAAGGAAATTGAAAACTATTGATTAGGAGCGTGTATATCATTCTTTTGAGATGAACTTTTCTGGATACAGTTAAGCCTGAATGTTCCTTCCCCTTACTCATTCTGTGTTGCTACTTCAGGGCTTTAGGCCATCCGAGGGAGCGTGATGGAGCATGCCTTCAGATGAGATTGTCTTACAGTCCAGTTGCGAACTTGTTTCTATTTCTTGTTCAATGGGCTGATTGTCATCTTGCTGGGGCCCTTGGGTTGCTCCGTATCCTTATTTATGTGGTAAATATCACTACATTGCACATTTACCATTATATTTAGTCTTTTCCCTTTCTGGTGAAGCCCGTCCGTGTCTTTCTTGACCTTTTCTTATTTGTTCGTTGTGTGATTAATTTGAAAGTCACTTCTCTTCATTAATAAAAATACTGGTTTCTTGTTGGGCTGTGGCTCAATGATGGATTGATGCAGACATATGCAGATGGTGAAACCACTATGCCCGTTTATGAAAGAAAAGCTAGCATCAAAGAATTTTATGGTAAGATTTTAGAAGTGAATTTCACAGTGCAAAGATGATTTTTGCTTTTTTTGGATATTTATGTTATTCAGAAACTAGGTAAGCTTCAACTTTACATTAGCATGTGCTTAAATATTCTCTGTATATGAACAGGTATTATATTTCCTTCTTTATTGCAACTTCAAAGTGGGATAACAGATTTGGAAGATAGAAAACAGAAAGAGATATGTTTACTCAAGTACTCTAGAAAAGATGATAATTTAGACAAGGGAAAGTACACTGAAGCTGATATTGAGAGAGAAGAGGAATGTGGGATCTGCATGGAAATGAACAGCAAGGTTGTGTTGCCTAATTGCAGCCATTCATTGTGCATGAAGTGTTATCGGGAATGGTAAGCTCCTTGTGTTGTTTATGTCCTATAAAACATATATATATATATATATATATATAGATGTGGATACTTGTCTGTTTGATATAAAACAAGAGCTACTCTACCTGTTTAATGCAGTTATTGGAAGCAAGTTTCTGTAACATGATTTCTGAAATACTGTTGAAGGTTTTGAGAATTGGCATTTCAGGTCATTTTCTATCACCAACTACAAAACAACAAATAAAGAACATAAAGTACAACGTCCAGTGTTCCTGAGTATTTGCTCTTTTTAACTCAATTTTCTGGAAGGAGTTTTATAAGCATTGAATCAATAAAATTTTAGCCCTGAATTTCTATCTTCGTTGTCTAAGAACGGAAATGTTGAGAAATCTGCCTGACATTGCGATTCTTTAATTGGTCCCATTGGCTATTACAAGTCTTGGGTTTCAATCTGTAGAATTCTGGCATATCTGAAGCATCAAGGACCATCTTAGTTGCAGTCTATTGGCAATAGATTGATTTAGTTGGACCACAGTCGGTATCTTGATTTTATTTCGAGGTCAATTAACTTTTCCACTTGCAATTTCTCTTTTATTGAGTTTAACTTGTAGAAGAGATACAAATGATTGGTAAGCTAATTCATGTTGGCCATTAAAGCTTGATATCTCGTCATTTTTAATTTAACATGCACGGAGAGAACTTCTAAGAGCAAATATGCATTGTGAAAGCGGCTTCACTCTTCAGTGTTGACTGACACATGAGAGCCTTCTCGGTGAATTTATAAAAACAGTAACTGTTCAGCTGGACCTTATACGTGTTTTATGGTGTTTGTTTCAGGCGCGGTCGATCTCAGTCATGCCCCTTCTGCCGGGATAGCCTCAAACGGGTGAACTCAGGGGACCTTTGGATCTGTACTGACAACAATGAAGTTGCCGATTTATCCATAATCTCCAGAGAGAACATACGGAGGCTGTTTATGTACATAGAAAAGTTACCTCTCGTTGTTCCAGAACCTGTGTTTTTTGTTTCCTATGAATCTCGCCTGAGGTATTACTAAATCCAGAATCAGTTCACTGGCTAAAACCCAGTTGTATATAATTTCAACACTAGCGCAACTTGAATTGTAAATCCCTGCTGGCTTGTGTCTTTTGGCTTTTATATCCATGGGCGTCAATATGCTGTTGATCTCTGGATTGTTTCAATACGTTTCATTTTTACCCGTTAACTTCTTCCTCAGAGCTCCCCCCCGTTCCTCTCTCTTTCAACTTTATTTACAATTTGCGTGATCGTGAAATGTGATGATAATACAGTTCAGTAAGATGGTGCGTTTCACTCTCCGTTATGCGCACAAAAATTCTAGCTGTGAGGGCGATATAATGTTGATGATCGAACAGTTAACAAAAGAATTTTCATCTTAATGCACCATGAATATTGAAACTTTAAACCCACAAAAAAAAGAAAGAAATGAACTTCTAGAGAGAGAATCATGATTAGTTCCGCAGGCGCATGTAGTCTGCGTAAAAGCGAGGCGTGTCTTCTTGATGAGCTGTGTAAGCATAGCCTCCATGGCTAGAGACGTCAAGCCCTGCAACTTCTTCTTCAGCCGAGATCCTCAAAATCCTGAGCTTGTGGAGGGTATAGAACAGTGGGCCCATCGTCAAACTAACCCAGCACACAATCACCACCACCTCAACCACTTGGGCTCCAAGCAGGCCCCAGCCCCCACCCAGAAACAGCCCATACGGCCGCACCACTCCCGTCTCGCCAGAGTCATAGGCCTGAACCACAAATTCCTCTTTCGCAAACAGGCCCGTGAAAATCAAGCCCCAAGCTCCACACCCGCCATGCAATTGCGTGGCTTCCAATGGGTCATCAAACCTCAGCTTCAGCGCAACAATGTTGAGGGTAATTAGCACCCAGGCTGCAACAAACCCACAGATAATCGCGGCCCAGGGTTCCACCACCGAGCAGCCCGATGTGATTGCCACAAACCCACCAAGCACCCCATTACAAACATCCAATGCATCCCAGTGCCCCACTAGCAACCTTCTCCCAAATAGGGTCACAATCCCGGAGGTTGAACCGGCTAGGGCGGTCGTGACTGCCGTCCGACCTACTCCGGTCCAGTTCCCTTGGCTCGTGCTCGGGTATGCCACGACAATTTTATCAAACGAACCGGGGTTGAACCCGAACCAACCGAACCACAACAAGAAGGTCCCTAGGACAACAAGAGTGGCATTGTGGCCTCTCATGGGCACGGCATTGCCAAACGCATCGAACCGGCCCACGCGTGGGCCTTCTATTACCGAGCCCCAAAGGCCAGCCATGGCACCCACCAAATGCACCACCCCACTCCCGGCGAAGTCTATGGCTCCGGACCCAAACAACAAACTACTCGAATCCGGACTGAGCCACCCGCTCGACGACCAGACCCAGTGGGCCACCACCGGGTAAACGAACCCAGTTAGGAAAAACGAGAAAACGAGGTAGGCCGTGAACTGGGTCCGCTCGGCCACGGAGCCGCTGGTGATGCCGGCGACGGCGATGGCAAAGGCCCATTGGTAGAGGAAGTAGCTGTAGTCGTAGGAGTTGTTGGGGATGTCTTTGAGAGCGAAGAACTGAGTGCCGATGAATGGGTTTGAACTGGAGCCGTCACCGAAGGCGAAGGCGAAGCCAAAGAGGTAGTAAGAGATGCTGCCGACAACGGCGTCGACGACGTTGGTGAGCATTATGTTCATGGCGTTCTTGGCTCGCACAGAACCGGCGCATAGCATGGCGAAGCCGAGCTGCATGACGAAGACTAAGTAGGCAGAGAAGAGAAGGTATATGGTGTTGATTGAAGCCGTAACGCTGTCTTCCCACGAAACATCCATTGCAGTGTGACTGACGAGAGAGAGAGAGAGAGAGATTAGGAATGGAGATGATTGGCGAAGGAAGAAAGAAGATGGTTGATATATTGGTTGAAAGTTGAATGGTAGGTAACCGTGAATTGAGGCCCCACTGCATGCCACTGGTTCGTATTGGTGTAGTTGACTGGCGGTGCATTCTAATTCAGTGAATTAAAACAATTGAGTAGATAGAGCTGCAAGCTGGGGCCTTTAGTGACCAAGTTCAGGACTTCTGAGAGTTGGATATTTGGGCGCATGGATCTGAAATATATATATATATATGCAACAATGATAATATCTCTAGCTAGTTATTATCTTATTATTATATGGGTTAGTTACATAATTCTAGTCTATCAGTGTATAACGATTTCTGTATTGATTGCGAGTATCTGTACCGTGACCTTCCAAACTTGAAATTGGTAGTAGTTAGAAATTCATTTTTAAAAAAAAAAATCAGAAAATGGAGTTATATATATATATATTCGGCTTGGATAGCCCGAGAGAGTAAAATTTGGGATCTCATTTTGTAGAGACAAGCAGGCTGTTGTTATATTTATTCTAGTGGCATTAAGAAGTAAGACATACATCATAATAATTCAATTCACAGAAGCACCACAGTCGTATGATTTTGGTGTAACCGTTTGTTGAAATATTCTAGGAAGAAAGCATTTTTGTTTTTATTGAAAATGATGTAATTACGTAAATTTGAGAATAAGATCATATACTTTGTATTGGTTCATGAAATTGAAGTCTCTTTTCCAATATTGTTCAGGAAATTCATGTCCAGTGCCGATAACCCAATTTCTTCTCCTTATTTTGGAACAAATAATTTATCAGCTACAATCAACTGATAGACGAATAATATTATTTTGTCTTATTTTAATGTATGATAATCTTACCGTATATATGAAATGGATGTCGAACATTATTTAAATACTGATTTTAACAATTACTATATATTAATAATTGGTCATCTGCCTCACTTCATAGTACACCATGCAGAACAAATGTTGTTTTTCCCAACCTCTCAACCTAACGGAAGAGAATTTTACTAGCTCTCTAACAAGTGTAGATTCAAATTGTCACGCATTCACTATCTCATGCTACTACCTCGCTCATCCAACAGTTATTTCTAAAATTTTAAGTATAATCAAACCGTCGAATAACTGATTAATTATGGAAGTCAATCATGAGCTAGCACCTTAACCTTTGCACTTTTGCTTGTGGTCACAACAACCCCTTTAAATAGGGGGGGGGGGGGGGGGGGGGGGGAGAGATCACTGATGACAAATAGATCTGGACAATCTAATTAACAATTTACTTAAAATGAAAAGAAAATCACATAAAAAACTATAAGATTTTATATCCCTAATTGTGCGGCCACTTATCTCAAGGTACGTATATTCCACGTGCAATCAAAACTTCCTTCCACCAGCATTCAAAGCAATGATAAGCTAATCTGATTCTCCCTCAATGGGATCTGAATCTCAGCTCCTACAATTTGGAGGCTAACTATGAGATTTGCATCTTCCCCCTACAAGTGATCACCACAGAAAAACTTTTAACAACACCCATCACTACACATTTTGAAGATAACTCAATATAAAAAACCAAATCGATGAGATAAAGGACCTAGACTAATCATTCTACTACGAGCACTTTTTTAATAGTTTGTAATTCATCAACTTAAGTATTAGAGAGCCTTTTCAAAAAAGCCCCGAAGTAGTCTTACCATCTACTTTGAAGGAAAGAAGGCCGCTTGGGTCACAAAGACCTCGTTGACGAGCACTAACATAAGAATTTCAACATACAAGTCCATTTCATCACTACCTTTCCAAAGCTCACCACTTGAATTCCATCACCTCAATTTCATAGCGATAAGGTATCAGTGACTCAAATCTCAATAGATTTCTGTTTCGGCTCACAAAACCATTCTTCATTTGATTTGCATAGATTTGGAATCCTGAGCAATTAAACTCACAAACCTTACAGCACATTTAAGGGGTATTGGGTCCATCAAGTTCTGAAGTTGGAAGTAATTACACAAAAGACCAGGTTCAGTACAGCACGTTCACATACACTAAATTACATTAAAATGAAGTGGTTTATGTGGATTCTTCCGGTAATAAGAAGTTGAGGTAGACTTATATTTACATGCAGCACCTGGACTATTAGATACGTATTCCATAACTGAAGAGGGATCAATAGGTTTTCGCGAGGCTGATATCTGCGTCCCCTGAAGTTCTGCTGCTGAGAGACGGCCTCATAGTCACGATAGCAGATTCATTTGCCCCAGCTTTCAAAGCAGCCCTCCCAGCTTCCAGGAACCTCTCAACTGAATTCTCAGCATAACGATTAGCTTCACCCACGGTCATGCTTTTGCCCATATCGGGGTAGGAATTGAGAATATAGTCCCCAACCAGCTGCGATGCAAGCTGGATCAGCTCAACTTGGAACTCTGAGAGTTTGGAATCTTCCTTAGGGCCCCATGGCCTTAGTGATGTCTTAACTTCTGGGAGCTTTTCTGCACGCCAAACAAATTTTGTGGATTCATTGAGTTCAAGGCAAAACTATATCACCTACTTGAACCAAAACGAAAGTAAGAGACAAACTCGGATACAAACATTGTGTTCAATTCTGCAGTTCTAAGGAGCGACCCAAACGTATATCACTAGCTGGCCCCACTTGAGACTTTGTACAAGGAAAATCAGTTTTAAAGACATCCTGAAAATCCAGGGTATCCAGATTTATTCAGAAAATTGGAGGAACCATGAAACTTCCAACTTTCAGAACTCAAAACATGTTCAAAAAACATTTGGGTGCAAACATAAATTGGGACCGCACTGGAGGGGAGTTGACAAATTAATACGGTTACCAATCAAGGAATTCTGAATCCTATTCAAGATGGGAAGCACACACGGGCATGGGCGTCGAGGGTGCTGTAAAAGGATACTGTAAGGCCTATTAGAGATGTGCTTCCAACATCATGTGCGACTCCAGTATTAGAAATATCGATGTATTTGGTGGTTGGATAAGAGATGGTCATTGGTTCTCAATACTGGTATCAAAATTTCAACAATAAGTGCTCTGATAATAAAACTAGTTGCTGGCAGAACAAGAAGCCATTTTTTATGTTATAAAATCAGCATATTTTATATCTCCATCCTAAATGCATAATCATACTGATAGAAAGGGCCACCACTCAGTGAAATGGAGAAAGCTTGTGTGCCGAGTGCAAGTACACAGATTCAATATGAAAGATATCATAGCCTTTCTTTTCTAGTTATGGAGCTCTCTGTAGTCAACTATAAATGGCAATTTTATCAAGCTTGTCCATGAGTAGCATAGAAAGTCAGATCTAGTTATAAAGGCTATGGTGCAAACCTGGGCAATCATCACGTGGAGTATCACGAAGGTACAAGTAATTCTCAAAGGTTCCAGCCCATGCATCCCTTTTGGTCAGGAAGTTCGAGTTTAGATTGAAAAGCTTCTTAACAGTTGCAGGGACAGAAGAGTGTTCAAACCGTGAATATGGAGTTGGCCCAGCTGGCTCATGGATTACTGCACCGAATAATCAATCTTAGAAACAAAAATTACTCAAAATCACAACAGAAAGTACAACCCAGAGAATTTAATAGGAAATATCTGAGAACTGTACTAGTTGAACCATGATTGCACCTAAGACATTCTTGTATAGAAATTGTACAGAATGAACTATAAAGGGGAACTCTGGAAACTCCTCAATTACCAAAACCTACCAGTCCTTCATAAGGTATGGATTCCATGAGTCAAGAAACTGAAACATGGACCTTCAACATGATAGCCGAGCAGGAAAGGGCACATTGCATCCATTCTCCTTGAGCCCACATTTGGCTCAAGCATTCTTGGCTCAGCTAGCAAACCTCCACCTGAGCCCAAAATCTTCCTGTTTGAGCAGAACAAGGCACAAGTATACAACTCTCAGTGGGACTAGCTCTATATTCTACCCCCTACATTATCTCTCAGTTGAGAAAATTGCGCCATACAAACACATTCCAACAATTGCATTTATGAGACGTTCTCTTAGAGACCTAGACTGCAGCTCAGCTCACAGGCACCCTCTGATAGGACCTGCATTGACAACGCTTACTGGCTTACTGAAGGTGATTATACCATCTGCAGTACTTGGAGCAACTGCCTGACTGCTACAAGTACAATGATTCTACTGGCACCTCCTGAAAGAGGAAAGCCATTATCCATTTTGTTGACATATGAAGCTGAACCACCTAACCTCAAGATGAGCTCAATCTTCAAGACTTGGCTTTGTTCCCAATCACAGTTGCACATATGTGATGTGAATTTCCATTTAAGAGTTCGAGTTTAGGGATTTTTCATGCTCTTTCCATTAAAAAGGGGCCCTTTTTGCTCTTTTAAGATTGTCTTTAGCCAAGAGCTTTGCAATACCATGCTCTACATCTCACAAACCTTCTACCCTCCTTTGTCTCTATCAGTCCTCCTATCTAGTCAGCTCCTACTTGTCAGCTCTTGCTACTGTTTCTCCTAGAACCATGAGGCTTCTCCAACATACTTAAAGGCATGACAAGAATCAAGATTTCAAGCTGAAAAAAAATAACAAGAGGTGATATGGCACACAGTCAAGAATCATGGAACTTTGGAAAATAACCAGGCCGTTGGTAAAATTGGGCAGCAATATCCAATATGACCTCATTGTGGTCAATTTTGAACAACAGTGACTATTTTTCCTTTCTGGAGTTCCTTCACTGCTCCATTTATAGATTGTTATTGTCTTCTCAATAAAATCACTCTCAAATAACTACAATTTACAGGGCAGTTATCACACTCTTTAGTGTTAAGGGCCTAAGGAGTTCTCCCAATCACATAAATTATGGGGAAAACTAGTGGATTAAGGCTTGTAATATAACGACAATAAGATGTCAATGAGAACAAAACAAACCAGTAAATCAAACATATTGAAAGAAAAATTACCGGTGCCTTTATCAATCCAAGGAGAGACCAAGAATGTCGGCACTCGAACGCCGAGCCTATTGAACCTGAAGCAGAACGGCTCGGGACCGATGATCCCATCCGGGTTAGGCACGCCGGATACAGGAGTTGGAACGTGATCGTAGAACCCTCCATGCTCGTCATACGTGATCAGCAGAGCCATCTCTTTCCATTGCGGGCTGGACCTCAGAATCTCGTACACCTCCTTCACGAACCTCTGCCCAATCGCCACGTCGTGCGCCGGGTGGTCGTCGTTCGCCGGAAAAAGCTTCACGTCGAAGTACCGCTGCTCCACCACCACGTAGTTCGGAAGCTTGCCCCTCTTCGCATGCGATTTGAACTTCAGTTTGTAGTTGTGAAACTTGGACAAGTGCTTGAGCTTGCGGAGACTCTTGAAGAAGAGAGTGGCGGGGATGTTTTGGTAATAAATCCCGAAGCTAAGGCCATTCTCGTCCAGCGAATCGAAGATGGTTTTCTGGGGGAACCCGTGGATGAGGTCCTTCCGCACGTTGCTGGACGCGCCGTGCGACGTCGCCGAGTGGACGTAGAACCGGTTGGGCTGAGTCGACGCCGGCACGGAAGCGAACCACCGGTCGAACACCGCGAACTGGTCCGCTAGTTCGGTGTAGACCGGCACACGGGCCGGTTTGAACCCGCTCATCACATTCTTGGCCATGCCATCGACCCCCATCCGGTTCGCTTGCTGGACGAAGCCGCTCATCGGGGCCGGGTCCGCCGACGTGTCACTCGACCCGAATATCTGCTCCAGGATCGCCTGGATGGAGTGGCCCGGGTCCGAGTCTACGAACACGGCGTCGTCCGAGACGAAAACTTCCGGCGAACTGGGATCGGAGGCGTTCACCCGGTTCGACTCTTTTCCAGTCAGACCATCGATATCCGGCCGAGCCCTCTTCAACCAACCCAGGATGTGATCGAACGACCGGTTCTCCATGATCAGAACCACGATTGTTTTAATGGGTCCCTTGATCTTGTGTTTGGGTCTTGGTTTCGGAAAATCAAGAGAATTAGACGACGCCAAGAGGTAGAGGAAGAAGAAGACGGCGGCGAGAAGGGTCCGCCGGCGAGCCATAAAGAAACACTAACAATTGCAGACGGAGTTGCTTCCGGGTTCAGTAGTAACTTCGTAGACTCAAGTTTATTGTATGAAAGCAGAAAGATCAGAATGTGATTCCATTGATGCCAGGAAAATAAATTTGGGAATTTGGATGTAATAATAATAATAATATAATAATGAGGAGTAAGACTGTGCAATAAAGTGGACTCCAAGCAAGCCCTCTGATACTGACACGTGGCGCATTGGGTAAAACTACTTTTATTTCCAGTGCTTAACTAACGGGACTGCAATAACGGATAGTTTAATTGAATCACTGCTTGCCAATATATTCTAAGATTTATGCAGCTGCGATTTGGCTAAAACAATTTTTATTTTCAGTTTTTAAGTTCAGCAAATGGAATAAGTTTAGTCATAAATGCTATTTTTGACATTTATTTGTGATATTTGTATAATATTAATATGTTGTGTTTTATTTTATATTAAAATAAATAAAATATTATATCCACCAACAACTCTTATAAACAATCTTCACAAACTGAGAATACAATTATTATAAATTTTGGTGATGCTATGTTAGTTTGTGATATTTATACGTGGGTATAACATTTTTGTTAAAATAAATATATAACATAAATATTATTAAAAATATTATAAGTAAGTGTTTAAATAATATTTTAATAAGTTAATTGCCCAGTCTTCTCAAATTTGTGCAAAAGCCGATTAAGTAACTGTCGGATTCTGGTGAAAATGAGATTTTTGTCCAAATCCTAAGATACTGACTGCACCACATGAATTCGTTTGAGGATTAATTATTAGACAATAGGTTAATCTCATTTCAGCCTCCCTGAAATATCTGCTATTTACAATTTACACCTAAACTTTAATGGCTTTTGAAGATGAACCCATATAGCATATGGAACTAACACTCAGACCCACAAAGGTTAAGGAAGAAGCTAAAGAAAAGGGTGGAAAAAATGTTATAAAAATAAATAAATCTGAGTATAGGAGTTTCTTTTTTCTTTCTTTTGAGATTTGAGTTCTAAATTTATGTAAAACACTATCAGTGATTGAGCCCTTGAGATTTTCGATAATGTTTGATATTTGAGTTTTTGAAGTTGTATGGAATAATATGTAAAGTTATTTGAGATTTGAGTTGCTAACATTATTTTTAAAAAAACAGTAAATTAAAATAAGAAATAGTGAAAGGGGTAAGCTTTTTCAGATTTTTAAGTATTTCTAGAGCAAGTCTATTTATTTCCATATTGTTCAGACCTTGATGCTAATATACGAGACTATAAGGGTTTTAGGTGAAATAAACCCTAAACGCAATAATGACAATAAGGACAATTATATATATTGCACCACTGCTCTGGTCCATTTGTGGTTGTAGATGATGTGGACCTAATCCTTTTGGACTGTGATTTGGTAGGCTGAAATTTTATTGCTTGTTTTTGCTATTTTTTATTATTATCAATGAAAACTACTAATCATAAACCCACAAAAAATTATATGTCAACTCAGAGAGTATTAAAATCTTAATTTCAATGAAGATCCCTATAACCTGTTATCCCTAGACTGATTGCTCTGTTGGTTTTTTTAATATGTAATTTCTTTTTCAAGAGAGATGGATTCACTCAACAAAACAAAAAAGATGAATGAAACTCGGCAACTATGGTAGATGTTAAATAAATTCCGCCAAATAAGCACTCAACCAAGTGTTCCTTCACCCAGCACATAACCCTGATCAAGAATAAGAAAGCAAGTCAAGCTTACAATAAGAAGCAGAGGCATGATAACAGAGCATTCCACAGGCCAGATTCAGTCCCAAGCATTGGTGAACAGTCAGTAGTAAACCAGATTAGTCGACAGCTTGAACCGTTTAGTTGTCGCACCCTAGAAGAGATGAACAGACATCTTAAGCTTGTTCTGTCTCCATCTGGGAAGATCATAGAAAGCTCCTCTTGTCATTTTAAATGTCTCCTGGAACTCTTCATCCGACAAGTATGCCTAGATAATAGCCACCACAAAACATCGCCACCTTGAGTAAATGCATCTAAAACGCTTTGATTTATGTGTAATGTTTTCAGAAGTAATATCGAAGAGCTAGCAATTTCAGAAGAGGCTCCAGATTTGTATAATATGGTAAGTTTAGCTAGTATCCATGAGGCATTGATATTGGTTTCCTTGTTATTGTTGTGGGCCAAGTCAATAGCGGTATTTGAATAAATTATTTCAAATCACAGACCAAAAAAAACAAAATTTCTTAGAATTGTCTTAAACAAGACTTTAGAATTAGTCAAAACAAACATCGAGATGTTTAAAACCCCGAGTAAAACAAATTCATTGAGATGAAAATGAAAGGGCTTACCTCTCTTTTGGTCACATCTATGCCTGTTACCGGATCACTTGACACCACTTTCAGTCGTTCATATGGATAGGTTATGCATTCCTGAGGTTGATGAACCCGCTGCATACCTTTGTTTCCAGAAGGAGCACTCAATCCATTCGCTGCAAATACCAATGATCCATCAGTGAGAAAGAGAATTTAGAGTGCCCAAGTAAGAAACCAGAGGCTGGACCTAGCAAAACTAAAAACAGAGGCTTGTGCGAGCTTGAAGAAATTAATAACAAAAAGAATGAATGAACGGACAAAAAGGAAAGAATCTGAGAGAAATGGGTCATATTAGCAAAGGATCAAGCCATTCCCCTACCTCACTTAACATAATAGCAGCAGTCCAAACCTAGTTAATTGTTCTTGCCTTGTATGCATGGGATTCCCTTTATGTAACTTTACCGAGAACTCTCTGGGCCTCAAGATCATTTATCACTATTATTTAAGTCTCATTTAAAAAATAATATGGTTAAAAAAATTAGCCAAGATGCCAATAGATACCATTACATGGCCACCCCTGACATTCAATGAATAACTTTGTTTTTTTACATGGTCACCCCTGACATTCAATGAATAACTTTGTTTTTTTACATGGTCACCCCTGACATTCAATGAATGACTTTGTTTTTCTCTCCATATTCCTAAATATGATCTGTAAATCAGGTCCTAACATATTGATCCCTTTAGTATTGCAATGGAAAGATAGTATGCACAGATCAGTGCTTATTAATTTCACATCAACCAGATGTCTTAAGGTTTTGTGTGAGTGTGTGTGTTGGGGGGGGGGGGGGAGATCCAAGTTTCTTCTTTACAGCTACAGGGATTATTCATTACCAGCTTCAACAAGGTCAGAAGAATATCCAGAAAAAAGCTTTTTGGTAATGGCAGGTGGGCTAGAAAATCGACGATAATCTGAAGACTTAGAGCTTGAGCCTAAAATGCTGGATGCGGGTGATGAACTTCTAGCCCGTTCATTGGGGCCAACAGACTGGCTTCTCACACTGTCTGGGTTAGTATCAATAGAGTATGCTTTCCATGCACTGCGTAAAGGTGCCTGCATAAAAAAAGTTGATTCAGTGAAGTAAACATAAACGAATGTAGTGGCATTGCCTTATTAGGGGAAAAGTCTTCCAAAGCCTAAACTACCAACAAAGGACAAACACTTAAAAGTGACACAAGTGTTGGATAGCTCCTCTAATCCCAAACCAGATGGGATTAGGTTTTCTAGGAAAAGCAAAACCAAATCTAGGTATATATGGGCAACCTGTTCAAAAGATCAGAATAGGAAAACCTGTAGGGGTAGTCACCTGTAATTAGACCTCTTACCATAGGTTTTGGATGGCCACACCTCAGTAATCTGAGAGAGGATGCAGCTAAGTTATTAGAGTTGTGTGTCTAGGGTGAGTGCCACGACTCAATAATCAGTATCATGAGAGAGTGACCAATCATTTGGATTCGTGAGAATTTTGTGGGTTTACAGTTTTGACTGTTAAAAAAGGGGTTTCTAGTTTTGTCTGTTAAAAAATTGTGTTGTGAGAGGGTTTGTAATTTTTCTGTTTAAAAACTACATCTTGATTGAGTGAGTGAATTTATCCCCCATTATTGTGGGATCGTGGATGTAGGTATGTTAAAACCAAACCATGCTAAATTTTATGTCATCTTTTCTCTTGATTTTTGTGTGTAATGCGATCCAAACCCAACAAGCAGTCTATATACTAGGAACTGTGCAAAAGAACAGATATTGGTGGAAAATTCTCCATTAACCACAAAAAACAGGGAATCAAGGATGGTTCTTGTCCAACTAATGCCCATATAAACATCATACAAACAGAACATAATAAAGTTGGACATATGTACCAAACATTATTGTGGCACACTTACTTCTATTTTCTGCGCTTGTCCCTTCAAAATAGCAAGCTTTCGCTCAAAGGAATTGCCAAGCATCTACAAGCATAAAATTTAAGTCAGAACAATTTCATTAGTGACGCTAAATTGTATGACACAAGACAAGGACTTTTCTTTTTTGGATAATTTCTGAAGAAACTTTATATCACGTGTCACATATTTTTCCATCTCTAAGCTGCCAGGACACAGACGGTATTTTATGTAAATTTCATATTCATCTCATGGTCAAGTTCACAGGGACAATGCTAAGTTTTAAACTGTACTAATACTTATTTATTTAGTTAAGCAATGTAATTAAATAAGATAAAGCCTTTTACACCCAATGGAAACTTTATGTATGGTAAAAGGGCATTCCCAGTGCATGAGGCTCCTGCTTTGGCAGGATTGAGGAAGGGTCATTTCATACATAGCTTTCCCCTTGCTCTCTTGCAAAGAGATGATTCTCAAACCCATAACCTTCCAGTTACAAAGAAGCAACCTTAATGTTGCTACCAAGGCTCACTCTTGGAACCTTATGTATATGTGTTGCAGCAAATTCTTCTAATTAGCATATTTGTAATGTATGTGCAACTAGACGTGTTGGGATATATTTTATCAGAAGTGTCAACATAGCCATATTATCACTTACCAGATTGATTGTTTTTAATCAATTTTCTCAGTTTTTGCTACATTCAAATTTTCATAAAACTCAGAACTTCTAAGTTTATACTGTCGTTGAAACAAGCACATGACATGCATGACTGGAGCAAATGCTTCATAAATCTAAAATGAATTTTGGGATAACTATGTTTTACATAATATGGGAATCCTGCAATAATGGATATAACAATAGAGCTGAAACAGGAGCTTAGTGATTTCATTCAAATGAAGAATCTATTCACTTACATTGGCCTTTGAGGGATCCCATTCAAAGAATCGAGTAAAGAATGGTGGTTCATAGCCTTCTGTAACAACATATATGGGTATCTCCAAGGTAAGGCCTTCAACCAGGATGTCCATCTCCAGGAACTTCTGTCACTTTCAAGGAAAAGCATAATGAGGACATCAGGAAAAACAAAAGGCATCTAAAACCAAAACCATCAGATAGAAAAGATAGAAGATATTTACAGACCCTTCATCTAGGAATAGGTGTTTGTATTTTCACTCTAAACATGGCATAATCCAGCATCAATTTCTATATACGCATGTAGGTTGCGTGAATTCAATTATTCTGGATTTAGAACTATGCAAAATATAACAAAGAAGACACTGAATGTTAGGGGATAGGGGGTGCTTCCATGATCACCATTAATTAATAATTTTCTACTGAAAATATGGAGTTCACATTTATATATTTATATAATATTTTATAATTCCCTTACAACATTGGCTCCTACTACATGGTTTGGGTTGGATACCATTCCAGCCTTCAGCAGGTATCAGGGACAAATGGTCTACCTTTTTTCTTAGGTGGGCACCATGTTTTGTTAGAAACTACCCGAGATTCCTTGTCCATATTTTGGACTTGATATGCTTGATCTTGCTTTCTATATTTTTGTGCTACATCTTCTAGAAGATTGTCTTGATTATATGTTCTAGTTGTATCCTAGAATGTATATATTTCCAAGTCTAAATTAGGAAACTGCCGAATCTAGATTTGAAAGCTGCCTATTGTGGTAGAACATCTTGTATATATATATATTCATCCAAACCCTACAAGGGTAATAAGATTGAATATCTTTTTTAGCCACTTTTGGCATGGTATTAGAGCCATAAAGAGTCGATCACCGATCTTTGTGGTTTCCGACTGTTGTGGCCTTTATCGATATTCAATCTTATTACATAGCTACCAAAATCCCACAACACCATGATGGATTCAACTGATTCCAGTAGCACAACAGAGGCCCCTTTTGTTGGAAGTAGTGGCGTAATCTCAGGAGGAGAGCTACAAAACATCCAGGCAGCCTACAGGTTAAACGGAATGAATTACTTGAAGTGGTCTTAGTTGATCCGGACATTTTTGAAGGGTAAAGGGAAGCTAAGTCACCTACTTGGAACCGGGCCAAAAGAAAGGGATCCTATTTATGCAGCCTAGGATAAAAAGGAATCTTTAGTCATGTCCTGGCTTTGGAATTCCATGCTGTTAGAGATTAGTGACACAGTTATGTTTCTAAAGACTACCAAGGAGATTTGGGATGTTGTGAAGCTCACCTACTTCAAAGTGCATGATGTTGCTCAGATCTATGAGATTAGGACCAAAGTAACAGCCACCAACTCTAGTTAGACTGCTACCGGTGCATTCACATGAAATGCAATGAAGATGCGGCTATACAAAAGAGGTTTGTTGAAAAAGAAAGAACTTATGACTTTCTTGCAGGCCTAAACATGGAGTTTGATGCAATAACAGTACAAATCCTTGATAAGAAGGATCTGCCCTCTCTAAATGAGGCAATCTCTATTGTGCGTGCGAAGGAAGGACGAAGAGGAGTAATGCTTGATGGCTTCTCCTACAAATAGCTCAGCTCTCATAACCTTAAAGGATTCTAGTCAGAATGAGGAATCTAGAAAGTAAAAGAAGGTGTCAAACTCGTCCAAGATGACCAACAGGGACTCACTGTGGTGCAAGAAGCCCTAGCATACCATAGAGAAGTGCTGGAAACTCCATAGTAAGCCACCCAAAGGCGGACAACCAAAGACCCAAGGACAAGTCTTTGTGGCCAATGGCCATCAACCTACTGAAAGAAAAGTTCTAGATCAGATAGATGCAATGGAACTCAACCGGGAAGAGATTGAAAAGCTAAGGAATCTGTTGGGATCGTTGGAAAAGAAACCTAAGATAGGTACCTGCTCTCTAGCCCTCACAAGAACTTCTCACAAAGGCCTTTCCTAGATTCCATGCAAACTGTCTCACACCCAAAGTGTTTGGTTGTCTCACTTTTGTCCATGTTCATACTCCTAATAGAGGCAAAATTGATCCTCGTATCATCAAGTGTGTTTTTATTGGGTATTCCTCCACTCAAAAAAGCTACAAGTGTTATCACCCTCCTACCAAGAAGTTCTTTATTTCAGCTAATGTTACCTTTGTCAAGGATACCTCTTACTTTGCTCAGCCTTATCCTCAAGGGGAGCCTGTGGTACCAAAAGATAGGAATAGGGATTTGTTCCTCCTTGACCTATCTTCTTCTTCTCTACTTTCTTCTCCCTCAAAGGACTCACCAGGTACGATACAAGGGAAGACTCTACCACTTACTTCCTGTCCACTATAGGTATACTCAAGGAGAAAAGCACTAGTTCCTCCACCTGTGTAGGTCACAACATCTGATCCAAGTCCTGCTCCTACTCCTGACATTTCTCCAAGTATTTCTCCTATTAAACCTAAGACATCATTTATTATACCTGCTACTGAGTGTGATTCGAGTGACCATAATCCACCTAATACTAGTGATCTTGACCTTCCTATTGCCCTTAGAAAGGGAACAAGGACCTGTACAAAACACCCACTACATTTATTCATGACTTATTCAAAACTGTCTCCTAGACATAAAGCCTATCTCACTAGTTTGAACACAATCCCTATTCCAAAGACCGTTTTTGAAGAAATAGGTAATGAAAATTGGAAGAATGCCATGGAGATATAGATGGTAGCTCTAGAGAAGAATCAAACCTAGGAATTGGTCAGTTTACTAAAAGGGAAACATCCGATCGGGTGTAAGTGGGTATTTACTATAAATTACAGGTCAGATGGATCCTTAAACAGGTACAAAGCAAGGTTGGTGGCTAAAAGATATACACAGACTTATGGGGTAGACTATCTAGATACTTTTGCTCCAATTGCAAAACTGAATGCAATAAGGGTGCTATTGTCCTTAGCTTCTAATTTAAGTCGGCCATTGCAATAGTTTGATGTCAAGAATACTTTCTTACACAGTGACCTAGATGAAGAAATTTACATGGAATTGCCAAGAAGATTTGGGCTAAAGACTAAGGTGAATGTGGTGTGCAAGTTAAAAAGGCTCTGTATGGAGTCAAACAATCCCCAAAAGCATGGTTTGGCCACTTTACAAAGGTTACGCTTGGTATGGGATACAAACAAAGTTAAGGTGATTATACCTTGTTTTTCCATCACTCAGCTACAGGGGGAGTGACAGCATTACTAGTGTGGACTACATTATTGTAATCGGTAATGATATAGAAAGCATGGAAACATTGCGAGGATGTCTAGTCAGAGAGTTTGAAATCAAAGAACTGGGCAAATTGATGTATTTCTTGGGAATAGAGGTGGCTCATTCTAAGGAGGGAATTTTTATCTCCCAACAGAAATACATACTTGATCTATTAATAGGAACAAGGATGTTAGGAAGCAAGGCTATTAACACACCAATTGAGCCTAATCACTGGTTAGGAGAGGTCCCAGTGGATGGTGTGGTAGACAAAGGATCCTATCTAAGACTAGTAAAGAGGCTCATTTACCTAGCACATATTCGGCTAGACATTGCTTATGCAGTGAGTGTGCTCAGTCAATTCATGCACATCTCTAAGGAGACTCACCTAAAAGCTATACATAGGATCTTGCATTACTTGAAGGGGACTCCCAAAAAAGGTATACTATTCAAAAGAGGAGAAGCAATATCTCTTGAAGCCTATACAGATGTTGATTATGTAGGGTCCATGGTGGATAGAAGGTTTACATCAAGGTATTGCACCTTCCTAGGAGGTAATCTTGTGACTTGGAGAAATAAGAAGCAAAATGTTGTGGCTCGGTCAAGTGCTGAAATAGAATTCAGGTTAATAGCCCTAGGGATCTGTGAGTTACTATGTCTTAAGATACTACTAGATGACCTTAAGATCAATTGGACAACACCTATGAGACTCTACTGTGAAGGGATATTGCACTTTCAAATTGTACCTTCCTAGGAGGTAATCTTGTGACTTGAAGAAGTAAGAAGCAAAATATTGTGGCTCGGTCAAGTGCTGAAATAGAATTCAAGTCAAGAGCCCTAGGGATCTGAGTTACTATAGCTTAAGATACTACTAGATTACCTTAAGATCAATTGGACAACACCTATGAGAATACTGTAACAATAAATCAGCTATTAGCATTGCACACAACCTAGTTCAACACGACCGAACAAAGCATGTTGAAATGAATAGGCATTTTATTAAAAAAAAATTAAACAATGGACTAATTTGCAGCTCATTTGTAACTTCAAGTGATCAACTTGCAAATATTTTGACAAAAGGTCTATCAGGAGTCAGAGCCGGCCTTGGCCCAGGCTATAGCCCAGGGCCCATGGCTGAGGGGGGCACAAGTTTTTTTTTTTGAGTAGTGCTACATTCCCTACCTTTTAATTTTTTAATATTTCCCCTTCCCCCACTCACTCTCTCTCACAGACTCTCTCCCTCTCAGCTCTCCCTCTCACGAGGCCCCCCCTCTTTCTCAGCCCATTGTCCCCCCCCTCTCTCTCTCTCACATTACTCTCTCTTCCTCTTGCCTATTTTTTCCCTCCCTCTTTCTTTCTCTCATGAACACCCCTATCTATCTCATTAATTAAACACATCTAATTAATTTTTCATTAATTAAACAAATCTAATTAACTCTCATCTCTTTATCTTATTAATTAAACACATTAAATTAATTAAATATTTAAATTATAAAATTAAATAATAATATATTTATAATACATGTTCTCTATTAGTGATATTAAATTTTTGTAACTTAATAAATTAAATTATTTGATCAATCTTCATTTGATACTATATTTTACTCTATTATTTTAGAACAAACAAATTACATATTTGAAAAAAAGTTTTAATGAGACCCCAAAATATTCTTCTTTATCTTTTGTAAATTTTTATAATTTTAATAAAATTAATTAGTTGACAATTTTTATTTTTTTTATTTAATTTGTATAAAGGGGCACACTTGAGAGAAAATTTGCCCTGGACCTTAAAAAACCTAGGACCGGCTCTGTCGGGAGTTGTGTGTCAAAGATTACTATGCAAGATTGGAATGCATGACTTTCACTCACAATCTTGAGAGGAAGTGTTAGAAACTACCCGAGATTCCTTGGCCATAGTTTGGACTTGATATGCTTTATCTTGTTTTCTATATTTTTGTGCTACATCTTCTAGAAGATTGTCTAGATTATATGTTTCAGTTGTATCTTAGATTGTATATATTTCCAAATCTAGATTAGGAAACTGCCTAATCTAGATTTGGAAGCTGCCTATTGTGGTAGAACATCTTGTATATATATATTCATACAAACCCTACAAGGGTAATAAGATTGAATATCTTTTTTAGCCACTTTTGACATGTTCTAGTGAGGTGTTTCTATTTGTCTTCAGTTCTCCACCCCCTATTTGGACCAGATCAATTGAATGATAATTTTCAAGCACTGTTGAACAGTTTTTTTGAAATAAACCAGATCATTGCATGGGAGGAGTGTATCACTGGATCCTTATCATGCTTGTGTGAGAGTTGGCAAAGATCATTGGACTAGTATGTTCTTATGTGAGAAGCATATATTGGAATAGTAGAAAAAAGAGAAAAAACAAAAGCATACATTGGACAAGTTGAAGAGCAAAGAATTCAAGGTCATTTGGCAGTGCTCACCAAACCAATACTAATGGCCTCTTGTTTTGATCCAATATTTGAGTGGTGTCCTATCCATACATAAATTTCACTACGGCAGTCCAGTACTACCACATCTTCAGTAGTTAAATCATCCTGGGAGAAATTGAATATCTCTTTCACCTGTAATCACAAAGAACAATCAAATGAAAAAAGAGAACACGGCTATTGTTTATTGTTGTTAAAAATGCAGGTGTGCATGCAATTTTTCCTTAAGATGTTAAATTTCTGCTACGTAGAAAAATGCCTTGAAAATTTTGAGAAGTTCTAGCATGACAAATCTCAAATTACCAAAAAGGTCAAAGTCAATAGAGAATTCATTTGCAGGACAATTATATCAGTGTACCACTATCAAGGCCAAGCAGTAAATTCTTAAAAGCAATTAGTTGAACTAATAGGGGAAAGAGAATGACTATTCAATTAGCAGACAATTTTCCTTTTGAAGATCAAATTCACTAGTCAATAATTTAAGTAGAGATTTTAGTTAAAAAAATGAAAGATTACAAATAACAGTGCTTTCTTTCTATTTTTATTTGCAGTGTAGTAACCTCAGATATGTCGAAATATACCTTGAAATCACCTGAATGGAATTTCCAAAGCGGCAAGCAAAGGTGTCCAGAACCCTCCATTAGACATGATTTTACAATGATTCAGGGCTGGGATAATTATGAATTGACGCAGAACCGCATTGCCTTTGGGATAAACATTTTAAGACTGGATTATATTTCTTACCTTCAGTAAGGGCACATGTAAACAAATGAGGATCTTCTATGAATATGTCAATCTCTTTTTCCCTCGGATATTCCCCCTTTCCACCCAGTGCATGCCAAAATAGGTCTGGTTCACTACCTTCCCTCACTAATATAGGTTGCCATGTTGGCTGCAAATGGTATCAATAAATGTGGTGGTTATAGTTAAGTGAAAATAAAAAAAATGAACATGGAGGTCTTATAAGAAAAAGGTGACATGCACATGAATCAAATCCAGCATTCTGTCCACAAGATCATGATCTCTAGCTGATGAAAGATTTCCAGCCCAAGTGAAGACAGATGTCTCTGTCTTGAGGATGTAGCAATAGGATGAATTAAGAGAGGTTGAAGCCTGCAACAATATGAACATTTTCAGAATCAAATATAGATGGTACTGAATAACGAGCTAATGAGATTAAATATTCTCTGGAATGCTAATCTCAATCAGAATTACATGAATGGACACCTTTTATCTTTGAGCTCAAAAGACCCTAGGCTGGAAAAAGAAAATTAGAAGATGCCCAAGAGTTCTAGACCCCTTCAGCATAAAAACCAATATCATCATAAGTATGACCACAAATGGTTAAAATGCTTAATTCATATCATTAATCAGACTATTACAACTTTAAAGTGGAACATGAACCATGTTGACGAGCAAGCAGGAACTTTTACTTCTAATGCTTCTAACTACAGGAAGGTCAAAAGTATATATCCAGTTTAAAAAAAAAAGTGTAGAGCACTCATTAATCTATAAGCCCTTGCCATAATATGCAGTCCACTGGTTCCTGAGAATAGGCAGCTTGGCCAATGAATGGTTCAGTTAATCAAGAGATGTACATTAGAAACATACTTAACACAGTTTTGTTCTTGTAGCAAGAGAGTACTTTACAAGATACAGGATTGCAGATACATTATTACATCTGTAGAATACAAGTCAGATTGCTTGAATTTACACTTGTAAAATCTCAAAGTACATTATCAGTACACTGGAAAGTCATCAGCAGCTCAGATATGAAATGTCCAACTTACTAACATATTAAGATGAACACTGACAAAAGAAAAGCTGTATGGAGTTTATTACGAAGGGAGAAAAAAAAAACTAGCAGGATAAAGGGTGAGGGCACTAAAGTCAACACTTAAAATTTGAGACTTACAAGATCAACTTGGATTGCTTGCATGTTGTCCAAACTCTTTCCTTGAACTCGAAAAAGAGCTGTCCTTGTCTCATCATAAGTTTCATCAGGGATACCTTTATCTGCTATAGACAGCTTGAATTGTGCACTCTTACCTCCCTATATGAAGTGGCAACAAACAGTAAGAAGTGTGGCTAATCCTTAGCAGTAGATTTACTAAAAGTACAAACTCTAAATTGACTGAAAGGAGAAATCAGATAGTGATTACAAACCTTAAAAATAATCAATGTCTGAAAAATAAAGAAAAACTGTACTGGTTCCCTCCCCTCGGTAATTTGGGCCTGAAATAGAAAACATAAAATTTGAAATTTAAGAAACTCGTTTCAGTCTAGCAAAACAAGTTTATAAGTTGGAGATATAGTGCTGCTGATTTGTAATTATCAAAACTCTGTGTAGTATACATTCCCAAACTGCCAGAAATTTGTAAGCAAGAAACCTATAGCACTAAATTTAATGCAACAGTTTGTTAGTAACGGAGAAAACATAGCTTGGAAAAAGGATGGTACAAAAGAGAAAATATTCTTATATCCATCCTTCATAATTTACTCAAGTTTGCAGCAGTCAGCCCTCTCCAAATTTTTCTGGTAATACTGTGAAAGTCATATTTAGAAAAGCAAACTTCGGTATGATGGTTACTCCACAGTTACACAGTGGTGCATTATTAGACATCATGGTCAAGTTTATTTTTACAATCCTTGTTCTGACCTTTGTCTACACTTGACCACATGCCAAGAATATAATATGTCCGTGCTGCAACAAATGCATTTATGAGCTGACTAGTGCCCAACTCATAAATGAGTATACCAAGGAACCAGACTGCCAGGCAGGATCATGTGCTGTCTCTATCTTTATGCTTAAACCTGTTTACTTATAGTTAGTTGGGATTCACTACAATTAGCTTGAGAGATAAAGAAGCAGCATGCCACAATTCTCGGTTTTCTCAGTTGCAACCATTCCTTCTCATTTAAATATCAACTGAAGGACATAAACCAATCCAACGAAGATTGCAGGAAACTGCAGCAAAGAGTGGCTGAAAGAAAAGGAGACTTAACTTCCCCTTTGAACATAAGTTATGATTGCACAAGTAAAATTAATGTGCTTGAAGTAAAAGAAATTAGGGAGCTAATAAATGAACAAGAAATAAATGAAATAGAAATGATAGAGGCTCGTACAAACAGGAACTCTAACAATTAACAGAATAAGTTATTGTGGAAAGGAATATGCATGTTAGTAATTAGGCATTACAAGGAGTCCTTCTAGAGAATTCACTCAAAACATGAAAGAAGGATTTATATACGTGCCCAGGAACAGATGTTGATTATGCAATTCACCTTCCTTTGATTAAATTTAATAGATTTGTTTTTCTTTAATCATTTCTTTTTCGTTTATTTTGTTTGGATTAATCATTTTCTTTACAAATCAAAGTTTTAGGGGATGTTAATATTAATGCACCTAACACAACTAGCAAAGTTTTAGCGGATGTTAATATTTGAACTTCATGATTCACATTAGTGCCAGTTAAATCAGAACAGAAATTATAAGTACAAGATCAATAACTTATATTCATGAAATTGCAATATAGAAAACTAACCACAACTGGATTCCCCTTAATTGAGGTGGCAATGAGGTTCATATGGGAGATAGCACCTGCCTTACTTTCCTGCAGAGGTCATGAAATAGACAAGAAAAAATTTTCATGAATTACTAAGAGTTAGTATCACTATGGCTATATCCATGAGAAACAACTCACAAGCATCAATATGGAGTACAGATGGATGTAAGCTCACTCTTTCAAATTCTAAAAGATGCTTTGCATCATATGATTAGCAAAAAAAGGTATGGAGTAAGCTCTATTTCCCTCCTATCAAGAACCAACAAAACGAAGAAGAAGAAGAACCAACATAATGGAGTAAGTTCCATTATTTACTCACAGTGGGAAGTCTGAGTTTTGAGTCTATTACTTTTGTTCTCATTATCCAAGTATGTATGTACCAATATTAGCAGGAAAAAAAACATTTATGATAAATCTTGTACATTCCAAACAACCAAGAAAGGTCAACTTCGAACAGACACATCATCTTGATAGCATTGATGTTTTTCTGCATAAGCTTACTTTTGAAAAGGATATGACCATCTCCTAAAGGAATTAGGTGTTTGACTCGCAATTATTTCCTAATCTTAGTATATGTATCCCAATTTGTTTCATGGGAAGGCTAGTCTTTGATATAAGTGGTCCTTCCCTCAGTTTACTCCTTGTGACCTTTATCTGATTAGCTATGGTATCTCATTTTTCTTGTCAATCCATTATTTGTATAAACCCTTGTTTCAAGAGCATAAGCAAGAGAAGAAAAGGCAAGATATATTTTCGAGGTTATTTGGACTACAAACTTCCCATGATTCAAGGTACATTCCCAAGTGAAAATTGGACATTGTAAAGCACTTCTCAATAATTTTAATCATTATTTGAAGTTTAGACTTTTCCAGATGACAATATATTTGCAAGAATGAAGTGATGAATTGTTTAACAATATTTAAAAAATTAGCCTGTGTATCGACTGGAGTTTGCTCCATGTATGTTTACTACATCAGTATATATATATATATATATATATATTTCTTTTGGCAAGTAGAATTTCCTCAAGAGTGCTATACAGGGGGAAATTGCAGATTAACATGCAAAGATGTAGTCAACAATAAATACCGCTAATCATCAAGCCAAGTGCATGAAAATGGAAATCTCCTACAATAACTAGTCAAAATTATTCTTAATGAATCCATCAATATTATCATTTGCAATCTTAGATAAGATTTCTGAACTGGATTCCTAGATAAGAAAATACATCTAAACAGAAAGCACGAATGAACATGGGAGATTCCTGTCAATGCATCCACAAAAATTACCATTGTGCTACTGCAACCAAGCCATCCATAGAATAAATTCTCCTCCCTGTCATTGCTAGAATACACATACTGCACAATGTAGCAGTCCCCACTGTAAAGCTTTCTCTGCTCCTCAACAGGAAGTAGTAGTACTCCATTGTCATCTACCCGCCAAACCTAAAATATTAAGAACAATATGGAATTATGAATTAAAAATTGCTGGAAGACACAAGCTTACAATTGTAATATCTATGCTGGATTCTCCCCCCACCCCAAAACCAAAAAAAAAAATACCTCACCTTTAAAGTGCCATTGCAATCTATATATGGCTGGCAGTCTTCTTCAGGTAGCTCTTTGACATCATAACCATGTTGCTTAAACATTGCTGATTAGAAAGGAAAGTAAAAGGTTAGAAAAACACAGCTACTACCACTAGAAATAACCTACTCCTTACCATCAAATATTCTATTTATTTGTTTTTAAGTTTGTTGCATGAGTGCACAACCTGCTACTTTCCCACGACCATCTTCATACAGCTTTGGTTCAACTGTTTGAGGCCAGTTATCAAAATAGGACCTAAATGAGGCAGTTTCCGATCCTTCAGTTAAGAAAGTTAAATGGGTACTGACTGATCTTCCTTGAGATCTAACGAACTCCTGTGAAGGAGAAACCATTAATCAGGCAGGAAACATTTCCCTTACAAACATGTACCCAAGCTCAAGCTGCATTTCTTCCATTTTGTGTGTGTGTGTGTGTGTGTTTGGGGGGAGGGGGGGGGGGGGGGGGGGGGGATGTCCAGTCTTCCACAGACTAATAACTTTTACATGTTTCCTTTTTTTTTTTTCAATCTTCTCTTTAATGATCTTTTTCGTTCTTAAATCACAAGCAAACCCATATATCAATAGAGAAATGAAAACTGCACCTCCCTTACTGAGTAGGCAGCAGATACCAGTCAAGCAAAGAGCTGTTGTCTCCCACCAAAAAGGTGGGGAAGACCTTCTCCATGTACCTCACTCTGGCTTCATTACTTGGCCGTTAACTTAGATTACTTTGACCAATATTTTCATATTTGCACATAAATTTTCTTCAGTAGTTCATATGAAAAGTTATCCATGTACCAACTAAGAAGAGGCAGAAGGCCTTGAGTGAGTACATAGTTTTTTTTATCTTTATATATATATATATATATTTTTTTTTTATCTTTATATATATATATATATATTTTTTTTGGGGGGGGGGGGGGGGAGAAAGGGGGAAGAAGAGGGACAAGTATAAGTGATAGAGCACTGATACATCACACATATCAGCGTAGGGTAAGAAAGGAAACAAGAGGGCAAGTGAGGAAAAGGATACAGGGATAAAATTGCCATAGACGGTTAGGAATAACAACCTCACGTGGTTGTAACCGTCGGGGGAATCTCTATAAGAGAGAGTGGAAAGAAGCGAGAGAGGGTGAAGAAACCTAAAGAAGATTTTGGGAGAGCAGGCCCTCTCGAATTAGCCCTCGTTTTCTTTTTTTTTTTCTGTTCTTCTTTATTTTCTTTGTTAGTTTTCTGGAATTGAGCATTGTAATTTGGATTGATATCTACTGATTGGGATAGGAAATTGAAGTTTGAGTGGGAATTCTATCATTTTGGTATCAGAGCAATCGATCCATGGGGATGACTGTTTCTGAAAGAGTGGGTGAGCTGGAGGGGCGTATGGCGGGTTTATAAGATAGTATAGAATCGGTGAAGGCAGAAGTCATGAGGGTGCAAAATATTGAAAAGAGCATGGCGGGGATGATGGACCGATTCAACCTATTAATGGCGCGATGGGATGAGCAGGAGAGGGAGAGGAAGGGGAAGCGAGATGGGGAAGATCAACCTGCGGGATCGTCCTTGTCAAGGGAGGGGACGCCAGCGGTTGGAGGGAGAAGTGGCGAAGGGGGCGACTGGGTTGATGGAGTCGGAAGGTAGGAGTACCGTGGGAGGCGCTTGGAAATGCCCATCTTCGAGGAAGATGATCCAGATGGCTGGGTCTTCAGGGCCAAGCGCTACTTCACAGTAAACCAACTGACCGATGCGGAGAAGTTGGAGTCGGCAGCCTTATGCTTTGAAGGAGGGGCTCTATCTTGGTTTCAATGGGAGTAAAGGAGGTGGCGAGTAAGAAATTGGGAGGAGCTTAAAGGGCTACTGAGGAACTGATTCAAGTCCACCCAATAAGGGACCGTGGAGGAGAGGTTCATGGCCCTTCGACAGTGGGGTATGGTCCGAGACTATCGAATTTACTTTGAGACTCTAGCATCACCCATTGAAGAGATCCCCGAAGCGATTTTGGAGGGACACTTTGTTAATGGGCTCAAACCGAAGATCAGGGCGGAAATCAAGGTGTTGAGGCCCTTGGGCCTCAAGAATATCATGGAAATGGCTCAGCGGATTGAGGACCGGAATCAGGTGCTACAAGCAAATCGTTTTGGTTACAGCCCAAGTAAGGTGACCCCACACCCAGCTCTGATTTCTATGGTGCAGCGAAATTCGGGGTTCTAGGCTGCTAATCCTCCTAGGATAGTCACAGCTAGCTCTTCTAATTCTCCAAGATCGCTGGTCAACGGAAAGCTGTCCACACCACCCTTCAAGCGATTGAGTGAGAATGAGCTACAAGCCAAGCAGGTGAAGGGATTATGTTTTCGCTGTGACGAGAAGTATTCAATTGGGCATAGGTGTAAGAACAAGGAGCTGCAAGTGATGGTTATTTATGACGAAGAAGGGAGAAGAAGAAGGGACTAAACAAGATGAGGCAGTGGAGGCTTCCAGGGAGTGGGAAGACACTGTCAAGAAAGGGGAGATGGTGGAGTTATCACTAAACTCCATGGTGGGGCTAACTCCTCCTCAAACGATGAAGATTAAAGGAACAATAGAAGGCCAAGAAGTGATTGTCCTGATCGATAGCGGGGCTTCCCATAATTTCATAGCAGCTGACTTGGTGCAAAAATTGGGGCTCGTAAGGATGCCTACTCGAGGATATGGGGTGATAATGGGCTCAGGAATGGCAGTGCAAGGGGTGGGAGTATGCAAGAGGGTCCCCTTGTTATTACAGAATGTGAAGATTGTGGAAGACTTCCTCCCTTTGGAGCTGGGCAGCTCTGATGTCATTCTTGGGATGAAGTGGTTGGCCACATTGGGAGAGATACAAGTGGATTGGGGTTCCCTGATCATGAGGTTCAAGGTGGGAGACACGGCCATTACCTTACATGGGGATCCTAGCCTTAGTAAAACTTTAGTGACCATGAAGTCCATGATGAAGGCATTCCGGAAGGGTGGGGAAGGAGTATTATTGGAGTTGGGCTGTTTAACGACTGAAGCAGTGGAAGTTGACATCCCTAACAGCTTACAGGAGGTGTTGTCCGACTTCGAGGCAGTCTTTGAAGAGCCGTGTGGGCTGCCCCCGCATTGAAGGCGGGATCATACCATCACGCTGCAACCTGGGGTACCCCCAGTCAATGTGAGACCTTACCGATACCCGCATCTCTTGAAGATTGAGATTGAAAAACTTGTTAGAGAGATGCTGGCTACAGGTATCATCAGGCCAAGCATCAGCCCTTTTTCCAGTCCCGTATTGCTAGTCAAGAAAAAGGACCGGGGGTGAAGGTTTTGCGTAGACTACCGAGCTCTAAACAAGGTAACTATTCCTGATAAATTTTCAATTCCGGTTATTGAAGAACTCCTAGATGAGCTGAATTGAGTTGCAGTTTTTTCTAAATTGAATTTAAAATCGGGTTACCATCAAATATGTATCGCACCTAAAGACATTCCGAAAACTGCTTTTCGGACTTATGAGGGCCATTATGAGTTTATGGTGATGCCGTTTGGATTAACAAACGCACCCGCTACATTTCAGTTTTTGATGAATGAGATTTTTAGGGAGCAATTGAGACAGTTTGTTCTCGTGTTTTTTGACGACATTTTGGTGTACAGCAGAACGATGCAGGAACATCGGGATCATTTGCGTTGTGTATTGGGAATATTAGCTGAAAACAAGTTGTATGCCAATGCAAAAAAATGCAGGTTTGGACAGATGGAGATTGACTACTTAGGCCACATTATTTGGCAGCAAGAGGTTGTTGTGGACAATTCAAAAATTCAGGCAGTTAGGGATTGGCCTAGCCCACGTTCGCAGCGAGTACTCCGTGGTTTTTTGGGACTCACGGGGTATTATTGCCAGTTTGTACGAAATTATGGAAAATTAGCTTAGCTGTTAACGGAACGACTTCGAAAAGATAACTTCTATTGGGATGAGAGTTCGGAGCAAGCTTTTCAGTCCCTAAAGACAGCCATGACAGCCTTACTAGTGCTCGCCCTACCAGATTTTTTGAAGGAATTTATAGTGGAGACGAATGCCTCAGGGTATGGACTCGGGGGTGTATTGATGTAGGAACATAGGCCACTTGCTTTCTTTAGTCATGCTTTAAACCCTAACGGTCGGAATAAGTCGGTCTATGAGAGGGAGTTGATGGCTATTGTATTTGCGGTACAAAAATGGCGACATTATTTATTGGGGAGGAAGTTCACAATCCGAACAGATCAGAAAAGTTTGAGGTTCTTGATGGAGCAACGATTGGTGAGTCTGGAATGTCAAAAATAGGTGATGAAGTTAATGGGCTACAACTTTGAGATACAATACCGGCCTGGTTTGGAGAACCGTGCTGCTGATGTGCTCTCCCAGTTTTCATTTCCAATTACACTCATGGCTCTCACTACTCCTCGGGTGCTACAATTAGATCAACTCAAAGAAGAAGTGGCCGAAAACAGCCACTTCCAACAGATCATCAGGGAGCTGCAAGCTGAACCTTCAAGTAGGCCAGGCTATTCCTTGGTGGATGGGCAGTTATTATTCAAGGGCAGATTGCTACTTCCCCCTGCTTCGACTTTGATTCCTTTAGTGATGAAGAAGGGTCACGATGGACAGCTTGAAGGCCACTCGGGTTTCTTGCGAACTTACAAAAGGCTGGTTGCTAATGTGTATTGGATAGGAATGAAAAAGGATATCCATCGGTATGTCCGCCAATGTCCCATATGCCAGCAGCACAAGTACATGGCTCTCTCATCAGGGGGGCTACTTCAACCGCTCCCTATTCCCCATCAAATTTGGGAGGATTTGTCAATGGACTTCATAGAGGGACTGCCAAAATCTGGGGGAATGGACTCCATTCTAGTGGTGGTGGATAGGCTTAGCAAGTATGGGCATTTTATCGGATTGAAACACCCATTTACAGCAACCAGTGTAGCAGGAAATTTTGTCAAAGAAATTGTACGGCTACATGGGACTCCTAATTTTATAGTCTCGGATAGAGACAAGGTCTTCATCAGTCATTTTTGGAAAGAGCTATTTCGACTACAGGGCACACAGTTGAATAGGAGTACAGCCTACCACCCCCAATCCGATGGCCAAACGGAAGTCCTCAACAGGACATTGGAGACTTATCTCCGATGTTTTGCCTCTTCGACACCTAAGGCGTGGTACACTTGGCTTCCTTGGGTTGAGTATTGGTATAATATTTCCTATCAAGCTTCTTCTAAACTAACCCCTTTTTAGATAGTCTATGGGGGCGAGCCACCTCCACTTCTATGGTTTGTGAAGGGTATCACCGTCATATCCGGGTTGGAGCAGTAGCTAGTAGAGAGGGATGTAGTGCTGGAAGAGCTTAAAGGCCAACTGCTGCTAGCACAAGCAAAGATGAAATCCATAGCGGATAAGAAGCGGAGGGACATTCAATTCGAAGTGGGAGACTTGGTCTACCTGAAAATTAGACCATATAGGCAAAAGACCTTGGCTGCCAAGCTAAATGAAAAGCTGTCACCAAGGTATTATGGACCCTTTGCTGTGGAAAAAAGGATAGGGAAGGTGGCGTACAAGCTAGAACTTCCACCCACATGTGCCATCCATCCCGTCTTTCATGTATCTCAACTACATAAAGCCAAAGGGACATCACCAGCAGCTGCCTCCATTCCAACTCAGTTGACAGCCGAGCTAGAGATGATAGTAAAACCAGAATTCCTATTGGGAATACGGCCGGGCAGAGGTAAAAACTTTAGGGGCCTTGATGTGCTAATTCAATGGAAAGAGCTGCCACCCTTAGAAGCTACATGGGAACCGTACAATCAGATATTGCAACAGTTTCCCGAGTTTCACCTTGAGGACAAGGTGAATCTTATGGACAGGAGTCATGATAGAGCATCGATACATCACACATATCAGCGTAGGGGTAAAAAAGGAAGCAAGAGGGCAAGTGAGGAAAAGGATACAGGGATAAAATTGTCATAGATGGTTAGGAATAACAACCTCACGTGACTGTAACCATCAGGGGAATCTGTCGAATTGGCCCTCGTTTTCTTTTTTTCTGTTCTTCTTTATTTTCTTTGTTAGTTTTCTAGAATTGAGCATTGTAATTCAGATTGATATCTATTGATTGGGATAGGAAATTGAAGTTTGAGTGGGAATTCTATCAATAAGGTGGCCTAAATTCCTCAGTATGTGAAGAGTCAGACTCTAAATGCATTTAAGAGGAAGTCAAAGTCTTGGGAAGTTTGATCTTTAAAGATAAACACAAACTCCCATCTTGTTCCATGTTGGCATCTATGCCTACTTTGCCATCTTTTCCCAAATTTATGAGGAAACTAAAAATCCTACAGAAGTTGGGGCAACAAAGGTCATATATTACTTTTTACCAAAAGCAGATTGACAGACATCTTTTGTTCAAAAGTAAACCCTGTCGTTTTCCATTATTCAAAATTTAGTTTCAAATGTGGCATATTAAAGAGTCCTAATCAATAATTCAAGTCTCTAATCAACTGCAGCCTAACATCACTACTGGCTAAGTAGCTTATGTTCCTAAGAACATAGAAGACCTTACCTAAGTACATAAGGGAAAAAGGAAGTTTTTGCAGTTCACCACTTCACCTTTGTTGAATCAGAGAACTTGAGAGAGAGAAATCCTAGTTGGAGAAAATAAATTCCTCACTCAAATACATAGATTATACACCTATTTATACTAATACTAAATAGGTCATAACATAAGCCATAACATAAGCATGACATAAATATAAATCTCACACTCCCCCTCAAGCTGGAACATATATATTATAAGTTTCAAACTTGTTACAAATGTAATTTATCCGAGGGCATGTGGAGATATTACTGTAGATGACAACTGCTTTGGGTCAATTGCAAACAAGCAGTAGAGGTAACCAACGATTGGAGGTTGCGGAGGCGATGACTGGAGGTAGATCTTAGCGACGACGATAACGATAGCAGATCAACCATGCAACGACGACGCGAGATCTGTGCGATGCACAAGATCTGGAGAAGACTGAAGAGGTCACAAGATTTGAGAGACGCACTAGAAGGAGAAACAGGTGTGAGATCTGAAGGCAAGCCGATTTGAGAGTTGCGCTGAAAGGAGACGAGATCTGAGAAACCAGACACAAGATTTGATAAGCAGCCACAAGATCTAGATAGGAACGGTGCGGATCTGGATGGAAGCGGCCGGATCTGAAGACTGACAATCGAATTTGAAGAACAGTGGACGGATCTAAGCAAAGGGCAGCCTGATCTGAACAGTGGCGGCTGGATCTAAAGAGCGATGGTCGTATCTGAGGGATTGATGGCTGGATTTGAATGATTGATGACCGGATCTGAGAAATGATGGCCAGAGAAACAGCAGCCAATGAGGCAAATTTGCAGAGAGATCGATGAGGCAAATCCAACGAGAGACCGATGAGGAAGATCCGGTGAGATCTAAAACGGCAGATCAACAGCAGCAACAATTACCTAGGCAACTCAACGGCGGCCTGCAATCGTCAGCAACAAAAGAGAAGGCGACAATAGTGAGCAAGAGCCACAGTGAGGGCCAAAAGAAGACGACGATGGAGCTGGCAACGAATGCCGGCGATGTGGAGAAGCAGCAGCGGCTGAGCGATGGCGACTAGATGTGAGCAAGGCACGACCAAATCTAAGCAATGATGGCCGGATCTGAAGGCCGTGACTCAACGGCTGTGGCAACTAAAGGTAGATCTAGGGCTGCAAACTGTAGGCGGCAGCAAATCTGAGGCTGGGAGCCGCTGGATCTAGGTGAGCTAGGGTCGTCGATAGAGAAGGCAGAGGCGGCCGGACGGCGAAGATGACTGGAGCACAGTGGCCGACGTAGATCAATCTGAGGCTGTCGACCAAGAAGAAGATGAACGGCCAAGAAGAAGAAGAAGATCTAGTGACGGCGATGACTGAGATCTGAGAAGGTGCATCTAGATCTAAGGTCGCAGAAGACCAACGGTCGCGGGAGGCCGGCAGAAGGTGATGGCAGTGAAGTGGCTACCATTGGAAACCCACTAGAGGTCAACAACGACAGTAGTGGCTACAAAAGATGCGGAAGCAAGTGGCAACGACGAAAGTCGCAGACGCAAGTGACGGTGAACGGCGATAGCTGCAGATCTAGTGGCCAAAGAGGGTGACGTGAGACGGTGAATGACAGTAGCTGGAGGCAATGGCAGTGGTTGGTGATGGCAGCTGGTGACGCGAGAAATGGCGCAGCCGGTGGAACAATCAAGAGATGTTGCCAGAGATGGAAGAGATAACTAGTGTTTGTATGGTGGCTCTGATACCATGTTGAATCAAAGAACTTAAGAGAGAGAAACCCTAGTTGGAGGAAATAAATTTCTCACTCAAACATATAGATTATACACCTATTTATACTAATACTAAATTGGTCATGACATAAGCATGACATAAATATAAATCTCACAACCTTGATACAACAACATATCTGGTTTCATCCCCTTAAGTGAGGTCAACCACGTGAATGCTAGCTCATCAATCATTTCTATCTATGGCCTTATTGCATGTAATTCCCTTATATCATAACTAAGAGTCTTCCATCAAGTTTTTCTTGGTCTTCCTCTGCCTCCTCTACTAAACACTTGTTCCATTCTATCCACTTTCCTTACAGGAGCCTATATTAGTATTCTTTTTGCATGACCAAACCATCTTAATCATATCTCACGGGTGCTGGTTATGCAGATGCTGATTGGGCAGGTTGTCCATTTGACAAACAGTCCACTTTTGGCTATTCTAGATTGGTTGGAGGCAATCTGGTTTGTTAAAAGAATAAAAAGCAGCATGTTGTTGCTAGATTTCATACTGAAGCTAAGTATAGAGCCATGGCATTAGCTACAAGTGAGCTAATTTGGCTGAAACAACTTCTTAAGGAGCTGCAGTTTGGTGGTTCAAGTTCTACACAGCTTATGCATGACAATCAGACTGCTCTTCATATTGCCTCTAATCTTGTTTTTCACGAAAGCACCAAGCATATTGAAATAGATTGTCACTTTGTGCGAGAAAAGTTGGTTTCTGGTGAGATTATAGCATTTGCTGGGACTATGGATCAGCTGATTGGGAATTCATATTAGTTAGATTGTATTAGGTGTTGTCTATATTAGTGTACCTTGTACCTAGCTTAGGTAACTTGTACATAGCAGTTACAATGTTTTAGTATAAATACTTGTAACCTAGCTTAATAGAATTGAAGCAGTTTTTCCCTCCAATCTCTCTTTTCCCTCTCTTCTTTCTATCAGTTCTGTATATCATTTCATATTATCTTCGATTGGAGCCATTCCAACCTTATTATGAATAACCTAATCTCTAGTTTTACTTTTTATTGTATGATCGCACATCCATCATAAAATCCTTATTTCCAATACACTCATTTTACACATGTTGGTGCTTTATTTCCCAACACTCTATGCCATACAACAAAATTGGTCTTATAGTTGTTCACCCTAATTTCAAACCAAAAAGATTGTGTATTATGCCAGAAGGTCATTTATTCCTCTAAGGTACATAAATAAGAAGACATGGAGTGCTGCAGATTTTTGAGACAATAAAGTGAGTTCTCTCAAAGGCACATCTTTAACTAAATTGTAGGATCTGAATCATTATTCAGTGACAACGTTGATATCAGTTTCCAGTTATGCATCCCCACATAAGTGGGTCTTAACACAAATTTCACCAACAATATACTCTGTACTGGCTAGAACAATGTAAATTGGGTCCACAGCTTATCCTCGGAGTGAAGTTCCTAATGTTATACGTAAGCCAGACTGAAATTTCAATTAAGTGTTATAGAAAATAAATTCTATAATATAGATGAAGCAGAATAAACACTGTAAGTTGGTGCTGAATATTCAAATGCATGAACTTGCGTGTGTGTGTGTGTGAGAGAGAGAGAGAGAGATTCTTACTTCTACAGATGCAATTGCAGTTTTCCGTTCTGTGATCGAGGTAGTTCTTCCCATCCAAACAAAAATCTCAGAATCAGAATCCAACATATAGCACTTGTTTGAGCTAAGTATTTCTTTCTTCAAATTGTCAGTCTCACTTTCACTAAATTTTCCCTGAGTAGTTATCCTGTCAATTGGAGAATCTCAATATATAAGATGAAGGCACACTCCGACAAAGAAAATAAAATGAAAAAGAGAAGGGAAATTTTGGAATGAAATACATGCAACTTGGGTTCTGCAGAAACTGGGGGACGTTGATTTAGTTGAATAAAGGATTTCCGGACTAGTTAAAAAATCCAGCCATAAAAGATACCTAAGCTGACTGTTGAGACTTGCAGGATAAGTTGTACTCCCTCCTCCCTCCCTCCCTCATGACAAATTGACGTCTACTCAAAGTAGTCAGGCAAAAACTGTAAGCATGCCACAAGGCAGATTCACAATAAATAGGGGCATGAACTTATCCCCGACTGTCACATTACCTGATTCCACATTGGTAATTTACAGGGGAGGTTTTAGGCATATTGCTTGGTCCAACAAGCTCAAAGGTAAATTCAGTGAACATCATAAGCTGTGCTGTAATAAAACTAGTTGCTGCTGATACTCTCAGTACCACTATTATATGGGTACAAACCAAGAGAGTTTGTTTGAGTTGAGACTGGCCTAGGTCAAGATTACATTGAGATGAGATTGCTTGCTTGGTGAGTACACCAAAGCTAAAGGGCAGAGTTTGTCATAACTCAATCTTCCATCACTAGTCTATTAAGGAGATTTGAATAATTTATTTGGTCCTATGAACCCAAGAGTTTAACTTCAGTTGACACTTTTGGGTGAAAGCGCAATCTTACATTGAGCTCAAAAAAACTTACCAAAACAATTTTACAGTTGAAAGATCAGGTTCTTTCTGGGTAGCAGAGGGTGAGTCACGAGGAATAGGAGCATAACCGCCAAACAAGCTCCAGAATTCCCCAACATCAGGATCCCCAACAAGCTTCCCATCATCTGCAGCAGATAAGTTAAAATTTCCACTATGTACTCACACTAGATGAATAGAGGATTAGGAAGTGTTGAAAAGAAAATCCTAACCTATAGCTGCAACCTCACAGTTACCCCCATGTTTATTCTCTTTGATATACTGAACAACTTCCAATGCCTTAGCTCTCCCTTGTATGCTAGAATTGCAACCACTGAAAAGGAAAATTTTTGATGCAGTGTCAAGTATGAATACATCATTGTGGTTCAAGGAGGTTCTAGTAAAAGGCACCTGGTCACAGAGCACACAACAAAAGTCACATTTACCAAGTATTTAAGCTGGCACGTAAAATAGAATAGTTTAAGGGGTCTGAAAAGGAAACAGAGAAAATAGACATTTTAATAATCTAGCTTGGAAATATGGCATTGGAATAGCTGCTATAATAAAGAGGAAAACCAATGTAATGGTGCAGACATATATAAAACATTACAAGGATTTTTCTCTCTATAACCCATGAAACAAATAGTTAACATCATTCTATAGTTTTATCAGCCAGGCCTGAGGAATTTTGTCCATGATGACAAAAATCACTGGCCTCTTTCTAGAGTTAACTTGCTAAGAATACAAAATTAGTCATCAATCATCTTGCAGCAAAGTCTACCTCTTTAACATAGACAACACGGTCTCCTTTGCATGTTAACAAGCTGACTTGGTATGTTTCACTATTGAGATTCTCTGGTCCTGAAGAAAAAGTTCCTTCTATTGGGATGATACAGGGTTTGAAGTATGACAAGAACTTCTCAGTTTCTTCACCTTGTACTTCTCTATATTGCACAGCATGAGACCCCAGTGCATCATCCAACTCAAGTGCTTTGTCTGACACAAGGGCAGAGTCAACCTGCCAAATTAATCAAAGTTAAAACAACCATCTGATGAAGTTAACTGTCAAACATCAAATCTTCCAAATTCATGAAAATGCCCTCACCCCAACAATTCTTCTCCTCTCAATACAAAAAGTTGGATAATTATAAACTTAATGGATCAAATAACACAAACGTCACTCCACAGTAGTCAAGAGTCTTCAACAAGAATAATATGAACAATTAGTGAGCCCTAGGTGTTCTGTTGGATGTGCATCACTCTACTATTATAGGAAATGGTTATTTTGACCACAGCAGGCTTAGTTATAATGCAATTTAGATCAGAGTTACAATAAGGAGAGAAAGTACGAACCTCTTTGGCATCATTTCCAAGCCAATAGTGGATATCATGTTCAAAAGAGCCACTTCTGAGTGAAACAGTCTGTCTCAAGCAAAATGTAAGGAGCAAAGTCAAGCTTGTTACAACCAAAAGACAATATAGATATATTACACACTTCCACATGTAATAAGACTCCAATAACTATGATCAGATCAGCTGAAAGAGACTTCCTATGGGGACTCTTAAACCCCAATTTACAGAAGAAGTTTCTGAATTTGTTCAAGACTTGCCCAAAAAAAATGGCATAATTACAACCAAAACATGCTAGGTACTTACATGCAAAACTATATATGCACTTCCACAGAAGAATTTCCCATGTGAAGACTTTGGGACAGGAACCAAATGGAGGTTCTCTACGCACCAGATTTCTAAGCCACTAAAAAGAAGTTAAGGATAAGTTAACAACTAAATAGCATAGAAGCTAGTAAATGCATCCTATAAATGTACTTACATTAGTGCTTTTTCAGCAGGAATAAAAGCAACCATCTGGTATCTGGATCTAAGATAAATGATCAGTTGCTTTAATTGCTTACTTCATTAAAATATTTTACTTGACATAAAAACGAACCAATTCATTTTAAGTTCTGGATTTAGTTGCACCAACAAAATTTCTTTTGGTATCTTTACAAAATAACTATGACTGAATAAGTACTGAAACAAGTTGTTTTAAAAATTTGGTTGACACTCTATATTTTTATTCTTTTTTTCAAATCCTCAAGCTTTATAAGAGGCGAGTTAGATAGTTGGCCTTTTCTGCATCAAACTCTAGAAACCTGAGGGTGTGCAAGAGAAAAACTGATGTTGACCAGAAAGCACTCTGAAAATACTTTAACTAACTGTATTGTGGCTAATGGTTTAAAGGAACCAAGTTTATGGATACGCTTTTGCTCCTGCACCCTGCAATGCAGGGTCAATATCTTTACGAAAATAAGCCATTGGTGCTATATCTCTGATCCTTCATGAAACATTCACAGTCTCATGCAACACATTCTGCAGCAAAGGCATTAGTATCTGTTATTTCCACGTCATATACATTACAGCTAGCTCATGTATTAGATCACTGTAAAGATAATATCATTTAAGTCAATAATATTACAACTGCCACACATCAATAATGTTAGATCTTCAAATATGCTGATGTTCTTAGCCTCTAGTACAATTTTAATCTGTAAACAAGTACATGGCAACAAGACATCATAAAAGATGGAACAACCTAGTGTTCAAATGGGACCCCCCATAAGTTGTAGTTTCTCCACACCAATGAGTCATGATTTGCTCTAAATATCATACTTAAAAACTCTAAATATCATACTTAAAAACTGGCATACGAGCTCGTGGATGTGCCAATATAGACCCAAATTACTAATTTAAAACAAAGGACATCATTTATCATCTCTATTTTCTGGAAATAATGCATTTTAATTGTGATATTCTCACTTTTGTTGGTGACAACTATTGTATAACGGACCACATTCAGGCCTATAAAAAATCAGAAGAGAACAAACAAAAATCTAAGATCCGGTTTCATGGGATGTAAAACACATTCAATTTTATGTTATCCACTTTACCACTGAAAACCATCACTACTGAGCCACAGGTAGCTAAGATGAGATGCCATGCAACTAGAAAAATGGAATATACGAACAAGAAAATTATTGAGACATGCATGACCAATATATTTGAGGAATAAAAGCCTAGAATTTGCATATTACAAGAAGAAGAAAGAACTGGGAACGGTAACATGGAGAGGAAAAAACCAACAAATCTTGAACTAAATGGTCATGGCCAATTTCCAAATTCCAAAAATTATTAGCACAAGGGCTTGCTCTGGGATGACGAGAATGCAACAATAGTCACTGAATATACGCTTTGTTCAGCTTTCTTCCAACAAAACATGGGAACCTATAACTGAAGAGTTCTGTCGGATCAGAATTTATACCCAAACTAATACCCAAGAAAGATAAGCAGTCCAATGAAAGTCATAAAAGCAAATAAACTAAGCAGATGAAGACAAGTGGGTAGTTGAACAGATCTTGTTACCAGTGACTTGTCTTTCTGAAATTGCTCGAGGATTGAACGGCTGGAGACTGAATTGAAACTGGGAAATCTTTCAACGATCCAAATGGCGGTTCAGCACGTGGGATTGAGAGAGATACAGGCGGTAATGGAACGATTATGAGCACATTCTCACTTTCTTTTGAGTTTGACACATTAAAGATAAACTTAAAAAATAAGTAAATGAAAAGGTAACGGAGATGTTGAAAGGTAGAGAAGTGGAGAGAGAAACAGACAAGGAAATATAGAAAGAAAGAAATGGAGAAAACAAAGCACTGTGGGAAAGTAGAGAAAGACCTTTTCACCGTCCAGCTTACTAGGGACCCACCATGAGAAGCTTTTTGTCTCTGCTGCGAGAGAGAGAGAGAGCGAGAGAGTCAAAGAGCGTGGAAGCCCCCTGTGCCCGAGCTCCGTGAGGCCAGACTGTCAAACGCCATGTTAGATGCTTTGATGTTTCCAACGGCCCTGTTTAATTTATTTCTTCTTCTTGTAACTTAATTGATTTTAGATACTGATTTTATAACTTAATTGTCGTGCAGAAAAATAAGCAGTGACTTTGATTTTTAAAAATTTAATAATTTTTTATCTAAACTTTGATTAAGTGAAAGAATAGATAATTTATAATCTTTTTACAAAAAATAAATTTATAATCAAGCAACAAAGAATAAATTTCATATTCATGGTTTGTGAGATCTTTTCATATAGATTTTTGGATAATAAAAATTAAATGATTGGATAAAAGATAAATGGATTAACAAATACGTACTAATAACTTTTATCAAGATAAGAAGAGACATATTGTAGAATAATTTTTATTTTGTAGCAAATGGAGGAAATTAAATTTGAAGATAAAATAGTAATATAAACTATTAATGCCATTTTAGTTAAAAGTATTAATGCCTCACAATGATTTTCAAATTTGTCATTTAAGTTAAATAAGAAAATTTGATTTGACTCACAAAAAATACACATTTATAAAGTAAAAGGATTTAAAAATGTGTAAGATAAAGTTTAAACTTGTCTTTACAAATCATATAAATGTCACACTTTATGAAAACTAAATTTTAATTTGTTGACAATTTATAGTCTATCAAAAAATACACATTCAATTCTAAAAAACTTTAATCTACTAAGTTAATTTTAAAAAGTTTTCATGAACTATAGTAGTAGAAGACTTTGATCGACCATCTGTTATCCTTGATCAATTAAATCAAAATTTTACAATTTTAATAAAATATATTATTTAAATTTAGCCGATTCCTATTTGGTTGGCTAAATTTAATGACTTAAAAAGAAAAGACATACAACTCATATTTGATTAATTCTCTCTATGTCTTTGGTTGACAAAACATAAATAAATAATTAATGTTTTAATTTGCATTTTATGACACTTTGATCGACTAAACTTTTATTGTAGTGGAATATGAAAGATAATTATCGAACATTTTTAATCGACTAAACTTAATAAAAAAGTAAGAAAATTACAAATTTTTGTTATGAAAACCTCATATGATATTAAGGCGGGAAAATAAATTTTTAATGTTGCTGTTTCAGTTATTTCAAAATTTCAATCAATTTTAACTTTTGAGATACATACAATAAAAAGCTAAAAGTACAACAATTTAAACATGATAAAATCAATTAGTGTAAAAACTTAATTGAAAAAAAAAAAAAAAAAAAAGATGGTGCTAGTAGTGCAGCCTTGCAACCCGGGTGGCTCTTCTGGTCAATTGAACACAGGGTAGAGTGTACAAATGTTGTTTTCTTCATATTTGTACAGAATTCAAAAATGCCATCAAATAATACTAATGTTCCCCCCCTGAGACAAACAATCTCACTTTTTTTTTTGGTGATAATAAAGTACATAAGCAATGGATATTCCCCCCCCCCCCCCCCCCCCCCCCCCCCCCCTAAATTGATGCATAATACCATGTTCAATGCACATGAGTTGTTACAATACATCAAACTTGTATCATGAAATAATGATAGGAATCAAGTTGGAGCTTTTTACCTTAATATTTGACCCGAAACAAATGAAAAATAAAACTTCTTCCTTCTCTCAGCTTTGGCCCTATTATATTTGTTGTTTTAGGTTGTTTTTAGTTTTTTAAAACAATGAAAATGTATTTAATTTCATATTTTTAAAAATTATAAAAAAAATTAAAATAAAAAAAATCATTTTGACTATTTTTATTACAAATACGCTATAAACAAAAAAAAAACGTATTTTTAACAATTTTAAAATAAATACTCAAAATATAAAACTAAAAATAAATTTAAAATTAAAAATTAAAACACAAAAAAAATAATCCCTTACTCTCACTCTCAACATGAACAAATCTCCTTATATCTTCAACTTTCTTCTTTCTCTACAAGTGAGAACATTCTTTGTTTTCTTTCTCTTCTTCAATTTGATTGTGAGAATCTTTTTTGATTTTCAAAAGTTTCAAATTCCTTGATAACGTGACCTATTTACAATGATTTCTAAGTAGATGAAACAAGCAATTAGATAACAACAATAATTTAGTTATATAAAAGAGCGTTTTGCTGGATAAATTAAAAGGAGTAATATTGTTTATCTAGACTGAAAATGATTTTTCAATTTATTTAGCATATTTTCATTAAAACATGAGAAGATACAAATGTATAACTCGTAAATAAAAATGTCTCATCTCCAACATAGATAAATAACATTATTTAATTAAATTAAGTTAAACTAAATTAACAATAATTAATTAATGTTAAGCCAAAAACTCCTTTAAACAATTTATAATCTCATAAGATGATATTGTGTCAAACCTTCCATGTTTACAAATACACGAGTTATAACATGGATGATAAACATAAAAATGCCTCAAATATATATATATATATATATGTGTAATCATCCAAAAAAATATCATCCAAAAATATAAAGCTATAACACACAGTCCAAAATCCTAATTAATCATCCAAACTTCTCCCCCTTTTTGCAATGAATCAAAGAGGCTAACGAGGAGGAGGAACACCGTGGACATCATCAAACCTGATTCGAAGCTCGCAAACCTCCCCAAGTACACTGGAACTGATCTCCCCATATTGATCAACTCGTCTGGAGAGATCCTGAAAATTCTTGTTCATGACCTCAATGGCAGCCATGATGTCACGTAGAGAAGGCTCCCCTTGAGCACGTGCAGGATGACTGGAGGAAGAAGGAACAGTCGGAGGTTCCGGAGAAGGAATATTAGGATCATCATGAGAGTCCTCCTGTGAGTTCTCTTCAGACTCATCACAATGACGTTGCCATTGACCATTCACTTTGACACACCCCATCCTCTTGAGGGTGGCAGAGCAAATGCGATCAGTGGGTCGAAGGGACACAGGAGGCTCGCCATCTAAAGGCACTTGGAAAATTTTAAAGATACGAGTCAAGATCATGCCAAAGGGAAGCGGTGTCTTCCTATTTGGTCCATACATTTGCATGTGTTGAACAATAACGTGGGTCAAATCAATAGGAATTTGTTGAGTGAGACACCACAAAATTTCAAAATCCAAATAAGAAACGTGATCGTATGAACCGCTCCTAGGCAGAATACAATGAGCTATAACCAAATGAAGTAAACGAGTAGTCAAATCAAAATGGGAGGCCCTGGGGAGTTTAGCAAACTGAAGATTAGGATTATTTGTCAACATTCTAATGGCATTCAAGGGAACAAAGTCGGGAATGTTGCCAGACCATGCACGAGATTCATAAATAACAACATCATCAATGTTATATATAGGAGTAATACCAAAAATCTCATTGAACAAAGTAGTACCAAATTCAACAAGTCTGCCATTGACAGAAGAGTGAATACAAAATGGATTATGAGTGACAGTTAGATTTGAGTAGAAGATACGAACTGACTTAGGATAAATAGGTTCTTGAAGAGTGAGAATGGGAGCCCATCTACCTAACAAGTCAAGAAGAGGAAATCCTTCGCTACGTAGCTCAATGAAATGCACGAACCGGCCATAGAGAACGGGCCTCTTCCCAAGATGGTCGACATATTTCTTCAAGATGGATTGTCATGCCTCATTTTGGTTCTTCTTGCGCTCGATTCAGACGCTTCCTCTTGATTTCTTCGCTTTGGAGGACGTCGTGGAGCCATTAGAGGTTGATTTTGATGATGGCCGATGAAGATTAATGAAGGCTTTGAATTTGGAGTCGGAGACCAAAAGAAAAGAAATCGCGCGGAAAGGAAGGAAGAAGATGAGAAAGCGTCCAGAGAATTTTCGACTTTTCTTCGGCCCAAAAGTTCAGTCGACGTGTTATGGTCCCTTCTCGAACCCAATATTCCCTCACCATCCGCTCTCTCTTGCGCGGGCAGTCGGGTCGGCCCGGGTCGGGCTAACCACCCGGGCACTTTTCACCCTGCCCCAATTGTTTTGAGGCTTGAGCAAGGAGAGGAGGGAGGCGGGAGGGAAGAGAGGAAGGGCAGGCTGGGCCGACGGCGAGGAATCCACTGCCGGACGATTTGGAGGAGGGGCGAGTTCAGCCGAAGGTCGCGAAACGCCGGTAAGCCCTCCGTTTCTTCTCTTGCCCTGCCTCCTCTCTTCTTCTTCTTCTTTCATTCCGATCTCTCTCTCTCTCTCTCTCTCACACACACTCACTCACTTTCACTTCATCGTCTTCTCTCTGTTCCTCTATCTCTTCCCCTCAAATTTCTGTGTTTGTCGGGCCTTCACTCTCACTATCTCACTCTTGTTCTACTCCTTTCCTCCGGCGACCAGATTAGGCATATGACGGACTGGGCGGCCTCCGCCCTACCCTAGTTAGGTTTTAGGGTTTCTGCGACCGACATGGGCTTGGCCTCTACGCGTTCGCTTGAGGTTGAGCTTGTATTTCACGGAAAATTTTAACAGATTTTTAGATATTTATCTCTATTTGATTGCTAGGTGGTTAGAGGACGTGCTTGTTGACCCCGTTCGTAGGGTTTGTCTTGAGAAATTCGAATTTTAAAGCTATGAATCCATTGACGTTAGTGAAGCGAATTCAGAATCTCAATTCGAAAGAAGCGACGTTAGGTATATCTGAAGAAGCTTCGTGGCATGCCAAGTACAAAGATTCTGCTTACGTATTCGTGGGCGGCATCCCTTACGACCTCACAGAAGGCGACCTTCTGGCAGTGTTTGCGCAGTAAGCTTTACTCCAGACTCAAATATTTGACCTCTGGCTTGATCTCCGACTTTCTGGACTGTTCCTTAATTTCATTACTAGAAACCTGCGTAGTTGGTATACAGCATATGCAGCTTGAATCATGTGATTGTGTGAGCTATATCTGTTGACATTGCATGAAGTCCATACTTTGCGAGTAAATCAGCCCAAAACTTCCTGGACGATGACATTCATATAGAAAACATGGGTATCATATACATAAGATAACAAAGTAACCTGGAAGGATGAACATCTCAAGCATACATATCATGCCCTTGCTGTCTCTGTTTCTTTACTTGCACCCAAAAGTCACTAGTGTGGGACTGAATGGTCTGGCACATTGTTGAATGAATAAAAACAAAAAAGTAACTGAAAATCCGTCAGCCAAAAATGGAACAGCAAAAGTGACAGCTGAAACTAATGCAAATCACAAAGAAAGAGAGAATGCAGTGAAGAAGTGACACTTAATAGAGGACAATCTTTTGATGATGGTTATGGAGTCTTAGAAGATAGAAAAACTGCAGCAGTTAGCAAGAACTGGTGGATTTACGATGGTAAGGATGTCTAATTTTCTGCTGCCTTCTTTGCTATTAATGAAACACAAAAATATCTTTAAACTAAACAAAAATGATAATAAAATTTAAACTGTGTCTGTAATAGAAAAGTTACAGTGTAGCATTCATGGCATTCAAAATTACAGCAGGGCTTCAGTTTTAGGGGTCCACCAAACTAAGTTGTTCCCTTCATGGAATGTAGATTATTGTTAATGCTTACTTGCAAATAGCTGAATTTGCTGCTATAATTTTATTTGTATTGTGTTCTTGATAATTCCTTAATTTACAAGCACACATCAAGATAGACCCTCAGTCTTTGTATAGTGAATTCCTGTGTAGTTATGGTGCATTTTTTGTTTTCCTGTTGCTGTGTGTAGTTACCCATTTTCATTATTTTAGTAATGTGAAAATGCTGTTGAGCCATATAATTAATTATTGAGCTTTGGTGGCTATAACTATGGTTAGTTCATGGTGCATGAATTTGGTTGCAGTATTCAGGACACTTGTTCAAGCTAGTATTGAAGAGGATTTGAAAAATGAACGGGAATAGTTAATTAATGCTTTGTACAAAGGTTCTTTTCCCCATCAGTATTACATGTTGAGGAACAATAAAGATGAGAAGAAATGGGTTTTCCAAATTTGTGAAGGAACTTCGTATGAGAACAGATTATAAAGAATGTTTTGAAAATACAATATTTAGAGCCCATAGATTATAAGCCGGATGTGAATGAGGTAGTCTCAGTTGTTGCAAATATGACTTTGGGAAATGGATTTTAGTTTGCTGAAGTTAACATACTAGATCTCAACATTCCTTATGAAGCATCTTCAACTTTCAACTTTTTGAAATAATACTGGAAGATATTGAATATAGCAACAACATCGCAAGTCTTAATTTCAATAGGTGGGCCGATAATATGAATTTTAGTTCTCCAAACTTCTCTATCCACGGCTGTATCTTTTCTATGGCCATTATATCTAATGCCATGTTTAAGAGTTTTTTTTTATCAAGTTTTGTTTGGGCTTCCTCTATCTATTTGTTACAAATTTGTTTCATACCATCTACTTGCTTCATAGGTGATTTTGTTGGTTTTCTTCTCACATAATCAAATAATCTTAATCATGTATCAGACATCTTATCTTTGATAGGCATCACTCCAATCTTATTACATATGCTTTTATTTTTAATTCTTTTTTTTTTGTGGTCACGAATTTTATGATAAGTAATCTCCCTTTTTTTCTGAACTCCAAGATATCTAAACTAAACTTTTCTAGGAATCGCTTCATCATCTACTCACACCACAAGAGCATTGACTCTTCTTTACTGAACTTATATTTTGTATGTTGATTTTCGATTTGCGCAACTTGAAGCCTTTGGATTCTAAGGTCTTCCTCTATAATTTAAGGTTAACATTCACGCCTTCTTTAATTGCATCCTCTGGGGCAATATTGTTTGCAAATAATAAATACTAAGGCACATTTCCTTGAATGTACTTTATAAATTCATTCATCCCAAAAACAAAAAGGGTAAGGGCTTAGAACAGATCCTTGATTTAAATCATGTGATTCTATTCTAATTGAAAAAGATTCAATATCTCATTAATAAGTCCTTGATGATATATGTTTTAGTTAACTTGTATATAAGGGCCCGTTTTAATAGCATTATTTTTTTAGTTTTGTACTTTTATTTTCATTATTGTGGAAATGAAAACAAGCAATGATGCTCGATTGCTTTTTTATGTTTTAAATTTTTTTGAAAAATTATAAAAAAATTGAAACAATTAAAATTTGAAAATTTTGTTTTCTTCCCTTCTTCTACCCTCACCATTGCCAGCAACCCCATCTGACTCCCAGAAGCAATTTGGGAGCAATGAAGGTCTAGGGGAGCAATTGCAGAGCTCAACAAAGAACAGAAGCCTCAAAGCTAAATCATCATCAGAATAGAGATTAAAAGGGAGTGCATATGTGAGTTTATGCATCTGTACAAAGAGGGATAGAGAAAGGAAAAAGAAATAGCAACAATGGAGGAGAATTCAGATTGAAAACTATTGAGAACAGACATCATGATGCTATAATATGCCCCATTATTTTCAAAGATAATTCTTACATGTTCGCATCTTCTCCCTGTTTCTCACTTCCACATTTCCTTTTTGCCACCTCATCCTTTAATCTCCCGGCCATCTCTGTTTGTTCTACCTCCATCCCTTTTCTAATGCACCCAACTTACCTATCATCTATATTTATAGCTTGGGTTGACTCCTAGAAGTTGCTGGAACAAATGGTGGGAAGGAAGAAGGAAAATAAAAGAAAGAGAAAACGGATCGAAGTTAGCCAATGAAATTTTCATGTTTTTTAAATGAAAATGAGAATTGAAAACGAAAAATATAAACTAAAAACTGAAAATAGAAAACCTTGCAATGAATCTGGATCTTGGCTACGTTGGTCTCTGACAAAGTGTGGCAATTGCTCAAATGTGGTAAGCTGTGTGCAAGTCTGCCCAGTTTGCAGCAAGTGCTTAAAGCAGCAGTGATGTGTGAAATGTGATTTTTTATTAATAGCTGGACGAGTTTTAGCCTTTTAGTTAACCATTGGCCATGAATTTTTCTGCTTGTGTGTGTTGACATTTCTGTCTTTCTTTACTCACAAGTTAGAAATTCTTGACATATATATTTTTCCAATTTGGTAAAGAATGTTTTATTACAACAGCAGCAATCAAAAGCCTTAATCCCACTAGTTGAGGTGGACTACATGAATTCTAGCTGTAAACAACATTTTATTGGGTTTGACAAAGTTGCATTAACTATTATTGTTTCTGGGTTTGCTATGTGGTCTTGCCATTCTTTTTATAAGTTCATCCATTGCTTATCAAATTAAAAAAAGGTTATTATACTATTATTTTGTATTTATTTATTTCTATTGTTATGGAAAAATTCTCATTTAGTTTCTGCTTGTTTTTCTCTCCCCTTCCCCTTCCTCCTTTTTCTTTCAGCATGAAATATTGTTTGCAATTAATTGCAGATATGGAGAGATTGTTGATGTTAATCTTGTCAGAGATAAAGGTACTGGTAAATCCAAAGGTTTTGCTTTCATTGCCTATGAGGATCAGAGAAGCACAATTCTTGCTGTTGGTTGGTATCTTTCATTTCTAGCCATGATATGTATGATAAGAAAGTTTTCTTTTAAGTTAAGCCTTATTATAATGGAAAATGCTATTGGTACATCATTATGTACACCTTGGGCTACACAATGATGTGTCAATGTTTAAAATGCCCTCACCCAAGATGGTGAGGCGCAATGAGGCGAGGGGTATTTATGTCATTTATGTGCCTTGTGTAACCCAAGATGTACATAAATGATGTACAAATAGCATGACCCTATTATAATAGCATAAGTAAAATTGTTGCTTATGTTTTAAATTACTCACAGACAATCTGAACGGTGCTCAAGTTCTTGGTCGAGTCATAAGGGTTGATCATGCAAGTAACTACAAAAAGAAAGAAGAAGAAGATGAAGAGACAGAGCAGAAGAAAAGGGAGGAACGAGGAGTATGCCGTGCTTTCCAAAGGGGTGATTGTAATCGTGGAGCTGGATGCAAGTTTTCCCATGATGAACAAGTAAGGCAATGATCATTGAACAGTAGCACCATTAGTTATCTTCTGTTTTTGATTTGGATGAACTGCTACCTTTGCCATGAAAGTAAAATAGAGTTTTCAGTAGGTTCTTCACTCGTGCATGATAGGCCACTGACAACATTGTAAAGAATCCACATAAAATTTTTGCCTCTGGGAAATTTTTTGCTTATTTGTCTCTTTATTGCTGTATGGGGTTTATGCTACAATTTTATGTGTTTTTTGTAGTCTAATGTTAGTTCTCCCCATCTTCATTGTATTTATCGTGAACGGTAACTTCAGTTTGTAGTACAAATTGTTGGCAGTTAAATTTCAAATTCCTGAATTTGCAAATTAAGATGATGATAATTGAGAATAAAAAATGAAACCTGTGTTCCGTGTTCCTCTAGGTGTGTGACACATTCAGAACTAGGTCTTGTTGATCTATATGAGGAACTTTGTAGTCAATTTGAAATTTAAGTGGAGCTCATGTAATGAGACATGAATGACTTTTTAAGCAAGTACATTTACATTCTTTTTAGTTTTTCATATTTAGTTGTGTCACCACATTATATTCAAAAATTGCTGCGACCTTGATAGCAACAGTAATGTTGCTCTTTTTGATTAGAAGGTCACAGGTTTAGTTGTGTGAATTATCTCTTTGCAAATCAAAGGTGTGGCTGTGTACAAAATTGCCATTCCCTTCCCTTGACCCTGGTAAAGCAGGGAGCGGGAGCTTCGTGCACTAGGGATGCTGTATATAATATAACTTTTTGTTTGTGAAATTAGTACTTGGATGTGGGATCATGTGGATGGCTACACTGGAGATTATGTTGTGTCATGGTGACTTGGTTGTTATACCCGTCAGTCAAATAAAATATTGTTTACTTATTATGTTTTGTTGCATATTCCTACATGTCATTTTTGCTTACATTTTTGTTAGTTTTCCATACTTGGAGTATCCACTATAGTAGGGTAGTATTGTGGTAAATGTTATATATCTTTTTTCTTTAAGTTATAAAGCTACTTGTTGGTTTGAAAAAGGAAGTTCATTAAACCATCCAGTTGTAGAGCCTTATCCAATTTTCTGTCAAATAAAGTTGTCTGATGGCCTCTTGGCCATTATTGACTTACAATATCTCATGCAAATGTTGTGCTATGATGGTTAGTTTTATGAGGTGTATGTCATGCCATTGTTGGGATTTGAGGGACCTTCATTTTAATTGTCATAATCTCTGGAATGGCTATATTATCTGTTATAATAAATACATCTTGTTTCTATGTGTATTATTGGGTATCACCTCTCTTTTTGGGGTAGTTTCATCGCGTAGATTTACTCTCAAAAGTTGAAATGTTGCAGAATTTTACTCTCTATGTCCAGCTACCATATTGGTTTCTGAAAAAGTGGTCCACCCTCTGTTTTATTTCTTGTTTCAAGTTTACGTACATATTTCTTACCATGGCTACACATTGTGTTTCACCTTGAGATTCTCCAAGCTTCTGTGTGTTTTTAATGCTTCTCTTGGCCTTAAGAGGAATTTTTTAATTGCAGGAGTAGTTCACTCTCTTGAGATGCTTTTAAATTTGCCTAAGAAATAAATTAAGAAATTACCCAGTTTCTATTTATCCCAAAAAAATGCATCTTATCCTTCCATTTGGGTGCTGGGTGGGCTTTATATTTCACCAGTAATTTTATCATCCCTTTGATTGGTTGAGTCTTGTTTTGAGCATAAGTTTACTCATGATGTCAATGCGTGTGGTATATCTCGAGAGATTGAATTTCCACATGCTGGTAGCAATATATCAAGTGAAGATAGCTACAGTTGATGATGCAAAAAATAACAGCCAATAATCATTGACACGTGGAAATGGGTAAAGCGTACAACTTGATATAACATTCATAAGGTTCACTATTTCTCAGCATTTGTTACCTCTTTTGCTTATCTTTCTGTTGCTATCAAGTGATACTCATTGAGTATGACAACTACTAAGAGAAATATCTGCTCAGTTTATAAATATCAACTACTTTGAATTTTTTCCCATGAAATTGAAAGAAAATTTTGGATTTAGCCAAAACTAACCAAATGCAGCCTATTTAAATATTCATGTATTTATGCTGTGTCATCAAACTGGTTATTTTCTTCTGCAAACAACATTGTTTTCCAACTAATTTGATCATGCTTTCTTTGCATTTATTTACATCCTCCTGCCACCCCCTCCCTTTTTTATTTATTTTTTTTTTGGGGGGGGGGGGGATATGGGAGGGGGAGGTATTGGTTTCATTATGGAAATTGTTGACTAGTTGGACCAGTTGTCCTATGTGATTGGATCTGCAAATATCCATCATATGGAGTAAGTTTTCTGTTCACATCTTCAATTGTTCAGTTGTCATGGTTATATTTGTAGAGAAGGTTAGGCTGAGATAACACAGTATGCCACTATATAGTGGTTGATCTTTACCGAAAATGTCACACTAGGTATTGATAAATACATATCCTTATGTTCATACAAGTGTGTACGCTTGTGTTTTAGGATTATAATTCTCATTCTGTCAGTACCTAATTGGTAATGGCCCTCCATTAATTTGTAGCGTGTTCAAATGCTTTGTCAGGTAAGTTGTGCAAGATGCATCTGTTACAAGACTCTTGGAGCATTCAAAAGTTGGTCATCTGTTATGTTCACTGGAAAATTCTTATGGATATGTTTTCCAGTTTAGGAATGACAACTGGCTTTTTGGATTATAAAAGATTATATCTAATTGCAAACTTAATGAGTGAAAGATGAAAAGGAGCCATAGGTGTTAAAGCTGCTTCCTTCATTTTTGCATTTATTCATTGTTTCTTCTGCTAATAGCCTAATACTACTTTCTCCCTATAGAAACATTTTCATTTGAAAGTAATTTCAAATGTTTGCCATTGATGTCAATTATTTTGTTGAGGATGTGGCTTCTTCTTCGTTTACTTGTAACATTCAAATGTTTCTTCAGATAAATTGTGCAACCAGCACCTATAGAACGGACTTATGGAGCATTCACCAAGATTGCTCATCTATTATGTTCCCGGAGAATTCTTGTGAATACAGTTCTCAGTTTAAGAATCACTACTTTCTTTTTTTTGGATTATAAAAGATTTTTCTAATTGCAAACTTGATTACTAAAAGATGGAAAGAAGCCATATACGTTCAAGCTGCTCGATTCCATTTTTTCATTGTTTTCTTTCTTTTTTTATTTTTTACTTTTTCAAATGAAGCATTTCCAAGTGTGTTAATGCGGTATCTGCTATCATCTTTATTTTTGAAACCTTTTTGAGGCACTTAGTCAAGTTTTTGTTTTGTACGTCCAGAGAGCTGCAAACACTGGTTGGGGTCATCAAGATGATAAAGGTTCTAAGTGGAATCATGACAGGTTTGAGGGTCAAAAAAAGAGTGAAAGACAATCTGGCACATCAAACATAATTTCTGAGTATATGGCACAGGAAACTAGATTAAAAGATAGAGATGCAAGAAGTTCAAGAACAGTGGGCAGAGAAGAGGGCAAAGAAAGCCATAACAAGCCAAGAGAATTGAACTCAAGATATCGGGACAGTAGAGATGGTGAGAAAGGATCAGAGCAGAAAGAGGACACAAATCACAAAGAAGAATGGGAAAAGTGTGCAGGAGAGAAAAAATTCAGAAGGCATGACCATGAACCAAATTCAAGAGAAGCTTATGATAGGAGGGAAGAAAAGCGATCAAGAAGGCATGACCCAGATTCCTATCCCAGGGAAGACAGGGACACAAGGGAGCAAAAGAGATCGAGCCGGCATGAACTGGAATCCCATCGCAGTGAAGATCGTAAGAGAGCCAGAGACAAATGGTCAGATCATGATAGAGATTCTTCATTTGATCATCATAGGCGGATAGATAAAGAGAGTCGTCCTAGATCATACAGATGAGTTCTTTTTTAACGTGTCACGAAACAAGAATTCTTTGTGTGTGTCAGGACCTTTTCTGCAATGCTATAATGCGGATTTAGATTCACTCTTTCTTTTTCTGTTTCTTCTGTTTTTGCCGGGCTACCTGATGTATCTCCTGTATTTTTACTGGGGACCATGGTTTGGCTTATGTATCTCTTGGATTCCATTGCACAGGAGAAAATTACTCAGGCTTGTCATCTTCTTGGCATGGAATGATCAAGGATGTGACTTTTACCCCACGAGAATAGATATTTAGAGATCTTGACAGCCTAACAGAAAAGCATGGCCAGGAATTTGTTGGAAAAGTTACCTTGCTGCCAGATTGATGTCAGATTTTTTTTTTAATAGAAGATTGAAGCGAGATATGAGATGTTTCATTTAGTGAATGTATATTTGGTGCAACTGCGTCACCTATTAACGAGTCTTTCTGAGCATTATGATGAATCTGTGTGAGTACATTTCTTATGATGTTCATCATATACCCATATTTCTTTCATTGTTGATCAACTGGTATGCATCTATTGTTGTTGAAGGACAGCCATGAACAGAAAGTCCGTTGCCTGTGATGATTATGTTCCATTTTCTTAATATGGGCTCATCTGCGATGAAGCAGTCTTGCCAAATTGATCAAATATGTATTAGTTTGCCGCACTTATTCTACTTCAGGCAATTAGTTTCACACTCTTGTTATCACATTGTGAGATCAATCATTTGCCAACATGGGTTATTCATACTTAGCTTCTGCTAGTACATTTGGACAAAACAAACAGCTCCGCTCATCGACAAGTTATTTCAGGCATCTGGCCTCCGATTACACCACCTCTCCCTGTCATCAGAACCGACGCAGATGCTGATTCACGGCGCGGGCTTCAACCCAGGTACTAAAACTGGACCTTCTTCATAGGTGAGAAGTGCCTCCTGTGCTTCCAAGCTAGTTGGTGTCTTGTCAGTTGTAGCTCTCCATCTACCACTCCTGCTGATGGGCTTTGTTTTGCTATCACCAATCCTCTCTGCTCCTTCAAGATCCTTCTTTTTATTAACTGGGTTCCCCTGTTTTTGCCAAGTTTCTTTCTCTGTACTGATAAACTCACTTAAGTTGATTGTTTGCTTGTCTGCAGGATAAGCAGCGTCTTCAGCTGGCTTCAAATCTTCTATTGAGCTATTCAAATTGTCCTCTGCAACGGTTTCGTTTTCAGAATTATTTGTTTTTTCAGTCATCTTTTGAAATTCAGCACTTTCCCAATCTTCTGTAATGGTAATTTTGCTATTTGTTTCCCAGGTTTGGAAAACTCGGTCTGGGCCAGGCTGCCATAGAATCTCTCCTGTGGTTCGCTTGAGCGCATACTTGAACTGAATTGACCTCTGAACAGGTATATCCTAATCAAGAATTTCAGATTTAAAAAAGGGGTTATAAATTGCATTTTATCAAAATGAAAACATCAATTGGATAATTTTACTCCCACTAAAGCCTAGTGAGGATATTTGTCAATCCCTTATATGGCACCCGGGTGCAGTGAGGAGAAGGTTGGCATGGAGTTAACCTCAACGAACTTGCTCCTTCTACACGGGTATCCTTATAATCCAAATTCAAATTCACCCATTTTGTCAAAAAAGCGAAAAGAAAAAATCTTCCAAAGAGTTGGCCTTCTCACCATCTCAACGCTCCACAGATGTCCATCAGACCAGTTCAATGGTATGGCATTGGAGGGATCCCAACAACCTATCATGGGGTCATCCCCTACAAGAAGGAAATGCTCACCGAAGGAGCATTCTTTCTGCAACTGAAATCTCACATGGACAGTCTTCAATGGCTCTGTTGACAAGGCAAACCACAATCTTAGAGCAGTGGTATTTTCACACAAGTCATGTGACCCTGAGAAGAAGAAGCTTTACCCATCCGTTGCATCTCAGCATCAGCAGCCTCGAAGCCCGTCAAAACCTCTGCAATCTACACGAAAGAACTCGATGTGCAATAAGCATCGTACATTAATTTCAAAAGAGAAGAAGGGAAAATGGAAGAAAATTATGAGTCAGAGGCCCAATGAATTCACGAACGTAATACCTCGGGCTTTGATGAAGCGATCCATAGAGAAGTCTTCCCTCGGTGCTGCATTTGTTTTCTGAGAAAATTGTCAGACGGGAAAATGTTGATGGTGGGTTTCCTGAGAAGAGGCTTTGGCAAGCATATGGCCATGCCGTTGCAGTTGTTTGCAGCGATCACTGCTTCCATCTCTGCAACTTGAGAGAGAGAGAGAGAGAGAGAGAGAGAGAGAGAGAGTGGCTTCTGTTTCTTGGGTGTGGGGGTATTATTATGTATTCAAAGAGGAGGGGGAGGGGACACTGTACGGATCTGGTGATTTGGTTTTTTGTTTGGTTGCTTAGGGATCTTTGCTTGCTTTGGTAAATCATAAATCATAACTGTATGTATGCACTATATTCATTGGATTGATTTTCTGTTTTGGGAGATGGGGGAATCGAATAAGCCCTTTTCCGTCTGCTGCTTTTTAGGACTCGGGTGTACCTTTTCTAATTTGCCTCTAATTTGCAAGCAACTACTAGGGCTTCTGTTTGATTCATTCAAAACTAACAGAAGCCCTACTTAATTTGATTGGTGCTGAAAATTAAAAATCCTAAGTAAATGGCAACAATTCCTAAAAATTAAAAATGAAAACAAAAAGAAAAAGAAATCAAATCAAATACAATACAATACAATACACAGAATGTGATTAACCAGCAAACCAAACCAGAGAGTGAGGTTCATTGATTGAAACTAATTATTTAATTTAATGAATTTGTCATAACGAAGCTAATTTTTTACTTAAAACACTTACCATTTCAGGCTTAAGGAATGCAGTCTAATTTATTTTTTATTTTATAAATATGAGCAAAATTTATATATTTAAAGAGATAATGTGAGTTTGAATTGAGCTAATTTTAGAATTTAAGCTTCAAAACCGCTGCCCGGAATAACCATAGGTAAAGAAATTCTTAACCATCTTATTCAAAATAGATTTTTAAATTAAAGAGTGACAAGAAAAAGTACTTCTTGATCCATCTTTAATTTTATCACCCAAGGCTGTAGGCCCTGGCCCTTGTAATAAGTTCTGAAATTGCATGATGATGATAAATAAGCAGAAATTCATGCATCTGAGCTTCTCTTCTCTTCTCTAGACTTCTGCATGTGAGCTGCTGTTGGTCTAAATTTTCGTAAGCAGCAATTCATGCATGCTGCCTATTTATCATAAACTTAAATTACTTTATCCTTTTTCTTCTTTTTGCTAAATAAAAAAGATGAATAGCTGCCTGCAGCTAATTAAATGCCTGACCTGAGATGAATATATAGCTTCACTGATATTATCAGAAAATATTCTTAAAAAACAAAAACAAAGATATTAGCCCAGGAAGCAGGAAGATGATCTCCTAAACAAAATTAGAGATAACAACACGATAATTAAAAAAATAAAGTCCAGGTTTATATATAGAAAGAGTTACTTTGCTCTTGCAACTGATTTCTTATTTATAAACTCCAAATTATTTGTAGAATCTGATTCATGAGGTTTTCTTTAAAAATAATTAATAGATATATATATCTTTAATAGTACTTCTAAACAAGGATAGGCCAATGGGTTTTCATCTGACTTAGGCTTTCTCATGAGTTATGCTTCACCTTTCTCTTTCAAAGACTCGATCCAACTCCACTAACTTTTTTTATATCTTTATATAAAATAAAAAAAATACTTCACATTTGAATTATAGGCGATGAAATAAGAATAATATTTCTTTTATCTGGTTATGTAATTATTGGAGTAGGATTGAGTTGAATTTAGTTTGAAGGTTGGATTCTAGAATCAAAATTTCCATTATTTGTGTGTTTCTAGAAGGTCCAGCCTTGTGTTATGAAGCTGCAATGTCTATGTGAATTCTTCTTTCTTTCTTTCTTTCTTTTTTCCCTCATAAATATTGTCCCATTATTTCTTCATTTTGCTTACCTCCCCTCTACTAAAACACTACTTAATTCTTTTTCATCAATAATTATTTTATTTTAGATACCAATGAAGACTCCTCACCAACCTTAACCTTAATCTTAAAGTGTGCATAAATAAGAAATAATAATTCATAAAATAATACACCTCAATTTAGTATCATTCAAAAGAATTTAAATCTTAAATAAAAAAAAATACTTTTTTTTGGACGAGAAATTTACTGTGTTTTAAGTACACATTAAATAAATTTCAGATACACGTACGTAATAATAATAAGTCAACCAAAAATTAATAAATTCATAATTTAAAAAAAAAAATCCTAAGAACCGACATAAAGACAGCGAGTTCAAAACAAAAGAATTCCTTTTTAAGCGAAGATAAAAGGAGAGAAAGTGGAGAAGAAAAATAATGGAAGCGCCCATGGATCTGGGCAATTAATTAATTAATTGGCTTGGCTGGTCAAAGAGAATGAAAAATTTAAAATAATGATGAAGGAAGGGAGTCAAAGATCAGATTCACTCTTCAAAGTCAACGCATGAGGCATCCTTGTCTACTTTACTCCGCCGATGATGACTCTCATTTCATCACTCTCTCTCTCTCTCTCTCTCTCTCTCTCTCAATAGAATACATACAAAAATGACAATATCTTGATTGATTACAGGCAATTGGGTTTGCCAGCCCTTTCTGAGTTGGCAAGCCACCATTTCCCCTACTTGTTCGTGCAGAGAACTTGATTCATCAACTTGTTTTTGAAGCGTTTGTGGCCAACTCCGCCCGACTTTGACTTACTTCCTCGCCCATTAATTAGTTCCCAAGTGAAGTGTGTGTCCATGCAAATTATTATTCTTATAAGTAAGAAAATGGCAGGCAGGGAGTAATATAATTGATAGATCAGTTAAAATTAATTAACTAATAGGATGAAGAAGATTTAATATTTTATTTAGATAGATAGATAGATAGATAGCTCTTAGGAGACAAATTTGAAGTGTCATTTCGTGTAAGAATATCATTTCCCTTGGTCTCTATCTATCTGTCTGTCTATATATGGCGACGCACTACTGGCGATCAGTTCACATGCGGGTGCTTCTTCTTCTTCATTCAAGCTTCCTTCGTCTCTCCCAAATGGCCATTACTGCGACGAGCTTCCGCTTCTTCTTCTTCTTCTCAACCACCTTTCATGGCATCCTTACCCTTCTTCTATTCTCCCTATCACTCCCAAACAACGCTGCATCGTCTTCCCTCGGCAACGAGACCGATATATCATCATTGCTCGACTTCAAATCACAGATATTCGAAGATCCAGAAGAAGCCTTGGCCTCCTGGAACGACACCCTCCATTTCTGCAACTGGGCCGGAGTCACATGCGGCCTCAAGCACCGACGGGTCACCGCTTTGAGTCTCCACGGCCAGAAGCTGGTCGGAACCCTATCGCCCGCCATCGGAAACCTCTCTTTTCTTCAGGCCCTCGACCTTTCAGAGAACTCGTTCCGCGGCCATATCCCGCCCGAACTCGGCCTCTTGTTCCGTCTCAGAAACCTCAACTTGAGTTTCAACTTCTTGGGCGGTGAAGTTCCGGCCAATCTTTCCGGCTGCTCCAGCCTGCTGAATCTCTTGCTAGATCACAATTATCTCATTGGCCACATTCCTTCTCAGCTTGGCTTGTTACCTAATCTTGCCAAGCTATATCTCAAAAACAACAATCTTACAGGAAATTTTCCGGCTTCCATTGGAAACCTCACTTCTCTCCGAGAACTCTATTTGTCATACAACAATTTGGAGGGGAAAGTTCCAGAAACAATTTCCCAATTAAGGAACTTGACAATGATTGGATTATCAGTAAACAGTCTGTCTGGTGTTTTTCCCCCCTCGCTTTACAATCTTTCATCACTGCAACTTTTGTCTCTGTCATTCAACAACTTTAGTGGAAATCTCAGGGAAGATATAGGCCTTGCTTTTCCAAACCTCCAGAACCTTTACTTGGCAGAGAATCACTTCACTGGTTCCATACCAGTATCATTGTGCAATGCTTCACAGCTCCAACGTCTGGATCTTCCTATCAATGGCTTCACAGGGAAGGTACCCGTGAACTTTGGGAACTTGCAGAATTTGTGGTGGTTCAATATTCTGGAAAACGATCTCGGAAGCGGCGAACTGCATGATTTGGATTTCTTAAATTCTCTGACCAATTGCAGCCAGCTGCAGTTTCTGGACATTGCAAACAACAGTTTTGGTGGTGTTCTTCCCAGCTCAATAACCAATTTGTCTACCCAAATGACAATGCTTCTCATTGGAGGAAACATAATTCAGGGAATTATACCTGCAGAAATTGCTAATCTTGTCAACTTAACCATACTCAGTATGCCAGGGAACTTGCTTACAGGCAAAATTCCAGCATCTATAGGGAATCTATCGAATTTGAAACGTTTGCATTTGGAGTCAAATCAGCTCACTGGGGAAATACCATCTTCCCTTGGCAACAACACTCAATTGTTGAACATCTATCTGCAAAACAACAGCTTAGCGGGCGGGATTCCTTCAAGTTTAGGCAACTGCAAGGACCTTCAAGTTATCGATCTTTCTCAGAATAAACTCAGTGGGCCCATTCCCAAACAAATCCTGTCTCTGCAATCCCTCTCTGTTCTCCTCAACGTTTCTGGTAACTCGTTGACCGGCCCCTTGCCGGAAGAAGTTGGGAACTTGACAAACCTTGCTACGCTTGATGTTTCAAACAACAGATTGTCTGGGCAGATACCGAGCAGTCTGGGAAGTTGTTTTTCCTTGGAGATACTTCTTCTGCAAGGCAATTTTTTTGGAGGGCCCATTCCAGCTTTAACCGGTTTGAAGAATATTCACTACTTAGACCTTTCTCACAACAACCTGTCAGGCCAAATCCCACAACAAATTTCCAGGCTCTCCACATTGTTTTACCTGGATCTTTCATTCAACAATCTTGAGGGTCAAGTCCCTGCCCAAGGCATCTTCAAAAATGAGAGTTTGATTCGGGTCTCTGGCAACGACAACCTTTGTGGGGGGATTCAAGATCTGCATCTGCACCAGTGCCCCGACCAATCGCGCAAAAAGTCCAGGAACCACATTGGTTTGAAGCTGATTCTGGTCTTGGTCATTCTTGCCGCTTGCTTGGCTTTAATGGTATCAATATTTTGGTTTTTCTGTACGAGAAAAATGAAGAACAAGCCCAACTCAACATCTTCAATTGACAAGGCGCACCCGAAGGTTTCTTACGAAGAGCTCCTCAATGCAACTGATGGGTTCTCTTCCAGGAACTTGATTGGATCAGGTAGTTTTGGAACTGTGTATAGAGGAATTCTTAATCAACAAACTGTTGCAATAAAGGTACTCGACCTGGAGCAAAGAGGCGCTTCCAAGAGCTTTATTGCTGAATGCCAAGCCTTGAGAAACATCAGGCACAGAAACCTTGTCAAGATTCTCACTGCTTGCTCCAGCATCGATTTCAAAGGCAACGATTTCAAAGCTTTGGTGTATGAATTCTGCCCGAATGGATGCTTGGAAAAGTGGTTGCACCAAGAAGAGCGAGAAGCACCAGAGAGAAGTTTAAGCATTCTGCAAAGGTTGAATATTGCAATAGATGTGGCTTCTTCGTTGGACTATCTTCATAACCAGTGCGATACGCCGGTGGCTCACTGTGATCTGAAGCCCAGTAATGTGCTGCTTGATGATGATTTCACTGCTCGTGTGAGCGATTTTGGCCTGGCCCAGCTACTCTGTAAATTTAGCAAGGATGCAACCATGAAGCAGTTCACCTCGCTTGAGATTAAGGGAACCATTGGATATGCACCTCCAGGTATTATATCTAATCTTTTATTTCACTGTGTATGTGGAGTTGGTTATTTGAATTTGAATTTTTTTATTTATAGTCTTATTTTTTTTAGATGTTTTTATACTTAATATAATATCTAACTCTTTATAATCAAATTTTTATTAATCTTACTCTCACCTCTTTTATTAAATAAATATTCGTTGCATTTCATGTACTCTTCTGATATAAAAACCCTTACAAATCTTCTTCTCTTATTCATAAATAGCAAACTAAGTAGAAAAGGTCATGTTTTGAAATCAAAGTTCATGAACCCATTGAGTTTGGACCTTTTTTTTTTTTTGTGTGTGTGTGTAAATTCATTGTCTTTGTAAAACTAGCTTAGTATGAAGGTTCATCAAATTTTTGTTAGGAACGCTTCAATATCACTTATTAGGATATGATGATTTTGGTAATATCACAATCTCTGAAAACCAACCTCTTAAGACTCTAGATTTGATGGCTTAACTCTGATACCAATTATTAAGTTTACTATACTTCTGTTCCCGTCACAGTTAAATTGAGTTAATATGTAAGATATGCATCTATATCAAAAACAGAATTTGAGTAGTTTAACAAATTAAATTTTACACTAGAATAACATTGATGGAAATTCCATGAATGTTTAACAGAGTACGGCATGGGAGGAAGGGTGTCAACCGAGGGAGATGTGTACAGCTACGGCGTTTTGCTGTTAGAGCTTTTCACAGAAAGGAGACCCACAGATGACTCGTTTAAAGACAACTTGAACCTGCACAACTTCGTCAAAATGGCGCTGCCCAACCGAGTAACAGAAATTATAGACCATTCAGCCCTGAACAGAGACGACGAAGAAATAAGCGAGGTTGGATGTTCAAGTGAATTGACAAGTGAACTAACTGAGTGCTTGGTTTCTGTTCTCCAAATTGGAGTCCAATGCTCATCGGATTCGCCACAAGACAGATTGAACATGGGACAGGTTGCCATGAATTTGCTTTGTATTCGAGACACGCTTCTTTAAGCTGGAAGGACTTCCGAACAAAAGAAACAGCTGAAGCACAGGTGAAATTAATTTCAACAGTTGGAAATCTCACTATAATAGATTGGATTGGATTGGATTAGATTAGATTAGATTAGTTTATTTGTTCATCTCTAATTACGTTATCTTCTTCGTGTAATCATCCATATGAAACTGACTCGTCTCATCGCATTTTTTCTTGTTCTTGCAGGTCTACGGATTTCGCAAACCCATCTAAAGGCGACGGGGCTGTCTAATGTTGGCTCAATAATGGAATATAAGACGGCAAGAGCAAAATGCTGAAGATTTGTGAATGGCTGTACGCACTCGCAAAAATTCAATCCCTACTTGTTAGCTTCTACAGTACAGTTTTTTGATCCCCAGGAATCATCAGCAAGAGTGCAAATCCTCCTTTTATATTCTACCAGACACAGCAGTGAAAGCTATTAGTAATACTTCTCCCCGGATTGTACACAACTTTTGTTTCTCTATTGATTTTAGGGGGTTTCGATGACACATTCATACACCAGCAACTTGGAATCATCAACATGTTCGTTGTGCCCCTTTCCACCCACCCAAACCACATACTACAAAGACAGCCGTCACATACTGGCCTGAAGACAACTACTAATAAACAACCATTCTACTCTGCGGTGAGGTAAATTTTCAACAATTTTCAACAAAAGATGACTCCGCAAGATCAATGGCGCGAGCAAGAGCTGCAGCTTTGTTCTCACACTCTCTGTACTCGTCAGCAGGATCACTGTCGGCCACGATCCCTGCCCCAGCTTGCAGATAAGCAACCCACTCGCGCCTGTGCTTTGCATACTTGTATGAGTACATTGTGTCATGCCGGATTCCAGTTGGGAATACAATTGTTCTCAATGCTAGGGCAATGTCCATATCACCAGAGAAGGATATGCCTCCAAACCCCCCACTATATGGACCTCGTCTTGTGACTTCTAGCTGATCAATCAATTCCATGGCTTTCACCTGTATCACAGTTAAGAATAACATATGAACATGAAGCATTTCATGAAGCCACAAATATAAAAATTACTTTACATGTATTTATATGTTTAAAACCAAAGTATAGTTAGTTTAGCAACTTCGTTCCTGTTAAAGAGAGCAAAAATGAAAAGTTGGTCATACATCCAAAGAAGGTAATGTGTTATGGCTATTTCTAATAATCCCTTCAGCAACTAGGGGAAAAGCACTTCATTCATGTTAGGCATTGCACTGAGGCAGATTTTGGGAGTGGTAATACCCAACTTACACCAATCCAATCAAAACTGAATTTGTCTTTTCGAGCTATCCAGGACCAAGCCTCCTGCTAATTGATAAAGATTCTGGAAAGCCCCAACTATAAGTGGGGATACTAGTAAGAATGAGATTAAAAATCGGATAAACTGGATGTATGAAATTTCCAGAACCCAATCTATTGTCAAAAACCTTCTCCAGATGAGAACCCTGATCTATATCCCACCACAAACTCAGACAAGCATCTTACTATGGGCAGGACGGTTCCTTCAGTGGTATACCTAATGTGCATCATGTTTGATAAGAAGAATGCCTCTTTTGAACTGTAAAATAAAAGCTGTACCATTTATGCAAAACTAAGTTTTACCTGCTCATGCATCATGTTTGACAGCAGCAAAATGCTTTTACATTATCCTGACACCCAACATTCCTTTGGGCACAAGGAAAAATGGGATGCGATCCTGAAAGCTCCTTATCTGGGGCAAGTAAAACATGGTCCAGAAACATGTCTGGACCACATATGGTGTTTCCATGAAGAAAGTTCGTGCACAAGCCAGTGACCTAAAGGGTTATAATTGTAGGCACCTAGAACAAATCACCTCAACTGACTTGACCTAGATAATCCTCTTGGGGAAAAAGTGGAAATCAATTAACTCAGTTAAAAATTCACCAGAACATGCAGATCAGAAAAGGCCTGTTTATCCAACATCCATGCATCTTGTGAATGGTATGGAACCCAAGGAACAGTGGTATTAGCATTTAAGTATGATTTGTGCAATGCTGAAGAAGCATGTAACTAAAAAAGGGTATAATCTGCCTCAGCCGTTAATTTTCCACATGCAAAGTGAGACAGCTTCAACCAAACAGCAGTGGCAATTGAAATGACAATAAAGTTCACCAATGATTCAAAGATAAAACCATTAAATTTTCAAGCACATGCATCATTTATTGGCAGAGAATGGAAGGTGAAGCAAAACCTTTGGAGCCCCACTAACTGTTCCTACAGGCAATGCAGCTCGCAGGGCATCCCAACTACTTAAAGCATCAAGCAACTCTCCAGTAACCTGCAATGGAATGTGAGTAAACTGTCACACAACAAACTTCTTGTACATTACAACAACCTAATGCCTTCTCCAACATGCCTTCTTTTTAACTATTATCCACGATAATGCCTGTGCATACCTGTATGCTGGGTGTCTTCTTTTATTATTATTATTATTATTATTATTATTATTATTATTATTTTGGTAGGATTCTGATGATGATGTATAAGCTATAAAAAAAGGTATGTCACTACGCAGGTGATCATTGTCACAAAAATGTCTCAGTTTCTTTTATTTTTGTCATACTTTGAAATTCTTAGCTGTGGTGTAGTTGATATGGTTTTCAAAAAATATGAGCGACACATTAAACACTTTTAGATATCCACATCAAAGAGACATCAAAGAGACAGAGATGAACAGTTACCGTGGAGCTGATATGCATAACATGAGAATAACGTTCGATGTTCATGAGCTTCTCAACCTTCACTGAACCAGGTTTTGAGACCTACAAGTACAGCATGTATAGGTAACAAAATAATGGCAACAAAAGACAAGCTTCAGCAAATGTAAGAATTTAAGAACCAAAACATGGCGTGGATCACCTGAATACGTGCATATAGCCACACCACAAAGGTAACATGATCAACTTACCTCTCATTACCATGTAATCATGGTAAAATGAAAACTAAACAGTTTAAACAAAATATAAAAGTTTCAGTAACAGGAAGATTTCAAACTTGTTCAAAGCCTCAGAGACAATTCTAGATTAGTCTTCCAGTGTATCTCATGGAGTTCTATCAAACTACCACTGGATATGTGACAAGATTGAGATTGTGGTTTTGAGGATAACATGTCCCTATATGGAGGATGGAAGGTTGGAGTTTGGACACCTGAAATGTTTAATCAAGCTCTTCATAGGAATGGTTATGGCATTTTCCTAGTGAATTGGATGAGTTTTAGGCTGGTGGTTGGTCTTCTTTGCCTATTTCTATGCCATGCAAGGTGGGGTCATGGAAAATCAAGAATGGGGACTTGCAAATTTGTCCATTTTAGGCATGACTGATGGTGAGGAGATTTCAGTTTTGAGGATTATATTTTCTTCAATGCATGTATTAAGAACAGAGAATAACAGAGAAAAAAAAAACCCTCGATATATGCTTTAATTATGAAATCAACTTGAGTTTAAATACATAATATGGACATGGACCAAAATAACCCCTGCTCTAACTAACCGTACAACCAACTCAAAACTAACACGACATAACATAGCAAACAGCAACATATAACAACTATAGGATTTAATAGCATGGACTTGTGGTCAACAAGAAAGATTTGGTGGCTAATTGTCTAAGACAAGACAGAAAACAAGTGTTTTGGGGCATTGTTTTTCAGAGGAATCTCAATGATTGGGGGACGGGCAAGCTTGTTACCTTACCTGAGCTAGTAGCTACTTATCTTCACCTTTCTTCTGGGCTGGTGAGGATTGTTTTAGTATGTGCATCTTGAGTTCCACTTTTTTCAGGACAAATATTGTAAACAAGTAGCTCAAAGGCAGTCATGTAGCCAATCATCCTTAAAGGAGCATGGGTGCCACATATCCCATCAAAGGTGGCTTATCTTTGTTTGGAAGGGCATCACTTAACTGGATCTCACTGTGGATACTCTCATTAGGAAACACATTTTTAGTGAATTGGTGCTACAAGTGCAAGAAAGATGCAAAATCTGATAGCCATCTTCTCATTCATTGTTCAATTGCTCTCCTGCATGATTCCATAATGTAAAGTTTCTTAGAGAGGGGATGGAGGCCTGGAGTTTCTTCCTTTTGTCTGTTATGTGGCAGATCTGATTCTTCTTTGTTGTTGGGGGGGGGGGAGCTACTAGAGAACACTAAAAGGGTTGGAGTCTCCAGTGGGGAAGCACAAAAATAATTTTTTTCCCCAATCATATTGTTGGTCTAAGAGAGGGATCAATCCATCCATTGATCATTTTTGGATTTTGTCCTTGATTTTCTCAACCCCAAAAGGCCAAGAGTAATTCTAATCAGGCTAAGACAACACAAATATCCTTGTTGAATCACACAAAAGATGGGTTGCATTCAAGGTATTTAGCAGCATGATGAACAGATTCTGGAGGTTTTCACTTGAGCATGGATACCTTATGCATGTGCTGCAGTTCTGACAGAAAAAGCAAAGTAACTGTTCCTCTAGCATCCACTAAAAACGAGTTCATCAGATCCCTTAGTTTAATAATAAAAAGATGACTAACAAACAAATGTTGTGACAGTTAAAGTGGGGATACTTGCTGAAAGTTACCCCCCCCCCCCCCCCCAAAAAAAAAAAAAAAAAAAAAAATCTAGCAGAGAGACAGATCATTCATTTAAGAATTCATTTGTGCAGAAATCTAGGAGAAAAATCCTACTCATAGGTTAAAACAACATTGGAACTATACCAAAATAATCTAGCAAATATGAGTATAAATACCTTTCCAACATCATTCCTTCCCAGGTCAACCAGCATAATGTGCTCCGCACATTGCTTTTCATCATTCAAAAGTTGCTTCTCCAATACATAATCTTCTTTAGCTGTTTTCCCTCTCCTAACAGTCCCGGCAAGGGGTCTATTAGTGACCTTTCCCTGTCAACAGGAGTACAAGCATAAATGACACTGCTAATCATAATGAACATTACATCATTTGAAAGGAAATTTTCATGAAAAACATTATTATTCTACAAAATGTTAGCAATCTTAGAAAGCAATAGAAAAGACTCACTGCTCAGCAATTATCAGATTATTACTACTTATTGCTCTATAATTGTTAGATTACCACACGAGTTACTTTACCTTCTTCACACGAGTAAGAATTTCAGGACTTGAAGAAACTAAAATACACCCTCTAGCCTGGCCAGCAGATTTGTCAATGGACAGTTAGAATCAATTGTAAAATGAACTCAAAAAACAAAAGTACAGGAAGAATATACGAACTTGTAAATAAGTCATAAATGGACTTGGATTGACAATTCTCAGTGCCCTGTAAACCTCAAATGGGTCAGCAAAAGTTCGCCGCTCAAATCGCTGACTTAATACAATCTGGAAAATATCCCCTGCCAGTATATGCTCTTTAGCTTTCAAAACCGCCTCCTGATATGCTTCCTTTGTCATTGTTGATTTCTTCAAAGATGGGCCAAAAAGGTTCGTAAACAATTTAATTGAACCTGCAGCTAGCCTTGGGCTGAAATTGACAATTCAATCAAAATATTGAAATAAGTAACAATCAACATGAGTTATGATATTGCTCATTCAGCATTTAATGTAGGTACTCACGTAACTACATCATGCACTCTAGAGAGTAGTGATTCCAACCGGTTCATCCCATCATTAAAGGCCTCCTCAACAGAAGAAAATTGATCTAATCGCACCCAGTGTATCACATATGCTTTCTGAGGTCAAATAAAATACTGAGTAAACAACAAAGGTCTATTTCTAAGACAAAACAACAAAATTTGAAGTCACAAAGCCACTAGTTGTCAATTTGCTATAAGACTGGAAGTAAAAAATAATTATTCAAAACATAAACAAGCTATACAGATATACATATACAACATGTTTATATATTGACAAATTACATGAAAGATATTTTCAGAAGAGTTAAAACAAAGATGTAGGAGTTCAAAATGTTCAGTAACAACATAATCATCAAAAATTGCATAAGCGTCTTAATATAAGATTATCATGGTTAGAAATAAAATAATAATTTCTTCATCCGAACAAAAAGAGCTTTAATGAAAGAGTTCCAGCCTAGAGCAAAAAACAATTAAAAAACCAAGGAGGTAACAACACTATAATATACATATCAAAATAAACAATAAATAAAGACGAGAAATACAGAAAAAATCTCTACAACCCAGCCAATCCTTGTTACAATGAGCAAAGGGACAACCTTCTCCACGTGATCAAACACAATCACATCATCATAAAGGCCTAAATGAAGATCAGGAAGGTTTCTGTCATCAGTAGGTGCACTTGAAAATGGAAGCTTCTTTTTTTCAACATAACGTACTGTGTCATAAGAGAAATAACCAACCCATCCACCTGATGAAAAAGAAAGTAAATTGCTAAATATGGTTTAACCACTTAATAGCGTATGTTGCACTGGCACATGTAAGAAAATCTCCATGTAAACTGACAACTTGAACAAGATAACATGAAATTCTCAATCCAGGAAATGAACACAACAAAGAAAGGCACATAAAGAAGATATAGAAACCAATAATTCCAACTGCAGCAATAAAAGATGCATGCCAATTGAAACATACTTACATCTAGATATCAGAACCACTGTGGGTCGTGTACAAATTCAACAATTCAATATTAATAATCTCAACACATCACCCTTACACCTACAGTACATCAAGGATGCTAAATGCTATTCATTATATCAGGAAAATGTTTAAAAAATTAAAAAATGTCTCCACCGTTTGTCAAAAGGCAAGGGAAAATAGGAAGGCTCAGCTCAAAAGGTGCAAAAATTTGATAAAACAATCAAAACAAGCCCACAAAGAGTTATACCAAAGAAAGAACAATCAGTTACTACATCCATATCCCAAGATCAAACAATAAGATCTCAATAAAAAAAAAAAAGAATACAACAACAATATTTCCAACCTTTATCCCACTATGTGGGGTCGGCTACATGAATTCTAGACTTCTATGTGGGTTACGCCCCAACAAATAATTTGTCTAGAATTCATATTTGGATCCGACTAGGTTTTATGCTGACTGTCGGCTACCTAACGCAACCCTTCTCCTTTATCCGGGCTTGGGACCGGCATTGGATGACATCCCCTGTCGGAGTAATGATGAAATGAAGTTTCAACACCATCTTCATATGGAGAAGTTTCATGAAATGGTCGTGAATGAAGATAATTGATATAGTTGTGTTACATCACTTAGTTGACATGGTGAAACCAACAAGTACAATCTAAAAAAAAAAAGAATAGGAAAAAAAAAAAAGAACATTTGAAACAAGTGTGATGACAATTCATCATTTTTAAAACAGTGAAAACAAAGAATTTCTTGTTCCTTTCGTATAAACATTATGATTGATTAAGTGCTCAGCATTTTTCCCGCTTACATGCACTTAAGGACTGAACATAAACCTGTTGATGGGCATTTTTCTTTCTTTCGATGGTGAACAAAAAGTTAAACTGTTTAAGCATCTTGGTATTTAATGCAAATGCCAGTGTATTCTGAAAGAACAACAGGCTCATAAATCGATTGCAAAACATGGTTTCTCTCATACATCATGGTTAATAACACAAGATCGCTGGGAAAAATAATCCTTCTCAAGCCTAATGCCTAAGTTGGACTTACCTTTTCTACCGCTTGAATAATAAAGTCTTCACAGAATCACAAATACAATGCCTTACCACAAAATGCTTCAGGGAGCTCATCAATACGTTGGGGCTTCCACTTTTCCATGATCCTCCGAGGAATAAGCATCGGATCCTCCACATACTCCTCTGTTCTCTTCCCTCCCCTGTGGTCCATAACCGTCACTCTATTCTCTTTTGCCACAATTTCCATAGTCGGCTGAGCTCCAATCACACTATAGCGCCCCTAACATAATCAATCCAACAGTCAACAAAGCTCAAACCAACATCAACGCAGTGGAATTGAAATGCTATTTAGTTGAATTAAACATTGCTCTATTCTTTCGTTCGCTTAGGAACAGCAAAAGTGCCTCCAAAATGAGTGCGGAACTGATCTCTGTCGACAATAATGAAATTTCATTTTCTCAGAAAAGCAAAGCAAACGAGAAGGGAGAAAAAATGAAACTCACAACGTTGGACACCTTCAAACCAGGCTCCACCGACTCGAACAAAAAACTAGGGGCGTCTCTTTGATCTTCCTTGACCAAGCATCGGTAAGCCAGCACGGGTGTCAAATGATCGGAGAATATACTCCGGTACAGCGGAATCAAATTCCCGTGATTCGCCGCCTCCTTGAACTTCGCCGAATGGTCGACTGCCTCCACAACACGGCATCAATTGCGCAACACACACACACACACACACAATCAATCAATCAACATTTATTAACCAAAAATGAACCAAGAGAATGAGATTCGCACCCTGTGGTGATGGAGAGGAGAGAGCAGAGCATCGGAGCGTACGGCAGCGCGAGGCCGAGGTCGGCGAGTGGAGGAGAGTGAGAAAGGCTGCGGCGGGACAGGAGGCGAGGGGGAGAATGAGGCGGGAAGGAACGGGACGGTGAGAGAGGGCTAGGGTTTCCATTTGAAGAGAAGCAGAAGCAGAGAGTCAAAGTCAGTGCAGCATTCAAGACCGAGAGAGGAACAAAGTGGAGGAGGAATGACGGCGAGGAGGATGTTCCGAGTGCCTGCCTGCCTGCCTGCCTGCCTCAACGTGCAATTTATGGGGAGAGAGAGAGAGAGAGAGAGAGAGAGAGAGAGAGATCTTGGCAGTGCCAGCCACCGACCGAGTTAAGGGTTTTACTACGATTTATGAATTTCATTTATTAGTATTGCATTCATTCAGCTTCAACTACAACTTCTCAAAACGAAATTGACATATTCGGGTTCCATTTTCTATGAATTCCAAATGAATTCATTCTATATAGAAGAAGGAATTCCTAATCCTACCTACATTTGGTATTCCATATAAAATATTAATTTTTTTATTTGTTCTTATTTTTTAAAATATCTTTAATGTAATAACTTATTTTAAAAAATATATATATGTATATGGAGTTAATTTGATTATAATAGTGTTTCAAATTTCATGGAATTAAATTTCTAAATTTGAAATAAATATTTATTTTCACTTCAAATAAATTTCACAAAAATTTATAAAATTCATTCATTCCAAATAGAGGGTGTTATTAATTAGAAAAAAAAAATATACTGAGATATTTTATATAGTTTTATTTTATAGAAATGCATTTTGTAATTGTAAGTTGTGAATTGATTGTTTTTAGTTTTAGTTAGATATTATTACAAAGTAGATTATTTTATATTCTGAATCTGCTTTTGTAAATTAAAATTTCAGATATCTTTATAAAGATATATTAAGGTGTTTATAATTAAAATAGCAATTGAGTCAGATATAAAAATAATAATAATTATTATTTTTAAATGCTAATTAATCTTATTCATATAAAAGTTAAATGATTAAATGATGATATGATCGTAAAATATTGTCAGAGATAATTAACTGACTAAATAATAAATGTATTGATTACATTTTATCTTTTTTTTCTAAATTATAATATATAAAAATTGGGGGATGACATTGACATTTCATTTTTTTTTTTTGTCTCAATTGCGTAATAAACGGACTTCTAAATGCGGTATTAATTTAGTTAACGATCCTTTGGGGGCCTTGGCTTGTCAATAATGTTATACACGCACATGGTTATAGAAGATGCATAAAGAAAGAAAGCAAAAAAGGAACAGGTGGAGATGATATGATTCATGCTCAGTTCAAATTGAAATTCTTCCACTGTAATGCTGCTTTCATTCATTTATTCACATTTAATGTCCCAAAACTATTTAACAACGTATATCACACTAATATTTTATAGTATTAATAGCAATATATATATATATGCCATAGTGTAGTATCATCATGCATGTAATATTCAGAATATTAACAAACAAACAGTAGATATTAATGTTTATTATGATAATCTATCTGATGCAAGCAACCAACCAATGAAATGGCCATCATAACTTGTGGTGGGTGGGCTTGCTTGCTTGCTTTTCCCTAAGAGGAGAGGAGAGCAGTCCTTGTCAGAAATTACAGACTTGATATGTGACAGTGAGCCTTACCTTTCCAAACATTTTTCACATGTCATGTAATGAATGTCATATGAGCCAACGTGATAGAATCTCTAACCAATCTCTTTATTTCGCTATTTATTATAATATAAATATTTTATTTTTATTTTATCTCAAAAACTGTATATGTTCTAACCATATTTTTTATTTCACTTTCTTATTTATTTATTTATTTTAATAAACTTTAATTATATTTATTTTACCTTATCTATAAATTTTACACATACACAAAATTAATAATTAAATATACAAATTAATAACTAAATATACAAAATAATCAAATACATACATAAACAAAAATAATTAAATATAAATATATACAAAATTAATAATCAAATATATAAATTAATAACCAAATACATAATATCAATCATCTAATATATTAATAAATAAAAAAAATATCAAAATCCCACAAACTTACTTTCTAAAAATTCGGTCTCTAAATTCTAGAAATTTCAATCCAAAATTCAAATGAAATCCACGAGAAAACCCACGAAACAATCATCGATCATGAAGAAACCCACATCGTCATTGTTGCTACTGGTTCTGCTCGTCCTCGTTATCGTCACCACTGTTGTTGCTAGTTCTTCTCTAATCGATTCAGTTTATCCCATGTTTGGCCGCCACCGAATCTGGTGGTCGTCGATAGCTATTGGGCGAGCGAGAGAAATAATTGAGAAATTTTCACTCTCAAACTTTGTTGGGCAATTTGAAATTCAACAAATATTCGACTAGTGACAAGACATATAAAAAGCAGCGTTTGAATGGATTTTTTTGAAAATGACTCTTTAAATTTTGACTTTACGAGCAATTTTTGTTCATGTTGGAGATGTTCTGACTTATGGGAAGGAGAGATCAAATCATTATCCCTTGCCTTGCCAGCCATTGAAAAGAAGACCAGCAAAGCAATGCACAGGCCCTTCCACAATATTTTTAATATTTAAATTTAAGATATTGCCAAAATAAAGACCCAATTTAATAAAAGAGAAGTACAATAATGAATAAAATGGGCATACAATATATAATATAAAATCAAGAAAAGAGTTAAAAAGTATAACCTGAATGAATACAATAATATAAGAGTAATACTATTTGACCTATCTCACTATCGAGACGACACAAAAAAACTTCGACTGCTTAGTCGCACAAGTAAAAAATAATGAGTTTGACAATCAAAAGAGGAAGAAGGGAAGCGTGTGCACAAGAAAATGAGAGAGAGAGGGGGGGGAGGGTTGGTCGACGTAGGAAAAAGTGAGAAAGAGAGGGAAAGAAAGTTAAAACCCTCTACTTTTGGACTATTATTTTCATCACAATATTTTAGTATTAATATATTACGATATATTGTAGATGGCTTTGATGGTGGGTGTGCGGTGACCAAATATCATTACTCCTAATATAGTAGACTTCAAATGAAAGGGGGTGGAAATACCAATGCCCCAACTGCTCAGAATTTTTCAGTGCACCAATATAAAAACACCATTAGAGATGGCTGGCTATGAGGTAGAGTGAGGTAGTGATGGGTTTAATCCTCTCTTTTGCGTCACCCTATTCTAATCTTTATGGCACATAATTTTTTTATAAACTTCACTTTAATTCCACTCATATGTAAATTATACTAACTAAAATAATAAAACTACAATATTTGTAATAAATAGTGTCTATGCTACAATAAATAAATAAAACCACAATAATCTCTCTATAGTTATTTTTAAATTATAAGTGATCTTTGTATAAATAACTTAAGTTTAAATGCAATTTATTTTACTTTTAAATAAAAACTCATAATATATTATAAGTAATCTTAAGCACAAGTCAGTCAAGATAAGAAAATGTTTTAAAAAAAACTTGAGTGAAACTTGAATGACAGAAATGTCAAAAAATAAAAGAAAAATTTTTATGACAACCTAATTCCATACTAGTAATCTCTTAGGATGCATTTGATAGGATTGAAAAATGAGGATGAAATTCATTTTTCATCCAAATTCTAAAAATTTTTATCAAACAAATTTTATTTTTCATAAAATTCGAATTCCATTTTAGTTCAATTTTTTTTTTTTCCTTAAAATCAAGAAATTGAAATTCCTAGGGATGGGTGAGAATTGAAATTCCATAGAATTAGAATTACACCCCACTTTTCAACCTCCAATCAAATGCACTCTTAAATGTTAGAAGTTTAAGGTTTAATAAGGCCTCTTAATAATAGTAGCCTCCCAATGTTGGTTATGCTATTTGAAAAAAATAAAATAAAATATACGCCATTGACTCATTAAAATGTTCCAGACAACATTAACCATTAACCTGCTGGCATATCGTGCATGGAAGATGCCGAATCCAACCTGAAACAAATTAATAGAATTTTCAAAAAGAAGAAAGTTTTAGGAATAAATGAATTGCATTTGTGCCACGGCATATATATATATTATATCCCTACAAATCTTTTCAGTTATGCTTATTATATATTTTGTTCTAAATAATATTAACAAACATGATCCTAAAAGACCGCAACAGCAGAGCTCCTTCTAGTTCTCTTCTCGCGCGCAACCAGCATATTCATCATGCCTCCAAGTCTGCAGTCTGCAATTATCCCAGGATAGATGAAGAAGGGATCTCAATAAAAAGGTAATTAATAAATCCTACGTAATACCTTACCTGTGCATTAACTGGAACACAACAGACAAGAATAATAAGCCATTGCCTAGCAGCATCTTTCTTATCAGAGTGATATTATTTATTTTAGGCAATTTCGAAAGACGCGGATTCCCTGCAAATTAATTATTATATTCATGAAAATAATTTAGCAAAGCCAAAATTGAGAATTGTCGTGACCATTTCAGCAGATTTCAAAACAAGACTGATGCAAAGCTTTTCAATTTACCTGCAATGCAAACGCAATATCTGCTTCATCTACGTTTAGCGTCACTCTTCTTAGTTTATCTTCTCGAGATTGACCAAGTTTGAGAAGACCCTGCACTTGCAGTTAAATGTATCTCTTTAGCTTACCCATCTCATTTTTACCTATAAGAGGGGTACCAGAACAGCTACAGCATCTCATTTTCAACTAAGCTAATTCCACACATGTAGGAAACACATTTAATCATTATAACATATAATATGTTAACCTAACCTGGTCACCTAATACCCTGCACATGCTTGAAAGTTCCAGAGTCCCCACTGGTGGGATCAACGTTGATTTGCAGAGATCTAAGTAAGATCTGCCGAGCTGCAGCCACATACAAATCACTATATTAGAGAGATTACAAATCAATCACGTTATTACGGCATAAAGTCTTCCATACTGCATACTGGTCGATTGTATACCTCGCCCAAAGTCGTATCCTTCTTTCCCTTGCGGAAAAGCTTCACTGCAGAACAAAGTATAATCTGCAATACAGATAAAATTCAAAATCATCGCATAAAATAATACCGGCAACATCAGAAGAACAAGCAAAGAAAAACATCAGAACCAATGGGATCAACCACATGGTAGAACAATTTGGAAATAAAGCGGAAGAAGAAGTTAAGAGTCTCAAGGACAGACAATTAGGGCTCATTTAAGTGGATGGCTGCACATTCAATTGAAAGAGGCCACTAGTTATTAGGCTTTTTCACGTGATATCAGGGGTTCCGGGGTAAAAATAAATGCCCACTCTAAAGATAAAACCAAGACTAGTATATAACTTAGACAAAAATTAGAAGATATAATAGTTATGCAATTTAGTTCAACTTAGGGAAATAAATTGTTCTATTAACAGTGAAGAAAATTACAAATGAGACACCACGGTAGAAATACCCTCAATGGCCTGATCATACTTTTAGGCCTTCAACAAAATATATAATGTTATAGAGCTGGGCTGTAGGATAACCCAATGGGCTGTGAGTTTGGCACGAGATTCAAGTATTTAATAGGTATAAACATATTTATATTTTCAGGTACCGTTGATTAATTTTGTGTACTCAGCATAAAAATATATATTTTTGAGAAAAAAAAAAGATTTATATCAGATTTAGATCCCAGTTTTAAATTAACCTACCAAAATCTCTAAAATATTATAAAAACACATTATTAAAAAACCAAAACAGTAACCTAAGTAGCTAGAGAAAACTAGAATTGTAACAAATAGCAAATCTCTTACTAAGAGGCCCAATGACAATCCATGAAGATAGTCCTTGCACCCCACTGTGTATCCCTCAAGGTTTTGAGCCATCTGATGGAAAGCAAATACTTCTCAACTTCAGATCTAGATGTCCAATATTTTAATAGTAGTTTTTAGATATTTTAATTATAAATGTTTTAATACATGAAGAAAAATCTTTTGAAATTCTTAATTTATAAGTATCTTTGGGAATGTCTTATTAATTGATAAATGCCTTTGAAGTTCTTAACATATGATTTTTATAGCTAAAGTATGCTTTTTGGGTGGCCAAATTAATAGTTTTCCAACTCATTAATTAAAACTACTTAAAATTATTTTCCAACACCAACAAAAATAATTTACTTAAAAAAAATTCTAGTTAAGCTTAAAATTTTATAAGATTACGTTTGGATTGAGAGTTTTCCATCATTCCAAAATTTTCTATATATTAAGTCCAAATTTAAAGTAGATTTGGACTTGAATTCAAACATTTCCAATAATACATTCAAATAATAAATTTCAAATTTCAAATTCTAAATGACAAATGAAATGAGTAAATGACACTGTCGAAACACAATTTAATTTTTTTTCTGGGTGAACAATGCCTAAGGAATTTAAGATTAGGCAATAACCTTACCTTTGAAAAGAATATTAAAAAATATTAATTGCTAAAAAATAAAAATATAAAAAAAGTACTCATTATCTGTTAAATTTTAAGTATGTCAATTTTAGTTTTAGCATGAACCTTATCTATGAAACGAAACTAAATGGATCCTTTAGCAATTACCAATTCCTCCATTTAGAAAGTTCCAGTTGCAGTTTCAATTTATCCATTTGCTGGGATGTGCAGTAAGAGAAATTGCTTTGAACATAAGGACTCAACCTGCCACTGACAAGTGAGACTTGAATGCTTTGCATCCAGAGGAGGACGGTAATTTAGCCATTACATTCTTTTAGCCATTATTAACAACACAGCAAATTATGTTTAAAGATCTTCACCCAAAAACTAAATAAATAAATACGTCACTTCTAAACTGTAGACCTAAAATAAACGAAACTGTGTACAAAAAGTCAAGAGCAATCTGTGTAGCAATTTGTTACAATATGCAAAATAAATCCATTTACCTCATTTTATAGCTAATTGTCATTTATTCAAATAAACTTACCTGTTGATGTTGCGGAAGAGATTGTATGGTTTCCACTACTTGTGACCTGTAAGTCTTTGATAAAGCAACAGCCATATGGTCAACCCTCACCTATAAAATTTCCAAAACTGATAGGCATAAGCAAAGATGACTTCAGTGTACAGAAGACACGCAACAAAAAGGAAATAATGAGATTGTATTAGTCTCTAGAAAGGTAAATTTCATATACTCTAAATTATATCAATTATCTTTATATTTTTAAAAATAACACACAATAACCCGCTCTAAAAATTGATTAATTTACCTTTTATTTAAATTAATTCCTCGCTCTCGCTCCTCTTTCTTTCTCCTCTCGTTCTCTATTAGTCCGATTGAAAACTATCTGGGTTTTCGATCAGAACCAGATGGTATGGAATAATCAATGGAATTCCATTCCATCTGGTTCTGATCGAAAACCCAAACGAAAACTTTATGCCAGTGGCGAGGTTACAAAAGAGGGGATAACGGCGAGACGAGAACTGAGTCACAGAGGACAATAGAGAGATGAGGGTTGAGTAACGGATGACAGCGGCAGTTTGCAAAACGGCAATTCTCGAAATAGTGATCAGAAAGACAAATCTTTCCTCCTCTCTCATCTCGAACCCAACACAATGGATTCATCAAAACCCACTTTGGTGTTCCAACTATGAAACCCACTGGTTGGTTTGCCGGTGGGTTTCGTCGGAGACCTCCGTGTAAATTTTTATTTTTTTTATTTTAAAATTAAAAAAATAGAGAAAGAGGGCATTTTAAAAATTAAAAAAAATTAACCTGTTATTAGAAGGAAAAAACACAAAAGCGACCAATACAAGTAGTTTGTAAAATTTACTCAATCTAGAATTACTTAAATTCCAAAGACGGAAATAAACAGACCTCTACAAAGCCAATAAAATAATTGAGAAATAACTGATGAGTAGATTATGGAAAGAGTATCATTAGCAACTTGAAGAGAATGCCAGAATAGAAAACTTTCCAGGCCAAAAAGTCAATCTGGATTTATAATTAATTTGATGCTCTCACAACTGACATGAGCAAGTTTCTATTCAAGCAAAAATATTCATGACTGATTATAGACTATTAATAAGAATATTGGTCAATGGTACAAGTTCAAAAAATTATCAAATGTGATGGGTAATACGTTTTTAAAATATTATAACAGGTTAAATCTAGAATTTCATCATCCTCTTGCTGCAGAAAACTTCCATTTAACCGACTCTTAACTGCCTTGCATGAATAAAACTTGCATTTGCATTGTATCCCAATTCTAAATTAAACATGTGAACTGCTTAAAACAATTTCTGACTATGGTTGAATGTAACTCAGCTAGGCATAAAACAAGTAAACAAGTGCTTACAATATCAATTTCCTGCTTCGTTAGTTCATGCGCAGCAGTTCCCTGTTCAGTAGAGTACCCAATCTCTGCTGATGACCAATCCAAACTGGACATAGATTCTCTCAGCTCTGCTTCTAGCATCTCAATTGCACTTCTGAAACAAACAAGGGAAAGTAAATTATCGGTAAACCCTGTTGAAAGTGATATATCAATTTGATTGATACATTGTTGTCAAGGGCAGGTAAACATTGGTAGGATTTGCAATATATTCCTTTTATTGATATCTTGTCCCTGTGATTGACAACGGATACTGGTCACTGCAATTCAGAAGATTCTCACACTTCTGTTGGAAGCTTACTTTCTTATTTTCGCCTGTAATTAAGATGCCAGTGAAGCATGGCCAACTCAATGTTACTAGGTTCAAAATTCATTATGATATGCCACATGGGGTATTAAGATATGGTGCAATTCCTTTTTCTGTTGGTACACTGTATGGGTGTCCGATCCCATTTAGTGAGATTTAAGATTTGTGATTGTTGCTGTTACTGTCACTGTAGATGGTAGGGGTATATGCATAGTTGTAGCATTATTCAGAATCAATGTCCATATGGAGGCCAATAACTTGCATATATACATGTACTACTTAAAACAATTCCAGTGTAATTTGAGTAAAAAGATTGATCAATTCTTTGATTTTATCCTCACTTCAATTTTGGATTCCAAACATAGCAAAATAGTTAATATGAAGATATGATATGAAAATTAGCCAAAACATCTACTACAAAATTTGTGAAGGCTTGCATTGCATGGTGTAATTTTAACGTTTGTCATTATTTGAGTCCAAAATTCCTGTGCACTTCAACTATTTGGACGCCATCTTAATTAACAATGGTTTGACTTAAATGTCATAACTATTGCGCTATATGGACAAACCTGCAAATGAACAGAGCTTTCCTCATATCTCCTGATGCAGCTGCCACTTTCTGTCATGTTTCAAAAGAATATCAGTGCTCTGCCCATGAGGATTCATCTTCGATGTTATGATAACTAATTGTATTAATATTACAGATTTGGGTCTACAATCAAAAGTATTTCCAAAGTGTCAAATAAAGAGAAGAAAGCATGATTTATCACAGCAGAAAATCAATAATGATGACTCACTCTGGCACAGAGTTCCAAGGCTTGAGGTTGAAAGACAATGTACGGCAGTGCCTGCCAGAGGGAAGGAAAATTTGCTCTTGAGCCAATGAAAAATAAATAGGCAAGTATTCTCTTACAGAATTAAGGATGTAAATAACTTAATTTCTTTATTTCCACTATTTTAAAGTAACTGTTAAAAATTCTACTGTCTATATAATGTAATTTATTTTTCATGTTTTGTCATAAAGCAATGAAAAGTAAAAATAATAGTTTTGGAATCTGGGTAAAAATAAAATACAGAACCATGAATCTGAAACACCTCTGCTATTGGCATCTTCTAAAAGTTATGATTTCCAATAACCCCAAGCCTTATCAAACATGTCAAATCAAAATTTACAGTGCCTATATACATTCAGATGTGACATTCACATGGTGATTACTGCCACAGCCAAAGTAATTTGCTTTTTCTCAAAGAGGAAAACTGCAGCAATTGACCTTTAAGGAGTCAAGTCTGAAATAATAAGCCATTGATGAACAAACAAAAAGCAAAGTTATTTATTTTAGGGAAAAGGTGGAGAGCTCAAGAATTACCATTAACCTCTGCTGAATAATCATGAAGATCTGTTCCTTGGAGTAGGCCCGGAAAGTTACAACAGTAGGCAAGCCTAGCACAAGAAAGGTGTAGAACAAAATAGTGAGTATCGTGACCAACCAACATAGCAGCAATACCTTTAGATCACTTTTCATGGAATGAGTTGTCAGGGAATGAAATTTGGGTGAAATAGACACCTAGCACCAGGCACTACAGGTGGGTTAAGTGTTGCCTAGTTACTAAATAGGGATGAAGAAACAAGAAACAGAATGTGAGATGCCAAACTAAAAGGAAGATGTCGACACTTGCAGGTGTCTAACATAGATGAGTATTTATATCACTGGATAACATCAAAATGATACTGGGTAAAGTAAACTGATTAAACCAAGTAATCAACTTACAGTTTAATGACTGCAGTCTAGGAAGAAATCTATCAGCTAGGTCAATAGCATTAGCTATTCCTGTAAAACCAAAGCCAGAATGAGAATTCCCTAGCAAGAGGTAGCTAACAGTGACTACTCCGGAATCTAAACTAGGCAAAAATATTCATGCTAAAATGTTACTTATCGTCTTTACCTACCTATCAATATACATTTAGAGAAGGGGAGAGTTGTAATCATAAACAGATCGTGAAGTACAGCCTTGTCCTTGGTAATTAAATAATCCAACTCATCAGCAATAACCAGCCTGTAAATGAAGAGAGCTCAAGCTTAGTGCAATCATGCTTTGTGGTAACACTGGATCTTTTAAAACAGTAATAATATAACTTGTAACTTGAGAGATATCTTTCTCTTTTCATATTGAATCAACATTAGGTGTACTGGCAACTTTAAGAGACTAATTTCCCCTCTAGCCATAATGGAACCCATGACTGCAGGTGGGTGAGTGGAATGCTTCTTACGTCATCTTCATGTTAATTTGTTGTTGCTTTCGAGAGTACAAGCCCTGAAGACACTGTAAAGGTGAGGGTGAACTGTTGCTCTTCCTTCGTGGTTGGCTTTCGTGAAGTATCTGCTAAAGCTTTAGAACTTCAGCAAATGGCAATTTGTGGTTTTAAGAAATTAAAAGAAATAGCATGGTTGGTTTCACTACCTTACTGAAAATCTCTGAAGTGTCCGTTAGGGAAGTGCAGTTTATGGCTAACACATCTGGTGTCTGAATACCTGCCTGACAGCAATAATTAATATAACAGTCAAGAAAGTAGCATATTGCCAATAAAAGGAAATGTACAAGTGTGTTTACATTTTCCTAGCTCCTTCCCAATTACCAGTATTTGAATCATTGCTTGCAGGTACAAGTCATTAAAGATGGATCATCAAACCTACTACTACAATGCTTACTAATTACCCAATCGAAATGCCCTTGTGCTACAAAGGGCTGAAGAAATACAAATCTAGTTCTTGAAACGGGATGGTGATTTTCTCAACTGTAAAATAATGCATGAGAATAAAATAGAGGTTACGTCAACTAGTAAGTACCCATGGGAAGAAAATAAAAGAACAATTGACATAAAATATTAAAATGTTTTTTGAATTTCTAATTTACAATTGACAGGCACGTAGTTCTTCAAATATATTATCAGACCATATGAGAGAATTTGGTTGAGGAATAAAAACAAACATGTCAGTAATATTAACCATTTGAACTCCCCTGCCCCTAATTTACACAATTGTAGGCAGTTTTTATGCACGAATAGAACTGAAACCCAATAGTGGCGAAAAACAAAACCATTTGGTTCCTGGAAATACACGTGTGGAATGATGCAATGGTGGCACTTTGTCCTATTTTATTTGACTGGCCCGGTCAATGAACAAATCCCAAATTTAGAAAGATCAATCAAGCTCAACCAGCTTTACCTCCTTTGCCCAATCAAGCAGAGACTGGTTTACTCTTTCCATGGACAGCGATTTTCCAGTCCCTGGGCATCCACATACATACAAACTCCCAGCCTTCTCCTGTTCTATGCATTGCTTGCAGAACTCGAAAATCCTTCTCCGCTCGTCTTCCCGGCAAACGACCATAGAAGGCACGCTTGACACGTGCAATGCCTCCTTCGCCGCACTTAGATGCTCCATATCTATAATATATATATACACTCATGTTAAAATCAAATTGTGACGGATCAATTCGGAATTAAATGTAACAAATCAAGTTGAACTTGCCCCTCGGATTCCATTTTGGCTTGGCAACAAAATTATCGGGCAGCTTTTTCACCAACAATTCGCTAGGTTTTGCAAGCTTGTCCCCAGATTCTTTCTCAATGCCCTACACAACCCCATGGATCAGGCGAAATCCATGACCATAAACGTGCTACAAACACAAAGAATGAAATCACTAGAAGAATAACGAAACCAGAGAAGAGAGCAAACATTTGCAGGGCCGCTGGGATTTCCATTGATACACAGGCGGGGAGATTTCCTCTTCGGAGGCGGAGTTGAAGTGATCGGGCCGTCTTCTGCTGTCGAATTGGATCCCGGGCTCCGTTTCCGAGTAGTCAAGTCACCGGTAGAGCGGATCCCGCCAGATCGTCCGACGGCGGTGGGGATCACAGGCGATCCTTTTGCGGGAATGCTCGGCATGCCGTCCGAGATAACGGCGAGGTTAAAGCGGTGCAGGTGCTCGGGAGAATACAGCTGTGATCTATGGCCATGTGTAGCGTATATGAGTTGTTTTTAGCGGGAAAATGCAACCGCATCAAGTGATTTTCCCGCCAGATGCGGCTGCGTATTCAAAACTACGAATGGGCCCCTACCAAGCCAACTAGATATTATTGGATTGAACCCCTAATCTACCGTTTCAGTTGTTGGCCCACAAACAAGCTGCAGCCCGAATGAAAAATTCCAAAATTGCCCTTCTTGGGCTGCTGTTATGTGTGAGGATCACATGAGAATTTGACCGAGAACGTTGACAAGTGACACCTAAAGAGCAAGTGGATTTGCTGTTCTTCTTCTCATGAAAATCAAAGAGAATTCCTCTTGGAGGAACAAAATAATTAATGTAATTATAATGATATAAATTATCAAATATGATATTATTATTCAATGACATGTTATTATTTATGTAATTTCTGAATACCCAAATAATTGGTAAAAACGTGACAATATATTATTAAACTATAAATTATATTAATTAAAATTAATATGTTGCACGATACAGGCCCCACACTCCCTCGGCTGCCTGCGTCGCCCCACCACCCCAACCCCTTGCGTCACTCCACCCCGTGCAACAACCCCCCCCCGCCCCGCCCCGCCCCGCTTGGGGCTCACGTCAGACAACACTATCAGCCCTGTATATTAATACGATAACACAATAATAATATTATGATTATATGGAATATTTTCTGGTGAAATGAGAATAGGAGTTGGGTTGTCAATTCTGATGCATAGCTTTCTAAATTTTGAGTGGACGTAGACTATTGGGCTCTGGAAAATCGAGCAATTGATCTGACCAGTAAGTAATTTGTATGGACACAGATGGCCCAAGCCGTTTGAAACTTGGGCTGTGGACAGTGGAATCACCCTCCCAATCTCCATCGCCTTTGGCCCATGAAAGTGACCGCTTCCATGTTTGGTAGATATTTATAATTTTTTAAAAATAAAACTATCAATTGTCAAATGTTTCGTGCTGCGGGGGAGAGGAAGCGAGAGAAGATTGGCGTGGCGTCGGCGTCTGGACGTAGCTGTCTGGTTTAGGAGCACATGTGGCGTTGTGTTCCGACGGATCCCTGTGTCCGCTAATGCCGACATTCGAGCCCGAACGAACAACAACACCGCCCTCCCTTCAAATATCGCTTCGATTAGGATAATATCAATTACAATGGAATAGTCTTCGTGTTTGGTTCCAATCAGAGGATCAAGAATTCTAGATTAAAGGAAGTGAAATTTCCATTGAACTTTTGGTCAAAATGTTGAGAGGGGGCTATTTTTTCGTTTTTAATTTTTAATTTTATATTTTAAGTGTTTATTTTAAAATTACTGAAAACGAGTTCTTTTTATTTATAACGTTTTTCATGTTTTGAAAATTTTGAATGTCTTTGTGATGAAAATAGGTAAAATGATTTTTTATTATTTTGAGTTTTATATATATATATTATTTTAAGAATATAAAAATAAATATGTTTTTACTGTTTAAAAAAATTAAAAACGATGTAAAAATAGCAAAAGAGAACAAAACCTTACTATTCCACAGATTGGAACAATATATAAAAGAAAATTCTATACAAAATGTTATGTTATCAGATTGGTTAAACATCTAACAAAGATGAATGATGAGGGTGGAATGGCTGATAATTACCTCTTTTTTTTTTTTATGTTTACTCATGTTTCTTTTATATACTTTTCAAATATGAGATTATTCTAACAGTCTTTCTAGCTCAATTATATATCTTAATAAGTTAGGTCTATTTATAAAAAAGAAGAGAGCGAGATCTCCATCTCTTAATAATTTTTTTGACATGTATCAATTATTATACTTAAAACTAACACAATAATAATATAATAAGAGTATAATAAATGACGTATCTCATTTGTTAGATATTGTGCTTTTATATAGGTGATTTATTTGGAGACAATGATCAAGATAAGATAAGATCAATTAAAATGAGATATGTTAAATAGACCAAAAGGGTGAATTATGGGCCCTCCACCCGTCTGAGCTTGCGGTGAGAGGGACTTGAAGGCAAGCCAAGCCAAGCCAAGCTCCTATGAGTGACATATTTATTAAAACTCAGTATTCTTACATTAACTCGCATATGATGTGTGATTATTAAGGATTATATCTCCGTAATTGTAAGTCTTTACATTAAATTGGATGGATACGGACCTCGCCATCCAGAACATGCATGTTCTGGAAAGTTCTGAAGCTCACTGGTCACGTTGAAGTATTGCAACTTTTCATGGGCCAATGGCTGTCGTCCACTGGCACTCTATTGGTCCCAGAACGAATTTTCTTGCTAGGGACAGCGAAAATTATGGGCTATGATCTTTCGAATAAAATTTTTCCTTATAAGACTCAATAATATATTTATACTCACCGAAGAAAGAATAATACAATCTATATATATTATATAAGCAAATATTGTTGGATTCGGTTCTACAAACAGCTGCGTCATTTAAAATTTGTTTAAAAATCAACAATAACTTGTAATTGACAAGTATCAGTACTCTTCTAAAAATAAGTCCTTATTTATTTATTTTGATTTACAAATACATGCATGGTATGAACTACTGAGTATTTTGAGAATAGGACTGAAGTATCAAACCAAAAGGAGAATAAGTTAAAGAGCAGTGGAACTATCTCACTTTATTATATAATTGAAAATACTCATTTCTCATTTTGTAGGTATTTTTGGGGACACCGTGCGTGCGTGCGTGGCCAAGCCATGCATGTTCTTTATTAATTGCTAGCTTTGAATGTGGAACCAAGAAACGTTAGCTTTAAAGAAAATTCCATAATTAAATACGTAAAAAAGATTTTAATTATTATCATTTATTAAGTCACAGAGACATAATTATAATAAGATCTTGTCCTGTGTATATAGATATCATTTTATAAGCTAATTAAATACAGTTTGATCATCTTATAATAATTAATAAAGCTTCATTCACCAACCGGAGAGAGAGTCTTTGTTTTGTCCCGTCCTTGTTTAGCACATATGTTTGGCCTCTCATATATTCTTAATTTCTCTCAACTTTAAAATCCCCAAAAAACCAAATAAAAAAAAGAAGAAGAAGAAGAAGAAGAAAAAGAAAGAAACGATGCTGCTTGCTTGTGGCCTCATTATTGAAGGCTTTTGAGCCTGCTGGCCCTTGGATGTTCTAAGGAGCTATCAGCTATGCTTCTGTCCTGTGGTTTCACTTCGGAAGGCGACCCGCGAACTCTCTGACATTCAAGTGCGTGAATTTGCATAATAGAATCGATCACCTAGTGGAGTGAAATAAATAATTTATATTATCGCAAATTGTGGGACTGACAAGGCTTACAGATTCGTGGATGCTTCTGAGTGGGCTTGAAAAGCTAGCTAGCTAGCTAGCTGTGCCTGTGTTTTAACTTAACTGGAGCCTGGAGGAATTTGATTGGGGGCACTTTCCAATTGCGGGGCAGTAACATCTCAAAATGGTATTAACGGCAAGATACAGCAAGCTGGCCAATTGTTCATGCACACACATCTCCGACTACCAATGCAACGCCAATTAGGAGTCTACGGCGCGTTTTTCTTCTCTCTCTCTCTCTCTCTAAATAAGTCTACAGTGATTTCCCGTTTCAATTTAAAATGTATTTTTTAAAATTAAGTTATTATTGATAATTTATATATTTTTAAACTATAATTAAATTAATATATATTTGGAATTATTCAAATTATAGGCAATTTTAATTATAAAAAATAACTAATAATTATTAAAAAGAAACACTCCTACATATTAAAAATGTCACGCACTTTTTCAAGAGTTAACTTGTTTTGTAAATAGATTATTTTAACTTCGATTTTAAACTCTCATCCCTCTTCTCTCTCTCCATTTCATTTTGACAGGATTTTATTGATGACAAACATATATTGTATGACACTCCATCTTTCTGATTTTATTTTTCTTTCTCCCTCTTAATATCTTTTAGTCACGCATTCAAGATCTAAAAATCTAAAATCAAACTCTAATAGTTGCAAGTGTTTTCTATTATTTGAGAGAATGTGATAGAGAGAGAAGAGTTTATTGGAATAACGATAGTTGTGGAGAAATTTATGTCGCTAAATGGAGACTCATAGTCTTCAAAGATGCGAGCTTGAGAAAAAGTTAAGCCATCACATAGAATAGATTGTTACCTTCGTCTAGATATAATCGTTACTATCATTATAAGGACAAATCTTATTTTGATATTGATATTGTTATTGTTATCGTCGTTGTTAATGAAAATGGAGGAAAGGAAATCATTTTGGTTGTAGCTATTTTGAAATTTTTATTAAATTTGTAATTATAAAAAAAGAATAAAAAGGTATTTTTGACATTTAAAAAAAATAATTACAATATTGTTTCAAAGTTATTAATCTCAAAGAGTTGTGATTTATCTATAACAACTAACAGAAAAAGAGAAAACCTACCAAAAACTTGAGAATTGCCAATTAAAGCAACCCATCAAATTTACTTAATTTGCATGGTTGATTGTTTCAAAAGTTTTATTCTAAGTTATTAAATTAAAAAATAAAAATTATTATTTATTAGACAAATAATTAAATATAATTGATAACTAAATAAAAAAAATCAAAGTATTGAAAACATAATTTTATTTAAAATTCGAGCAAATAATTAATTAGAAAATTTGTTAAACTTAAAAACGAAATTAAATCACTTAAAAATAATTTTAATGATTTAAGTAAAATTAAATTTTCTTTAGGAAGCATTTGTCTGCCACCGTCGCATCGAACCTCACTGCGCAATTTGATTAGCCGCGGCCAATCAGAACCCAGGGCTTCCCCCCATCCTGGCCCTTAACCGTGACCTTCATGACGTGAGGAACCACAATAAAACAATATTATTGACCAATTTGGTTCCACGGTCAATTATGATATGCTTTCTTTTCTCATTATAACAACAACAGGGGAAATCCGTGCATGGCTGTCACGTGACCACATTGTGTTGTTCCCTTTCGCTCCAAACTACAGCCGCCTCACCTCTCTCTCTCTCTCGTACAATTAATTAAGAGCCCACCAGAATATTCGCCCCAATTATATTAATTTTATAATTTATTACTATAATACCAATTTTTATTTTAATTATTATTATTATTCTTAAAATTTTCTTCAAATTTAGTATGAAGCTTTCTTTTTAAAGTAAAATTTATCATTTCATTTTAACAATAATTACTTATAATGCTTTAAAATGATGGCTCGCATAATTCAATTATAAATACTTTTTATGTCATTCTTAATAATCACTATCTCTATGTAATTTAATATTATGTGATTGACAAAAATGTGTGGTGGCTTAATATGATTTTTCTAAAAACAAAAATGATTTTTAAAAAAATTGAAGATTATTATTCTAATTTATAAAAATGTACGGTCGCCTTTCATTTGGAACTTTTCAAAGTGATATATATATATATATATATCCCATTTGATATAATATCTCATCTCATCTCATCTCATCTCACCTCACCTCACCTCACGTGTCCTGTATATTGACAAAATGTATTCACAAATGTTTACTTATCAATGAAACAATCACAAAAGTAAAGAAAGAAAATTAACGATAATCGTTCCGTCCAAATGCACTTGCACTCGATCCAACCTAATTCTTAGTGGTCAAGGCATCGATTTCATCATCAACATATTTGATTTGATTTGATAGCTTGGGAGAATTATTTAAGTTACAAAATATATTATTATTATTATTATGTAAAAATAAGAACGTATAAGGGACTGAAAAGAAAAGATGTATAGAGGGGAACGGGGAGGGCGTGTGGCCAATTGGAATGGAGAGGCGTGGAGTAACTCAATTGATGAGTGAGCTGTCAGCATCCATGGCTGCCCATTTCAGTTGATGGAGTGGGAGGGAGGGAGGGAGGGTGGCGCATGCATTCATTCAAGTTGGTCTGCTCTCTCATTCTGGACCGTCGGTTCCTTACCGCCAGCTAGTGGATGGATATTTGGCCTTGTATTTTGTATTGTACTTCGGTCTCTCTGCTCATATCGTGTCGAATTGGGCTTCTCGCGAAAAAGCAATATCAGGCAAGTGCTAAAAGAATCAATTACAAGGTTGAAAAAGAACACATGGATGATTATTAACAAGTAGCGAAGATATTGTTAAATAAAAAAAGAAATAGCCCCCACACCTTCACATTTTTAGCGGTCGCCAAGCAAGCTGCGAGTCAATCACAATGGAGCCCTAGCAATAGCATTCTCAACCAAATTAAACTATCACGTCATATTTACATGGCAAGTTACGTAAACCACCGCCCTTCAGCCACCCTTTTTTTTTTTTAAATTCTATATAAGACCTATAATTAATAATTTTTAGCAGTTAAGCATTAGTTTCTAATATTTATATAGCCGAAACAATGAATATCTAATCCAATAGTTTCCCAACGGGGATGAATCCGATTGGGCCAAGGGCATAATTGACATTTCGCCGGCCCTGCAATTTGCACATTCAATTGAAAGGGACTTCCGAGGACTGCAAAAGGGGGTACCTTTCGTGGAAAGGGACAGCAGGAGCCCGTCACCTCCTTTTTTTTTTTTTCTTTTTTTTTTTTGCAAAATTTAATATAAATGAAATAAAATGAATTAAAATTACTCATATACCCTTTGAGATCCACAACTTGACCCGTTCACGGACACGTGTCGCCGATGGGAGAAACGGGTCGGTGGATCACGGTTCTACACAAACCCAATTAATGGTCGTGAAAACACGTGGCGTTCGAGGAGCGCCATGAGATCCAGCTGGTCCGCAAAGTGAGCCCCGTCGGACTCGGATCTGGCGAGTCCTGACCCACCTTCTCGGAACCGACCTCTGCATTTACCAGCTGACTCGGGGCAAAAATAATATAAAAGAGAGGGAAAAAAAAAAAATTCACGGGAAACCGAGGAATCCCGGTTGCAACAGTACGTGCAAATGGAAAGAGACGCCAAATAAAATGTTTATATATACTGTAGGTGATGTGATTTTTTTGGGAAAGATTTTTTTATGTTGCTATATATACATCAATTGTATGGTTCCAGGTCTTGTTAAGTGAAGCTACGGCTGTACTTCACTGTCGGGTAAACACAGGTTTGCCGGAGACTGCATGGACGTCATCGGAAAATTCATACTGTCTGGATTGTTTTAAGTAAGCGGAAACGATCTTGGCCACTCGTTTCGGGATTGGAGTACCTGTTTACATGGATTTTAGGGACACTTGGTTTTTGTTGAATTTTTCGATTTATGATCCGATTTTTTCGTGGGGCTAGTGGGTGCCATCATGAGAATCGAGTTTAAAGGGTTTTGAAATTTTCGGATTTTCCATTGCTTTAATTTTTCTCGGGAAAATTATGACATGGTTGTTGATTTTGAAGGTTTCTTTGTGTGATTGCAGGGTGGGGAGACGGGAAGGGCGAAAGGCGAAGCCTTTTTCTGGATCGGATTCGAAAGGTTGTTGCTGTTCCTTTGGCGAATTATTTCCCTTTTGATCAAAACTGGCCTTTTGACTATTCCATCTTGCTCGCATTTCTGTCTCTGATTCGTTTTTGTTTGGTTGGCTAGAAAATGGGAGTGAAGAAGGTCGGTACAGTTTGCCTCCAATTTCCTCAGCCATCTGTTCGTCAACCATCGTCCTCTCCTCAAAATCTTCCTTCCAAAATTCCATCTATTTCCCGTCGCCGAAGTCGTTGCGGTGACGGAGGTCTCGTGATCCGGCATGACCAGAGATTGGACCGTTCAGCTTTCTTCGGAACACAGCTCTATAGGACTAGATCCTGCGAGCTCCCAAAATCCAGAACCAAAACCAAAACCAAAACCATCCGGCGAGCTTGCAGCGCCAGCCTGGACGCATTCTTCGACGAAGAGTTCACAGAAAAGATTCGAGAACTGGCCATGAAATTCGACTTATCCAACGACGATGACGAGATTTCAGACGACGCCACAGAACCAGAAATTGTCTCTGACTTGACGAGCAGTTGCCGGAGACCGTTCGATCCTGTAGAGCCGCAGGACTGGACGGCGAGGGCGGAGATAATTCCGGCGGATATTGAGCGGAAGGCCAATAGCGTCGACCTTCCGTTTTCCCTTCGGATCCTAAAGAAGAAGAAGCAAGGGCAAGAGGGCGTCAGACAAGCCGGAGAATCGGCTTGTTCTTCCGTCCAGAAGGCCTTCTCCTCCATGGTTTTCATAATCCGAGAGATCCATAGCTTCACTCTGCAAATGAGAGAGATGCTATCCTGCGAAGATTTACGGGGAATTTTGGTTCGCGTCCAGAAGGAAATTCACGCCTCGTTTGTCTGGTTGTTCCAACGAGTTTTCTCGCACACTCCAACTCTCATGGTCTACGTGATGATTTTACTGGCAAACTACAGCGTCTATTCCATGGCAAACAACCCCGCAATGGCGGCGCAGCCGCCGCAGCAGCCCTACGCCGCCGCAACGGAGTCTGTCTCCCTATTGGAAGATCAGAACCATAAGAACCAAAAGTTCGACGCTTCGTCAATCAAGACGTACTCTCTGTCGTCTTCCACCGGTAAGTCCACCTCAGTCGGCGGAAACAATGGAGGCGGCGGGAAATCCCGGCCAATCGCCAGTGGCACAGACGGCGACGGACGGTTTGACCACTCAGCGTCACTGAACTATCACAGAACGGAAGCCGCAGATGGAGCCGCCTCAGGTGGAAACGCCATAACTGAAGAAGACGAATCAGTGTCGGGACAAGCGGCGAGAGAAGAAGAGTTGAGACTGTGGAACTCAATTGTAGAGGAAGCGGCCAAAATGCAAGCGGAATCAAGGGACTTGGCTTTGGATCACGAAACCATGCATCGGTTTGTTTCGCCGGTGACGTCCAAGATCGACGCCGACGACTATGCAGACTACTTCCGAACAGAGCTCTCTTATCGAACTTGTCTAGCTCAAGACCCTGATAACACCCTCCTCCTGGCCAATTACGCCCAGTTCCTCTACCTCGTCGCCCGTGACTACGATAGGTACTACCCACCATTCTGATGCAATTTCGTTTTCCGTTCATGGATTTCAAAGTTTTTATTTTTTGATTTCCTTTACAATTTCTAACATGAAACCTCCTCCGAAATTCTCTGTCCAAGTTGTGGTTTATCATTTTTTAATGATTAAGAGACCGCGTAGGATGAAGTGTGTTCAAATCTCTTGATGGGAAACACGATGCGTGGCTAAAGTAGCTTTAGCACGAAATAAAGTGGTGATGGGGCGTTAATTGACTACTCTTGATATTTATTTTTGTGTCTTTTTCTTATTTGGTTTGGTGTGGAACAGAGCGGAAGAGTACTTCAAGCGGGCGGCAAAGGCGGAGACGCCGGACGCAGAGGCGCTGAGCAAGTACGCCGCCTTCCTATGGCAGGCGAAGAACGATCTCTGGGCGGCGGAGGAGACGTATTTGGAGGCCATTTCAGCCGACCCCAGCAACTCCTACTACGCCGCTAACTATGCCAACTTTCTGTGGAACACCGGCGGCGAGGACACCTGTTTCCCGATAGACGACGACGGCGGAGCAAACGACGACGCTTAAGTCGTAAAGGAAATTAAAGAGAGAACTCACAAACAACAAACCCATGCTTTGTTCATCCTCCTCCCTGATTCCATAATTTTGTTTGTTCTTCCTTCTTTCTATGACGCATTCACGCGGCGGACAGTGTAATTAATTAGATCTTGTTCATATATAAAATTCCTTTTTATTATTATTATTATTATTTTTTTTTTAAAAAAAAGAAAATCTGTGGAGAAAAGGGGAGATATTCTTTACAATCTTAGGTTCATGCAATATTATATTAATATCGGCAGCCCGATGGTACGGAATCTATGCACAGGAATGTGGAATCCTCTTTCTTTTCCTTGCTGCTGCTGGTGAGCTGTGTTTTTGACTTCATTCGGTCTCGGGCGCAGCAGCAAAAATAAAAAGAAAATGTAATACTAATTATTATTGTTTCTCTCTCTGTGTGTGTGGTATCTGTATTTTATTTTTAATTATAAAAGAATTTTATGGAGTAATTTTCGATGATCTCTCCATCTATAACTAATAAACCAACGCCCATTTCTCATGTCAATGGCAGAGAGAGAGAGAGAGAGAGAGAGAGAGACGAATGAAAGAGAGTCCATGCCAATTGAGTTGAGTTGAGTTGAGCTGAGCGAGCAAGTGTGTCGGCGGTTAAAGCACAACAGCCAGCCACGTGGTCTACAGTTTTGTGTAATTTAACTATTCTAGGCGTTAGATCTCATCTAGTCTAGCAGGCTAAATAAACAGTGTCTCATTAATTATTATTATTATTATTATTATTATTATTCAGCTCAAAATCAAAATTGGCCACCGTCTAATCTAATAAACTACTCCTGAATTTTCTCCTTGATGGACGAGGAGTTAAATGAAAGTAACACGACGTACGTACGTACTGTGCCACTACTTTACAGTTAAAGGTGCTTTAAGCCCCCTTTTGGATTTAATCCATTTCTAATGATGTTCCCATAATTTGGGGAATAAATTTTGATTCGATTTAGCCTTCTGATTTTGATTATATTTTAATCAAATTTAACAAAGAAATTGTTAAAACAATTCCATAATTGAGGGAAAAAGAAGGCAAAGGAATTGGGCCAAACACAGATCATAAAAGACGCAGGCAAGCACACGTGAAGAGGTTGCTTCACTGGAACTTCTCCCCATCTCTCCCTCTCAGAATGACCCATCCATCCATCCATCCATCCATAACTAAGCACTGCGTTTTGCCCCCAACGCCATGTCCATCTCCTCCACCTTGTGTTATTATTTAATTTAATTTAATTTAATATATAAAAGAACATATAGGCCGGCCGGCCGCTCGCCCATTGCTGCGCTTAATTACACACCCAAATTCAAAATGCTTTCAAGAGACAACGAACGCACGTATGGCGATATCTTTCTTTCCACTACTACTAGGTTACACTCTTTTCCTAATCATTATTGACCAACTGATTCCAACTACCTTTAGTTATGAGTGGCATTAATTTCATGATTGCTGGGTTCATATGCCTTATTCTCTCCCTCCCCCAAGGCTAAGTCCTTGATATCGCCAGCAATCTTCTTCTTCGAAGAGTTAAAAGCCCAACAACACTACTGGGCTTTTATTTTATTAGGGCTACATGCGTCTCCTACGAGAAACCAGCTCCTTTATCCCAAGGCCCAATAGTTAAAAGCCCATCTAAGCTCCATTCACGATGTAGACTTACAGAACATCAGACACCCTAAAAGAAAAAAATCACAACTGATTGTAGTTTTGAAACTCAGCTTATACCTCTTTCAACAAGTGCAAACATATATCCTGTGATAGATTTGTTTTTGTTAAGATTAACTACATAATCTGAGTCAACATATCCTCTAACAATAAAATCTGATCCTCATAACACAATGCAGCACTTATGGTCCCCTTTATGTATCTCAAGACCCTTTTCATAACATTCCAATGCTCTTTACCATAACACAATGCAACATTCAGCCCCTGTTTGAGACTGTATAAAGATTTGTTCAACCTAAAAACTAAGTTTTATTTTTTTTTTTCCTTCAAAACCCTTTGATTGGAGCATATATATATTTCTCTTTAAGATCTCTATGAAGAAAAGCAGTCTTCACATCTAGCTGCTCTAGATGTAGGTCAAATACAACACATATTATCAGGACTACTCAAATTGTAGTAATTCGAATAACATGAGAAAATATCTCATTAAAATCAATCTTTTCTTTCTAAGTATATCATTTTACCACCAGTCTTACACAATACCACTTCACTTGATCATCGCTATTATGCTTGATCTTATATACCCATTTGTTATCAATAGGCTTCTTTACTTGTGGTAATGACACAAGTTTTTAAGTCTTGTTCTTATGAGGAGTTTCAATTTTTTCTTGCATTACTATCATCTACTGAGATGGATTTGAACTGTTCATTGTTTCTTGAAGAGTTGATGACTTCTCATCCTTTGTTAGAAGACGGTATGTAACATTACTTTCCATAACATAATTCGAGTGCCAACCTGGCCGTTTTGTTAAGTGACTTGATCGACGAATTTTTTGTTAGATATGAGCCCTAAAGATAAATTCTAGTGAAACAAAGGGACTCGATCTTATAATTCTTTAAATATTATTTAATGGCAAATTTATATTTTATTTAAATTGCAATATGATTTAAATTATAAAACATACATCCATTAGTATAATAAGGAGTGAATACCATTCTTAAGAGTTAAGAATACGAGTTACGGATAATCCATAGTTCATTATACTATAAACATGTTCTTGGCTGTAGAATTCCTAATCTGGATAATAGCAACTCGTAAAGTCCAGCACATCGTCTTCTTCCTTATTTAGTATGAGATACTGAAAAATAAGGTTGGTGAGTCTCGTACTATTCTGTATAAGATATAGAAGGAAGATGAGTAGGTGCTCGTTACAAGAACGATTTCACTGAATGAGACTGTTAACATTAAATCACATGGGTTATTTCTCACGGGTCAATGATTTAATGTTAGCTGCGATTTTGCAACTAGTCCTTAGACCTGAGATGACATGGATATCTGTGTATTGGTGGATTAAGATATCAATAATTATTCTAATCATGAATAATCATACATATCTATGTGCCTGATTCAGTGATACATGAGGTATATGTGTATTAGACATGGAATCTATCACCTCGAGATTTATGAGGAAGATATCCTATACAATCCAATAATCACTTGACAATAAATCATTGACCAAGGTAATATGACGATATAATTTGTTCTATAAAGGTTGTGTCATAATTAATCAAGATTGATTTTGGATTTGGTTATATGACGAGATTAAGAGATTCGACCTGCTGACCATGATCTCATATCTTGTCGGGATATAGGATGATAAATGGACCGTATTGCATGGTAAAGTAGTAAAAAATTCACAATGCCCGCTTCACAATAAATTGGGTAATCATGACATATTGCTAGATATCACTCATAATTTACGAGAATTAATTGTTGATTATTCTCGTTGCCAATTTATTTGTGAACCCAGAAAGTGCCACCCAAAAAAAATCACTTTCAAAGAGAAAATAAATAAATTAATAATTTTATAATTACTAATAATAGTGCATTTATTTATTGGATAAATAAGAATAATTAAATAATTATATTATGAATATAATCGTTTAATCATTAATTGGGTTAGGGCCTTTTGTTAGCACATTAGGCTTGGCCAATAGCACTATTGGATTCAAGTTAACTTAAATGATTTGGGTTTAACCCAATAGCATTAAATGGAATGGGCTTGAGAAACCCAACCCATTTAATGTATATATAAAAGCTCTAAATCTCTACATTCACAACACTTGAGTCTTCTTGATTCACTTGAATGTTGAGAGAGTTTTTGGAGAAGTGTTTTTGAATCTAAAAGGTAAGTTGAAAATTTTTGTGAATTTTTTTTTTTCACTTATCTCTCTCTTTGATATTCTTGGATAGAAGTGGTTTCAGGTGGACCGACTCGGCATCCTACACTTGGAGGATTAAACGGCGGGAAATCTAACGGTGAAATCGAATTTCATCAAAGAGGTAACCTTTCGTTTTTGTTTTCAATTTTATTAAACCATAATTTCTGAAAAACGGGATACCTGGAAACTAAATTTAATTTTCACTACGCATATGATAAGATCTATGTATCCCAACATTTTTGATGTCCCAGACACAACTGGTTCTTGATTTTCATGCTCTGGTACTGGTTTAGAAGAATCATTTTGTTTATATTCCTTTTCTACCTATACCACTATAGTCTCTGAATTTTCTTTCACCGTGCTATCATCACATTCTTTTCATTATAATTTATCTTCTACAAAGATAATATCAATGCTGACTATAACTTTGTGGGAATTGGGATCTCACAAGCGATACCCTTTCACTCCGACAGCGTACCCTAAGAAAAAACAGTTCTTGAATTTTGGATCCAACTTTGTAGTTTATTGGGCATTGTACATTACGTACACTAGACTTCCAAATACATAGAGGTTTAAATAATCAGCTTTCTTCTCAGTCCACATCTCTATTGGTGTCTTCAACTTAATTGAAGTTGATGGGGCCTGATTTATCACATAACATACAGTATTAACTGCTTCTTCCTAGAAAAACTTTTCTATGCTTGCACCTCACAACATTGCTTTTGTTCTTTTTAACAAAGTTTTATTCATCCGCTCTGCGATTCCATTTTATTAAGGAATGTATATCGTAGTGAACTGTCTTTCGATGCCTTTCTGATTGTAAAATTCAATAAACTCATTACTAGTATATTCTCTTTCATTATTTGACCTCTAACACTTGATCTTATTTCTAGATTCAAGTTCCACATGCGCTTTGTATACTTTAAGACTGAAAACACATCTGCATTCCTCTTCATAGGATACACCCAACATTCCCTAGAATAGTCATCTATGAAGGACACAAAGTGTTTCGTTCCTACTAGGGACAATACTAGTGCTTGTCATAAATCAAAGTGAACAAATTCTAGAAATTCTTTGCTTCTAGAATTTGATGTGTTGAACTTCAACCTATGCTGCTTACTTGTAACACAATGCTCATAAAAGGGTAAGGATACCTTTGTGAGACCCGAAAGTAGATTCTGCTCCATAATAATTTTCATTCATTATTCAGACATATGTCCAAGTTTCTGATGTCACACTGTTGTAAATCTTTCACTTGGATTACTTGAAGTAATTGATGCTCATTTTTCTAGCAAAATCTCTCTTTTCAACATGTATAACCTTGCAGTCACTTTTCTGCTTTCATTAGTACAAACGCTTCTCAAATAACTTTCATGATCTCTTTCTCAACCACAATTTTGCAGTCAAGTTCATGTAGTTGTCTTAAAGATAACAAGTTCTTCCTTAGGGCTTCCACACGCTACACTTTTAGAGTAGTGCGAATTGTACCATCATGGAACTTCAACTTTATGGTTCCAATACTGACAATCTTTAAGGTATGATCATTATAGCTGTACACAGATCCTTCAGAGACAGGTTCATAATGATGGAATCATTCTATTCGAGAGGTCATGTGAAATGTGGCTTTAGAGTCAATAAACCATACATCAACAAATCTTTTTCTGGCTTTATAAGTCGTCCCTGCTTTAAAATATAGTGCATCACCTTCACCTAAGGTACTTACTACATTTTCTTGAGGACTATAATTTTTCTTATTCAAATTCCAGTAATCCTTCTTTAGGTGACCCCTCTTGCTACAATAGTAACATTTTAGGTTCTTCTTATTTCTTAACTTTAGCCTTCCATTATTCTAACTCCCACTTGAATCATGTTTCGTTAATCTCCCTCTCACAACCGTTAGTGTCTCCACTTGTTGCAAACTGGCCAACTTGTCTTCTTTGTTTTTGCGTCGATTTTCTTCTTCCAAAATAACAACTGCAATATTATCAAAGACTAAGATTTTTGTAACGGAATTATTTGTCAAATTGATGATGACTTGATCATATGAATCTGGTAGACTTTAAAGTAAAAGTTCAGCACGCACATTTGTCTCCATTTTATAACCCAAAGATATGAGCTGAGAAAATAGAGTATTTAAAGTGTTAATGTGTTCTGTCACTAAAATAGATTCTGATATCTATAAAGTATATAATTTTTTTTAAGGAAATTTTTGTTGTAAAGTATTTTGTTCTCGTACAATTTTGTAAAATGATCCCAAATATCATTTGTCATTTTCTTATCTCCTATCCTAGACAATATTTTATTTGCTAGTGCCAGATGAAGATTCGCAACAACATTCCCATCTATCTCATTCCACTTAATGTTATATGTGAAGTCTCCTGATCTATCGCTGATGGCCGCTAGACAATTATCTTTTCTCAAGATAGCCTTCATTTTCAATTTTCATAGTGAAAAATTTCTCTTGTTGAACTTTTCAATATCAAATTTTGCCACCATTGATTCTATCACGAACTGATTTGAGCACAAAATTAGCTCCCACTATTTCATGTGAACAGTAATTGTACTTGTGAATAGTACCTATATATACGTGAATAGTATCCAATATCTTCCAAAAGAGTTATTAATAATCTAACTTATTTTTTGATATACAAGATCCACTTTTATAGTGACAACCACAGAGCATACGATTAGTAGATATATAAACATCTCAATGTAGGTTCTAATACAACTTGTTGTAAAATAACACCTAATTGGAGAAGAGTCATAATTAATAATTTGAGAAAAATAGTAATAATAAATAAAATTAGACACACATATTTTATGTGAAACCCCCCTCTCCAACAAATTAGGGTAAAAATTACAGGCAAAGATAATAAAATTTATTATAAAAAACAATAAGAGTTACACATTTACTCTAAATTATAAAGAGATAACAACAATAATCTCCCTTACAAATAAGTGAAAACTCTCTCAATAATTCTCTCTCCAACTCTCTATAAATGGGCCTCTATTTCCTTGCATGTTTGGCGTCGCCTAAAATTTTAGTTGCCGCATTTGTTAAAATTACGATTGCTGCTTTAATTGCAGCTACTGTATGAAATACGACTGACAACTCTTCCTTCTTCTTCTTTCACAAATGTTAAAAAGACTGCCAGCTTCTTCTTTCTTGATAATTTTAAAAATTACCTAAAGTGATTTTGTTTAGGTTTAGAGTTTTAACAAATTGTCAAACCAAGTGTACGGTCAATTCCCAAATGAAACTAAGTTTTTATTGTTTGAAGTTTTTATTTAGTTGTAAAACTATAAATTTTAATTGTTTATTAAGTAAATAAAAAATTCACAATTTTTTATTTAAATGATTATAGTAAAACCTTTGAAATTGTGAAAATGATATCAACTTTTTTACCTCACGTTCAACTATGCAAACTAGTAATTTTGAAGGGTTAGTTTATTTGACAACTCTCAAGTTTTTTAAAGTTATTTTTTATAAAAATAAAAATTTGTTATTGTTGTTTGTATATATACTTTTTTTTAAAATTATTATAATTGAAATTCAAATTGTTAAGTCATGATTTAAGTATTCTAAAATATATAGTAGTTTGGTTATTATTTAGATAATAAGTAAATTGTCAAAAGTGGGTTTAATTTGAAAAACATATTTCAAACCGCCAAAATCGATTATTGCACACCTCTAATTTGGGCAATGCATTGCCTTCGGGAGCACATTCGATATTGTTACTCTTAATACGATTGCTACTATTGCAAGAGAAAAACGATAGAAAAAACGAAATATAGATGCATAGGGAAGATGAATAAATTGAAATTGGGGGATATTTTTAGTATTTATAAAATTGTAATAGTCATTATTTTATAACTAAGGTATTAGTTGATACAAATTATAAATTAAAAAAAAAAAACACAGATTCTTATAATTATACCAAACTTCAAATTAAAGATGATTAATGCATCTGACCCAAAAATATAATGCTGAATACTTGTAATAACGTTCGTAACAATAACATAGTAATTTCTACCCCTTTCCTTTAGTTATTAAGTTAATTTCGTTGATTCCTTTACACCCCTAATTTCATTTGGAAACAATCTTCTGGCTTTCAAAATAAAATAGCCCAGAACACTTGGAAGAGCTTGGCCCAACTAGAGCTTATGGGCCTCGGCCCCATCTTATTTGAAATTAGTCTTCGTTTTGTTAGGGCCACGGACGTCATTGATCCTCCTTAAGGCCCAATTTCTAAAAAAGCCCAATCAAAGCTGCATGCCACATCCACGACGTCCAAGTTTAAAACCCAAAATCCAACACTCAACACCCGGCAGCCGAAATACTCGCCAGGTTTCCCTCCACTTTGATTATCAGCCGTTGATCGACCCATCAGATCGACGGCTGACAGTCGTTGCTTGTTGCCGATTGTCTATTCTCCCGTTGGTTTTAGTTTTTAAGGCGTGGATGTTGTCTGGTTCTGCTCACTAGCTGTTCTCACTACTGTTCTTCGCCTTCCCTGAATCAAAGCAACCTTCAAAATTCTGAAACCCACTTTCCTTCGTGGGTTTCTTTCAACTTCTCAAGCCTCTCTTTTGTATCTTTCTTCAGTCTTTTTCAATGGAAGGTGAATGGGGAGAAACAGCTCGTAATATTCCTTACCAACGCAACCCTCCGCAGTTAAACCCATCGACTCCTCCATCTTCAGCCACGAAGACGATCTTCTTGGCTAATTATACCCATTTCCCTCTCCAGAACACTCCAAAAATTTTACATATCAACGGCGTAGAACTGATCTATATTCCGGCAACTGGCGCGTCTCAGGGCGGTGCAACTTCCGCCAGCATACCACTTGCGCGTCCAGGGCCGAGTACCTTTCCTGATCAAACCAGCTGCTTTGGAGTAATTCCTTATGGAGAAACCCTTCACTTGGGGGGAGTGCGAGCTGTCGGCATGGGATCGCTGGTGCCGGAGCAGGCGCCAGAAAATCCTAGGCCTGCGAAATCAGCACGCCTCCTCAGAGGACAGTGGTCTGAGGAAGAAGATAGGTGCCAGAATACCGCTTTTCTCCTTCCTTTTTGGTCCTCTTGATTTCTCCTCTTCCTTCTTAGTTCTATACGATATTTTCTACTTCTATATATGAAAAGTTCATTGATCGGTACTGAAAAATTTCTCGGCTTTTCGTTTCGATTCTGTTGTGCAGGAGACTTGTTCAGTTGGTTAACATACATGGGGAGAAGAAATGGGCGGAGATAGCTGAGAGCATGGAAGGAAGGGCCGGAAAGCAGTGCCGCGAGAGGTGGCACAACCATTTGCGGCCTCACATCAAGGTTTAATTTTCTCGTCTATTAAGACCTTATCACTTCTTCTAGCGTTTCTTCCCTTTCTTCTTGATTATCTCTTTTGCTTTTACATTTCTGTAAATCGTTTACACAAAACACCCTAGGTCCCCAGACTGATCTCTTCCCAACAATTTCTTTGATCTGCTGAAGGATTGAGGGAGTAGATTTTTCTGTTCATTTCAGTGTATTCTTTAATTTTCATTTTCATCATATATTCAGCAATCAGATCTTTGTTCACGATGCAGTTAGGGTTTCTTTTCTTGTACTTATCTTCTCCCTGTTCACACCGTTCATCTATCCTTCCTTGTTTCATTTCTGCTTTTTCTGTTTGATATATTTTATATTTTTATAATTACACATCCAAGTGTTGCTATTTCCGAACCTGGACAAATGCAAAGCTATCAGGTTTATCTCTCTCTCTCTCTCTCTCTCTCTCTTCCTGTTTACGTGTGCTGAGACATTCCTGCTTATGGAAATCTGTGGTCTTACTTACATCTGTATCCTCTCACATTACATGTAACGTGTGATTTTCTAGCTTGTTGCCGACAAAGCACCACTTAACATTTCCATATATATGAAAAATCTTTCATTTCTGCATTTATTATTATTATTTTTTGAGAATTCTCTCCCGGCCCCCCTTAATTTTGCTTTTTATGCTTTTGTGCTGATCATGTTTGGACTATCTGTGTGATCGATTATCAGAAGGATCCTTGGACTGCTGAGGAAGAGCTCATCCTGGTGGAAGCTCATAAAGCAATGGGCAACAAATGGGTTGAAATCGCAAGATGCATTCCTCGAAGAGCTGAAAACTCAGTAAAAAACCACTGGAACGCGACCAAGAGGAGACTCAGATCAAGACATAGGATAAAGAGGGCATCTCAGCGGGACAGGCCCACCATTTTGGAAACCTACATCAAAGCTTTCATCCTGAAAGACGCCGCCGCCACGGCCACCCCCACCGTCACATCCACCGCCTCCGCTTCTGCCTCCTCCTTCACCTCTTCCTCCTCTGGCGCCGCAGCTGCCACCTTTTCTGGCTCCACCATCACCGGCAACAACTCAATCAAGTTTTCTCTTGGCCTCCCGGATTTCTCCGATCCCGTCATCTACCCTTCCCAAATCATGCACCTGCAGACGCGCGATGAGGAGATGAACTTCATGAAGGACTTGTTTAGCAGCAAGAATGATAACCATCCAGCCATTGCTAACAGACAAACCATGGCAGAAAACCAGCTACTGATCATGAACAACATGGTTGGAGGGTGGGGCTTTTACCCTAGCATTGTTCAAAACCAAGAAGAATGCATCTACATAATTGACCAGCAGGAAGATGCACCTTCAGCTGTTTCTGTGAATTACTTCGCTGATCAAGCTGCTGCTGCTGCTGCAAGGGGGAAAAGGAAGATGTGGGGTTGATAGAGATGGTTCTTTCTTCCCCATTCTACAAGCAAGCGGGGATGAAAATTCTAATTAAGTTAATTGGTTGGTCCTTTTAGCATGTCCTGATGTCTGCAGGTCTTTAATTTCCTTTCTTTCATCAGCATGGGTAGTGATATATGTATGTATAAATGAAGTGGCTTTAATTAAGACCCTTTCTTCAAGTTGTTTGTGAAACATTATGCAGAAACTGAATCTGGTCGTTTATGGTAATTACAATATTGTGTGCTTGCTTTAATAAGTTGCAGATTTTGGGAATCCCTCAAACAAACTAGTAGTGCGTGTTGTTGTTTCTTCATCAGTGCGAATTGTACAATGGGTTTAATTTTCATGTGTTGTTTTGTCTTTGTGATCACTTGCGTTTTTATCTGCCTTCACCCAGGATTTTCTTGTGTTTTCCTCGGGTTTCTTGCTCACTTTCTCAACAGCTTGTGGATTTTCTTATCAAAAATAGATAAAATAAAAGGCTTGTGGGACTCGTGGAGTTAGGTCATTGGTGGAAGGCATGCATGGCGATGCAGTGTGGGTGCCAGATTAAATTAAATGCCTTGAATTCATTCAATATAGATGGAAATGGCTCTTGATTGGCATCTTCATATCCATATTTGATTCTCCTTTTAGTGTTTGTTGAATTTTTTTTATTTAATTTAGTTTACAATTAATTTGTCAACGCATGGCTGCCTAGCTAGTTTCTTTCCTCACTCCTCACCTTCATTAATTCTTTGTTGATCTCTTGTTTAAACTAAAAAAAAAAAAAAATAATCTTTCTTTTCTTACCTTGTTATTTCTATTACAATATTCATTTTGTAAATATCTGTGGATAGCTAGTCAGTTTTCATCTATCTAGCTTGTATACAAAGTAATTATTTATTATTTTTGGGATAGATATAACTTTATTTTACAAAAAATGTGAGGGGAAAAATGTCATCTTTCTTATAGCATGGTTGAAAGGGTCTCTCTTTAAAATTTAAGGTTTTATTTTACAAAAAATGTTCTTTTAACTTTTTTTATTCTTGTTATATATAATTAGAGGAGCGAAGAATAAACATATTTAAATCGAAAGTACGTATCTGCCAAAACTAATTTCTGTTGACACCACCACTACGTACCATCACTAAAAATTAACAAACAGTGTGTAAAAAGCAATTGGATTAAAATAAAAAAACCTAAGACATAACGTGACATGCAATAAAACACAACGGTCAAAAGATTCAAAAACACCTAACCAGCGACACAAACCATTACCAACCAAAACAAAATCATATTAATCAAGGAGACCTCCTTATTTTGAGCCATGGCGTGTCCAAGAAGGCAGGGAACAGTTCTATATATCTTCCATTTTTTTTTTTTTTGAAAAGAGAGGATATATATATATATATACACACACACACACATATACATATACATATAAATTGATTTAATTAACAAGATAAATAGACTACAGGAATACTCTCCTTTCATTGACACCGAAGGCAATGCATAGCCATACAAATAAGATATCAAATTATCAACATAATCGACCATTTTGGGACCTTACTCCAAACCATTAACCAAAGCCACAATCCTTAATAAATCAGATTCACAAACAACATATTTTGCCGTCGATGTTCTCTTACTCAAATTATGGCTAATTTTCTCAAACTAAAGCATACGCCAGATCACTTGATAACGCATTATCAATCACTATTTTTGCTATTAAGAAATCTAGCTAGAGCAGCAGAGCAGGGGGTTTGAGTCTAGGTTTTGCATGAAAATGGTGACCATGATAAGGGAGACGGAGACAGTAAGAGGGCTAAGGGAATGACGGGGCATGAGGGGCTTTGCTGGGACGGTGGGTGCCGCCATATGAATGAAATCCTAATTGGCTAAGCTACCTAGGGGTGAAAGGGAGGGTGATATCAGAAGAAGATGAAGAGTCTAAACCTACCATGAATATTTATACTATTCAATTTACATATACAGATCTCAATAATTGATGACAATTTTACTCAATTCATTAATGTTTTTGTTTTTATTTTTGGATTTTTTTTCCTTTTTCTCTAGAGTCCCTACCCTAAGCTTGTCCTTGTAAATGTCTTCCCTCCATGTGGGGCGGCTTTGCCTTTGCGGGCCTTTGTTAATTTTGAAGAAAAAAAATGAAAAATAAACTTTTAATCTAATATTTTATACAACTACAAAATTTACAGTGAAATTTATTTTTTATTCTTATAAATTGTCATCTCAAGTATGCGATAAAATATATTTTTCTTGTAACTATAATTTAATATATCTCAAAAATTGAGCCTCCGAACTAATTAAGATATCATTTGTACTCTTAAGTGAGTGTCGTGAATATAAAATATGACACTGAATCGTTACTATTACTTTCTTTAACAAGGAATGATTATATATATATATATATTTTAAAAATATTTATTCAATGAAGAAATAAGCATTATTTTTTTTCCTCAGAGTTAATACGTGGTAAATTATAAAAAAAAACTCAGATATCATTTTTTTTTTAATTTTAGATTGAATTTTAATTTTATTAAGTAAAAACTAAATGTATAAATATATTTCTAACAAAAATATAAACTAAATACATATAAAAATTGTACATTATATAAAGTAAAAAATATACCAACTGCACCCCAAATTGATGATTGGGCGCAGCCGATGTATTGTTTTAAATTTATATATAGTTTATCTTTTTATCAAAAATATATTTATCTATATGTCATGTTAGCACCTTTCATTAGGAGGTGGTAGCAAATCTAATTTACCTTCGCATTACCATTAATAGTTTTTCATATACAATACAAGATAGAAGTATGATCTAAAATTGAAATAAAATTAAAGTTAGATGTTATTGTTGATAAATTAAGAAAAAAAACCCAAAAGTGCTAGGAAAATGGCTATATATAATAAAATATTTAAATTTTAAAAATTCGTCTATAATTGCATAATGGGTTATTAATTACCATCCTATTGCATTAATGAATATTGGGTTTGTTTATTAGTTGCGTATATCATTTTTTTCTTTTCTTTTTTTTTTGTCTTTTTTCAGATCTTAAGTTTGTAAAGCCAATGACTAAATACTCCATTTCAATATCTAGTATTACCTAGAAATTAAAAAGACTAAATTGGGCATCTTAAATTTTAGCCATATGACCCCTAGCTTCCCCTACCAAAAAATGGCATATATATTCGCCCAAATTAATAAGTAACATTAATTCTTTCCATGGAAATGAATAGTGTTTCCATGTATGTAATATATAGTAGAATTGAAATTTCACAATTACAAAAATTAAAGTATATTTCATTTTAGAAAATAATTATATAATTGCTTAATTAGGTGAAACCCTCGCCTCCTCGTTAATTAGATGTTATTCGTCCAAAAATGATAACTTGCAGTAATTATGTATAGTGTGATAAACTCAATCTATATATAGTAGATGAGTACTGTGGCTAGCTATTTATTTATTTATGGTCGAGTGAGAATATAACATGTTTTTTTTTTTCATTTTTCTTTTTTACTTCCAATCTAAGGGTTCGTTGAGTTTCCCATCTATGATTAATTCTAAGCCGTTGGATAAAGTGCCAATCAAGGGTTGTGAGAGCTTGCCGCTTGTCCCCTTACAAAGTTTTAATTTGTCTTAATTTTTATAAAGAAAATGAAAATTTTATTTATTAAATGAATTAAAAATTATCTATCAACCTATAAATGAATATAATTAAATTTGTACACCAAAAGATCACGATTTAGCCGCATTATTATTTATTTACTATCCAAATTCCCTCGCAACAATTTATTTTATTTAACAAATTAATGAGAAGAAATTTGGATTGATGGGACTTAATTTATCTAAATTTTTTATTTGCTATTTTTATTTTTGGCTTTTTGCTTTTTCTATTTTCTAGTCTACCTAAATTTTTTCATGCAAGAGAGAGCGCATTGGGTACGGTGACAGGCTGACAGCCACCTTCGGCGAAGAACCAACACCGAATACCCAAGACGATCGTTCCGCATGCTTCGATCGACGAGGTTTCGAACTTTCATTTTCAGCCGTTGATGAGAGTCACATCAACGGGTGCAATTTGTTGCCTCCACTGATTATCATCATCATCATCTCTCTCTCTCTCTCTCTCTCTCTCTCATATTTGTTGCTGCTTGTCTGCTCTGCTCACTATAGCACTGTTCTTGTCCTCCCCCCCCCCCCCCCCCCCCCGCCGCCAGCGTAGCCCTCTCTATCAAAAACCAAAGGAAATTTCTCTGCCTGAAAGCACAGTTCTCGTTCGTCTCAAGCCTCTCTCTCTCTTCAAGCGGCCAAACCGATCCATCTCTCTGCCATGGAAACTCCACAGTCTGCACAGATCAACAACGTAGAATATTTCGCTCCGGTGGAAGTAGCAGCACATGGCGGAGCAGCAAGCAACCCCGCACCTCCGCCGCTCCCGCTTCAGGAAACTTCTAGAGGAAAGAGAGCTAGCGGTGGGAAATCTGGACGTCTGATGATCAAGGGGCCATGGTCTTTGGAAGAAGACAGGTCTCAAATTTTTTTCTAGCCTTTTCTCCTTCTTACTTTTACTCTTCTTTCTCCTTCTTAGTTCCTTGTTATGATCGATCTTTTCTATATTAATTTCTATGAAAAAGTCCATTGATCGATACTGGAAATTTTCTTCGCTTTTCCCTTCCTTTCTGTTATATGAAGGAAACTTGTTGAGTTGGTGAATTTACATGGCGAGGGAAAGTGGGCCGAGATATCAGAGAGCATGATCGGAAGGGCCGGAAAACAGTGCCGTGAGCGGTGGCGCAACAACTTGCGGCCTGGCATCAAGGTACGTGTTTTCCAAATCTTAAACCCAGTTTCTTACGGATCTTCACTTCTTCATCTAGGGTTTCTCTTTTAATTTGATTTTTAAATTTCTGCAAGTTTTTTTTTTTCTTTTCCAGGAAAAGCCGTAGGTCCCCAGCCAGCTGATCTCTTCTCTCAAACGATTTCTTCGAGGATTTAGATATCATCTGCTGGAGGATATTATATTTCCATGTTTTTGAGTTCAATTAGGAAAAGATGTTTGTTCACACCGTTCGTCATCTCTCCTTACTTTTTGTTTCTCTTTTGTTTTTTTGCTACGTAAGATCATGTCATCTCTCCATCCACCACGTGCGTATTTCTGGCTTTTTCACTTTCTGTTTGATTTTTATATTTATAAATGAATGCACATCCCACTTTTGTTGTTTCAGCACCTGGGCATGCAAAGCTTATCCGTTCACTCTACTGTCTTCTTTAGCTTTTTATTTTTATTTTTATTTTTATTTTTTGTGTTCTCCAATTCCTGCTTATGCAAAACTGCGGTCTCTTGCCCACAATGAAAGCACCGATATGTTTGCACAAATAGGCGCACCGCTTGACGTTTCTTTATGGAAAAGACCTTTAATTAATTTTTGGAGAATTCCTGCACCCCCGCCCCCTTGATTTTGTTTTTTATAGCCTGCTACGTTTGTTTGATCTATCTTTTCAGAGGGATCCCTGGACCGAAACGGAAGAGTTGGTCTTAGTGGAAGCACACAGGAGAATCCTCAATAAATGGGCTACAATCGCGATGTGTATTCCCGGTCGAACGGAAAATGGTATCAAGAACCATTGGAATACAACCAAAAAAAGGTTGAAGAAACAGATGAAGAAACCATCACAGCACCACAGGCGCCCCACCATTCTTGAATCCTACATGAAAGCGGTGATTCTGAGAGACGCCGCCACCACTGCCGCCCCCGCCCCAACCATTCCTGCTGGTCGACCCACTGTTTTCGGGGACGGGTCGAACCAGGTTGGTCTTGCCCAGCTGAACTTCTCTGATTCGTCCAGCAATGGCCGCTCTTTCCAAGTCATGAAGCAGACTTATTTTGGAGCAGCACCCACTAATTCAGCTTCTGTGAATTACTTCGCTGGTCAAGCTTCTTCAAGTTGGAATGAGTATGGGAATTTGATGGGCACAGTTTTTCCATCTCTCTGTCCCTGGGCTGGGAATTAGTTTGTCCTAGCAAGCACATGTCCTGATCCCCTTTTTTTCCTTTCTTCGATCTGCAAAAGGGATGTAAATGGAGTGGCTTGAACATCTTTTTCTATCTTTGTTTTGCTAGATGAAGACCTTTTAATTTCCTGTTTTACCAATAATATGCAGAAACTGAATTTGGTCACTTATGGTAATATCCTTTGTTTGTTTTAGAAAGTGGTAGATTTCGAAATTGTATGTTGCTCTTGATGAATCCCATTAGTACAATATGGGTTTTTCAGTGTGTACGTCTCTTTGTTTCTTTTGTCCTTGTCACTTGTGTTTTCATCTGCTTTCACCGAGGATTTTCTTTCGTTTTCCTCAGTTTTCTTCCCACTTTCTCAACAGCCTGTGGAGTTTTCTTTGACATGAGTGGTCTTTGGCAGACGACTGGAAACGCAGGGCATGCGTGGTGATGCAGTTTGGCTAACAGATTATTAAATTAATATTAGATGCCTTAAATTCATTCAATTGTCAGATACATAGATGGACATGCTAGCTAGTCGTTCATTGAATTTGAGTGGCATCGTAATCCATATAATTTTGTTCTCCTTTTAGTGCTTGATGAATTTTTTACTTGATTTGGTTGACAATATGTCATGCATGGCAGCCTCGTAGGTTATTTTGGGCTCACCTTCATTCTTTATTGATCTTGTTTAAACCCCCAACCAACCCACAGCAAATTGAGTTAAAGAAAAAACATTTTTTTCTTTTTTTAATTATATTTGCTTGAAAGAGGACATGAACGACTTAAGGCTACCCATTAAAGGGAGAGGGAGATGCACTGAGGAAAAACTTATGTAATGATTGCTCTAGAGATCCTACAAGCTTCAAGGAAAATATACCTAAACCTATACTAAAATATTATTAGAAACAAGGAATAACAGTCAAGAAAAAAATTCCCAGAAAAATCACTGCCAAGGCTATACACAAAAGATCAAGAACAAACATTAAGCAAGATCAAGCTTTAACAAGCCCAAACTACTCCTATCATAAAAAAACTTTAGATCAAAGCATCACAAATCGAACCAAATAGAGAACCTAAAGCATACTTGTTGGGGTTTTCAAAAGGCCTTCATCTCCATGGTTGGCTTGAATTAGATGGACTTTCTCATAAACCGTTTTTAGATCCCATAGATAGTGCCATAAAAGAAGCATCAGGCTAAGCTTTGGGGCAATCAGCGTCTGCGACTCCAATAGCAATTAGCGATGGAGTGATTAGAGAGAGGTGGTGTCAAAGCTATAAATGGGAAAGGGGGCAATAAAGGTTAAGGAGGTTTCAAGGAAGGCGGTAAGAGTAAATGGGGGGAACACATACTAGAGTATTGGGATTAGGTGTGGAGAGGGAGGTAGACATATGGTATGATAGTGGTAGTGGTAGCAAATTTAAAGGGGGAAGAGTGAGGAAAAGAAGACGGTGAAGACGAAGAAGAGAGGATGGGAAGTAAACAAGAGCTGACCTAATCAATTAACAAAAAACGATTTTAGTGGTGAGTGCTTTAAACCCTAGGTGCTCCTAGAGAGAAGCGGTTTATCACTTCTTTGTTATTATTTTTGTTACATTAAGTTTAAAGAAATGGGTAGCCAATTGGGTGGTGTTGACAACGTGACGATTAGGCAAGTAGCAGACAACGTGATTTTTGTTATCGTAGTATAATGACAATGAGAGCAATGGCAACAAATATCAAGCAACGACAAACAATTAATTTTATAGAAGTTGATAGTGAATCAAGTGGTGATATTGATAACGACTTTTATAGAAATGGGTAGTCGGCAAACAACGTGATTTTTTGTCATGAAAACACGAAGAAAACAATGGGATCGAGTAACGACGTCAACAAATATAAAGTAATGGTACAACATCATAATTTTAGATAACGAACACCACCACATATAAAAAGGGTTTTTTTTTAATCAAAAATAGAAGGAGTTTCACGTCAGAAGAAGAAGAAGAGGAAAATGGTAGATTTATAATTTTATATCCTACAATTTAAATCATTATTTTCATAATACAAAATTTTCAAGAGGAGTTGTGTCTTTTAAACATATGGTGTGTTAAAGCATCAATATTACGTGTCTTAACCTTCCCACCTTTCATCATTAATATATTAAAAGGGTTGAAATTTATTATTTATGTATAGGGTGTGGGCCAGATACAAATTTTTTGGGTTGGTGATTTTATACACCCAAAACTATATATTGCTAACACAACAAATTTAAGTAAAAATATGTCTATATTTGAAATATTATCTACAATTCTATTTTGTTTAAAAATATTTGATTTTTTTGTTTACATTTGTTGTGTAAGTAACAATTTTGGATGTGTAAATATATCACCACCCAATTATTGTGTTCCCACTAGCTCATAAATCAAACGTGTTTAATTAATTAATAACAAACACATGTAAACTTGGTCATGAGTATAAAATTATTAGATTATATTTACATATAAAGATAAAAAATTATAAGGCATTTGCTGAGAGCTTCTCTCTTTCTAGGGTTTTAGCGGGGAGGGTGATTAGTGGTTAATTTTGTAAAAATTTTGTTATAATTATACCCTTCTTTTGATCTTAAAAATGGTTTAAATTAGATATTAATATATATTTTATGGTTATATGCAAGTTTAAATTGAAAAATGAATGAAATGAAATTTTAAAGTAAAATTTAATAATAATAATAATAATATATAAAATTATATATAATACATATACATCATTATATGCATGCATGTAATATATATATATATAATATAATCTAATATATATATGTGCCATGTGTAATACATATATATAATATATAATTTATTAATAACATTAAATTATTATTATTATTATTTTTTTTTTATTTATTTATTTTTTTTTTAGGCATGAAGAATTCAAGCCCATGAAGACTTAAAGTCCATGAAGAATTCAAATCCATGAAGAAATCAAACCCATGAAGAAATCAAGCCCATGAAAAATTAAAGTCCATGAAGAATTCAAATCCATGAAGAAATCAAGTCCATGAAGAAATCAAGTCCATGAAGAATTCAAGCCCATGAAGAATTAAGGCCCAATTTGAACAACCCATGGAAAATATTATTTTGAGAAGGCCCAAGGATTATTTTTAATCCTAATGAAGATTAAAAACCAATTTATAGAAATCTATTTTTATTTTTTATGTGAGAGCTTTATTAGGTGTGTTTTTTAGCTAAAATCTATTTAACTATTAGGTGGATGTTATAGCTAAAATCCATTTAACTTTATGAGTGCTTTATTAGGTATGTATTTTAGCTAAAATCCATTTAATATTAGGTGTGTATTATAGCTAAAATCCATTTAACTTTAAGTGTATGAGTGCCCATTAGATATAATTATGTCTAATTGAATAATTGAAATTGTGTGGTTTGTATTGCATCTTGTGGCCTATAAATAGCTCACTTGATTGCATTTGTAAGTGTGATTATTATTCTTGAATAAAAGTTTAGTTGTTTCCTTATAATTCTCTCTTTGAGAATTGTTCTTGTTCTTTCTCATTTTCTTTAGTACTTTCTCTTATAATATTACTTTTTTCTTTCTTCTTTTAAATTCTTATGTCATTTATTATTACTTTATTATTCACCGCCTAAATGGCCGGTTAATTTGTGCCTTTAAATTTCTGCAATTTTAATTCTTGTCATTTAATTATTCACCGCCTAAATGGCCGGTTAATTTGTGCTTTTAAATTTCTGCAATTTTAATTCTTGTCATTTAATTATTCACCGCCTAAATGGCCGGTTAGTTTATGCCTTTAAATTTCTTGTCATTTAAATTCTATTATTTAAATTACGTCATTTAAATTTATGTCAATTAACTTTCAAATAAAAATGAGTAGCTAAATCTAATCTTGGGTTAAGGCAAGGACAGTGTCCAACGCCAATGATTCCCAAAGAAAGCTGCGCTTTAAATAAGTAACATTAATTTAAATTTCAGTATGAGTGTGTATTAATTATTAAAAAATCACTAGGTTTGGATTGGAGCGTAAGCCTAACTTAGAGCTTTCATGCCATGTATGAGAGTTACTAGAACTGGAAACGCTATCATACCCAAATCCGGATGATTAATTTAGTTGTTTTGTGTATTAATTGCAATTGGATTTATGGTGGTTGCTTAAATTAGAATCCCGCATATCATGTATGGGGATTGCTTAACCTAGAACTATCATCATCTCTAATTGCATTTAATAACAAACCCTCATATCTGAAATTAAATTAATGTTGCTAATCTTTTATGCTAAAATTTGGGAATCAACGGGTTGGTACTGAAATTGTCTTAACTCAAGCACTATCCAAATTCATATTTTTACGTTTAATGTTTATTTTAATTTTTGCCTTACTTTATTTTCTAGTATCTGTTGTCTAAAAACAAAACCATAAAAAATCTTATTGTCAATTTGTCCAAATGCGTGTGCGTGTGTGTGACATTCTTTTTCTTTTGCCATAAATAAATCTCTCAGTGGACGACCTGGATTCATCCAGAAAATATAAATATAAATTTGGACTACAACTGCACTCGTACACTGGCGAGTATAAACCTCTCACTAAAATAAAAAAAAATATAAAAGTTTTATTATGATTTGTAGATGTCAATGAAGCCTTGGAGGAAGAAAAAGACCAAAATGATGTAAGAAAAGAAGAAACCTGGGAGAAAGAAGAGGATAAAATCCGAGAGCTAAAATGTGAAGATGTCATAAGTTTATCCACATTTAAGCCTAAAATTCTATCTTTTAGGCTAGTCGATATTATTGGGGATCAAATTAAACTAAACATGTGTAAGGTGTTTGTGCAAATTAATGTGTCGTACTCTGATGTAATAAAACCAACACCGCCGGATGATATATTTTCAAAATATGTATGTGCATTCATGAGAAAAATCAATTTACATAATTTTGAAAATAACTTTAAAAGTGGTGTAGTGAATGAGAGATATTATACGATTAGGTGGGCAACCACTCATTTGATCCTTAACTGGAAGAAAAAAAAAAAAAAAACTCTAAAAAAATAATAAAATAAAAATATATAATAAAATAATTTTTTATATATATATATACATATAAGTTGTTCCTTTTCTGCATTACTTAACTAGTGTTTCTCTATGTGCAGTCTAAATAAAATTTCTCCATACGAGTTTATGTATTGAAGACCGCCAGGTATGCCTATCTTCTATCCTTTTATTGCCAATTGAGGACAATACGCAATTTAAGTTGGGGGGTAAGGTGTCTACAAAATTTTACCTAAAAAAAAAAATTAAAACAAAATTAATTAAAAAAAAAAAAATTGAATTGAGAGAGACAGAATTGACGCTGGTGGTAGCCATCTTTTCTTGGGCAGTGCAATCACACTGCCCTATAAAGAAAGAAGGCACACTGCCAAATGTTGAAAACAGAGGCGCCGAGCGTTGAAAAAAAAAAAAGGCACACTGCCAAATGTTGAAAAATGAGACGCTAAACGACATCAAGTCTGACGGTGCAATTATGGCATGCCTCGAGTCGAGTGTAGAATAGTGATGCCCATTGCTCTATAAGAGACTCCATATCTGTATGAGGCAAGTCACCCCTCTTGAGCTCAATCTTCTCTCCTTTGTGTTATTCTCCGATCAGGTACTCTCATCCCTTTTGTAAAGTTTATAGTTCTTTACTTTCTTCTTAGTATAATTTTTTTTTTTTTTTTTTTAAAAAAATGGATCTTTATCTCTCAAAAATTCACAAGTACTATCCATCTCTCCCGCAGAATGATTTGAAAAAAATTTATGTTGCTAGGTGTGAAAGACTTAGGTTGTTGATGCTTAATAACATCCCTGAAGATATTCGTTGGCTGATCGAAGCAAAAGTTCGATTAGCTGGTGAAACTTCACCTAGTTTTAAGCATTTTCCAGGCTTAGGGAAGAGTAGTTTTGCGAAGAAAAGAAGAGCGAAAAGAGTGAATGGTTGTTACAAATGTGCTCGATGGACCTGTAACACACGATGCAAATCTGTGGGGTTTACGTCCATAAATCGAGAAGATAAAATTAGTTTCATAAAGGATGGACTGAGTAAGGAGTCTCTGGATGATATCCGATTGACTCTTGAGACGCATCCATGTGGAATAGTGCAAAGAGAACTTCTTGCTTTATGGACCCAGTTCAGAAGTGACCACCAACGCTATAGTCTTGGGAATCTGACTAAAAACGACCATGTTTGCCAATCTATAAGAAAATTGGATGGGAAGCTTATCCCCGCTTCATAGAAAGTGTTTAAGCCGTTTCTGGACGTAAAACCAGAGGAAGATGTGAGCCACAATCACAACTACTTATACATACGCATGATTTTTGTTTGTATTTATTTCTTGTTGAATTGTTGTATAGCTACTTTTGATAGCCAAACTTCTTTTCAGGACATACAAAAGGAACAAACATGGAAGGCCAGTTAGTTCGTCGAATCAATACCATATGTGTACTTTGTGGCTCTCAACTTGGGAGCGATATTTGTTACGCACTTGCAGCGAGCGAACTTGGTAAAAAATTAGGAGAGAAAAAAATTAATTTGGTATATGGGGGGGGGAGTCGTGGATTGAATGGTTATGTTTCACAAGCTGTACATCTTGGAAATTCATCTGTGGTAGGTGTAATGCCAATCCCTTTAGCTGAACCACATATTTCCGGGATTACACGCGGTCAACTTATAGAAACGACTTCTATGTCTGAGCGCATGGCTTGTAAGATTTATCAGTCAGATGCCTTCATTGCTTTACCAGGAGGTTTTGGAACACTTGAAGAAATCTTTTGTATAATCTCCTGGGCCAAGAGTAATCTCCATACCAAACCCATTGGACTTTTAAATGTTAACCATTTTTTCGATGGGTTACTCTCTTTTCTTGATCAGGCTGTGGACCAACAGTTCATTTCTCGTTCAGCAAGAAAGATTCTCATTTCTGCATCCACCATTGATAAGCTGCTAGAGAAATTACATGCTTATGTTCCACAGTACGATCCTCATGAGCCTCGGATAGACTGGTCTAAGGCAATTAGTAACAAGCGCCAAAGGGGTCCGATTAATTTAGATTTATCACTGTGAGAAATGCTCTTTATTAAGATGGCTGAGTAAGGAGTACTTTTTGTACTCTTGAGACGCATCTAGTTATTGTACACCTTGCAGGATTTTTCTTGGTTGTGTTCTTTAAAAAAAAAAAAACAAAAAAAAAAAAAAAAAAAAACAAAAAAACAAAACTGTGGAATGTTGTTAGCAAAGTCTATGATAAGGTGGCTGAGTAAGGAGTACTTTTTGTACTCTTGAGACGCATTTTGCTTATCTTATGACTTGCATGAAATTTTTATTTTGATGTGAAAATATAAATATATATATATATATATGGTGTGTTCATTTGTTGTTTAAGTTTTAGCAGTTCACAGCAAATCTATGGACTTGTGGAGTTACAGGTATTCCTAACAACCCTGATTTATTACTGCAATTCAAGTTGGGGGGTGTAAGGTCTAGTCATGAATTATTTGGTTCATATTTAACTGTGAGTTTGCTATTGCTAGTTTGTTGTCTTGTGGGAATTGATTATCTTTATCTGCTCTTATAAAAAAAAAAAAAAAATTGTGTTTTAAATAATGCTATTCCTAAAGCTTTAAAGTTATGCACTGATAGCCGGTTAAGTTTGCAATACGAAACATGGATGCATTGATTTCTTATTTGAAAACGTTTATGCATGAGAATAAGTAATTTGCATTCATCGGGGATTCAAAATTTAAAAATTGGTTATCGGTCATAAAGTCAAAGGTAACAGTAATTAGCTGATTAGTACATTGTATGATCCCTCAACAGAAGTGGAGACTATTACCCAAGTAAGTGTTTGAGCCTAATAACCATTAATTCTGAGTGAAATAACACTTACTCTAAATATGCTCTCTTGTTTATCTTATCTTTTCAATGGCTTCAAAATATCAATTCGCTTTGAATGTCTAGTATGATAGCGGATGAATTTGACTGGTTTCAAACTTTGACTTAGATGACTGAGAACCATGATAGGGGGATCAATTTCTTTCAGTTTGAGCCTATTAAACCTTTTTCTTTCTTTAAATTAACCTCCCTTGCTATCCCATTCGAGCCATTTGTAGTACAATTTCTTTCGTTACTCTCGGTTAACCCATAACCATATGAATTTTATCCAATCTGGTGTGATTTTGGGAATTAATCTGTCTTTCTATTTTCATATTTAAAGAGAAAAAAAAAAAAGAGAAAAAAAAAGAAGAAAAAGAAAAAAAAAAAAAAAAAAGGGCAAATTCTCTTAGCTATTCAGCATAACTGTTTCAAAATAAATGCTAAAAAAAAAAAAAAAAAAAAAAAAAAATCCCGACACACCCTTTGCACACTCTACATTTTCTTTGACAACTCGTATTAACCTTATAGCCCCATTACAACCAGTCTGGTCCCTGTTGATGCTATAAATCATGTGATCTCAGAATTCGAGTTTGGAGTAGGGAATCATGTTTAAATTCAAAAGTTACTCGTCTAGAGCATTATTCCAATCATGAAGCTATGTCAATTTCCCTGTTCTTTCATGAAAATACGTTCCTTGTATTTGGGATGGCACCGAGTTTTGAACTTGTTCTGCATTTACTCTTATAACGGTGCACCCCCTTGTGTGTACACCTGAGGAATCCTTTTTATTGGAGAGAAAATCCATAGTAAGATTTGAAGTCAAAACTTTGAGGGAGTAAGTCTGTGTGTTGGTTATCCTAATTTCCATTCCTGAGATTATATGACCTTTAACCAAAAATCTGATTTAGAATGCTAAATTATTTATTCAATTTTATGCATTTCGGTTTCGAATTTAAAATTTTTACATTCATACAGTTATTAAAGCTTGGCATGTGTATAATCTGATTGCTAAGGGACTAGCAATGTTTAAGTTGGGGGGTATGATTAGTGGTTAATTTTGTAAAAATTTTGTTATAATTATACCCTTCTTTTGATCTTAAAAATGGTTTAAATTAGATATTAATATATATTTTATGGTTATATGCAAGTTTAAATTGAAAAATGAATGAAATGAAATTTTAAAATAAAATTTAATAATAATAATAATAATATATAAAATTATATATAATACATATACATCATTATATGCATGCATGTAATATATATATATATAATATAATCTAATATATATATGTGCCATGTGTAATACATATATATAATATATAATTTATTAATAACATTAAATTATTATTATTATTATTTTTTTTTTATTTATTTATTTTTTTTTTAGGCATGAAGAATTCAAGCCCATGAAGACTTAAAGTCCATGAAGAATTCAAATCCATGAAGAAATCAAACCCATGAAGAAATCAAGCCCATGAAAAATTAAAGTCCATGAAGAATTCAAATCCATGAAGAAATCAAATCCATGAAGAAATCAAGTCCATGAAGAATTCAAGCCCATGAAGAATTAAGGCCCAATTTGAACAACCCATGGAAAATATTATTTTGAGAAGGCCCAAGGATTATTTTTAATCCTAATGAAGATTAAAAACCAATTTATAGAAATCTATTTTTATTTTTTATGTGAGAGCTTTATTAGGTGTGTTTTTTAGCTAAAATCTATTTAACTATTAGGTGGATGTTATAGCTAAAATCCATTTAACTTTATGAGTGCTTTATTAGGTATGTATTTTAGCTAAAATCCATTTAATATTAGGTGTGTATTATAGCTAAAATCCATTTAACTTTAAGTGTATGAGTGCCCATTAGATATAATTATGTCTAATTGAATAATTGAAATTGTGTGGTTTGTATTGCATCTTGTGGCCTATAAATAGCTCACTTGATTGCATTTGTAAGTGTGATTATTATTCTTGAATAAAAGTTTAGTTGTTTCCTTATAATTCTCTCTTTGAGAATTGTTCTTGTTCTTTCTCATTTTCTTTAGTACTTTCTCTTATAATCTTACTTTTTTCTTTCTTCTTTTAAATTCTTATGTCATTTATTATTACTTTATTATTCACCGCCTAAATGGCCGGTTAATTTGTGCCTTTAAATTTCTGTAATTTTAATTCTTGTCATTTAATTATTCACCGCCTAAATGGCCGGTTAATTTGTGCTTTTAAATTTCTGCAATTTTAATTCTTGTCATTTAATTATTCACCGCCTAAATGGCCGGTTAGTTTATGCCTTTAAATTTCTTGTCATTTAAATTCTATTATTTAAATTACGTCATTTAAATTTATGTCAATTAACTTTCAAATAAAAATGAGTAGCTAAATCTAATCTTGGGTTAAGGCAAGGACAGTGTCCAACGCCAATGATTCCCAAAGAAAGCTGCGCTTTAAATAAGTAACATTAATTTAAATTTCAGTATGAGTGTGTATTAATTATTAAAAAATCACTAGGTTTGGATTGGAGCGTAAGCCTAACTTAGAGCTTTCATGCCATGTATGAGAGTTACTAGAACTGGAAACGCTATCATACCCAAATCCGGATGATTAATTTAGTTGTTTTGTGTATTAATTGCAATTGGATTTATGGTGGTTGCTTAAATTAGAATCCCGCATATCATGTATGGGGATTGCTTAACCTAGAACTATCATCATCTCTAATTGCATTTAATAACAAACCCTCATATCTGAAATTAAATTAATGTTGCTAATCTTTTATGCTAAAATTTGGGAATCAACGGGTTGGTACTGAAATTGTCTTAACTCAAGCACTATCCAAATTCATATTTTTACGTTTAATGTTTATTTTAATTTTTGCCTTACTTTATTTTCTAGTATCTGTTGTCTAAAAACAAAACCATAAAAAATCTTATTGTCAATTTGTCCAAATGCGTGTGCGTGTGTGTGACATTCTTTTTCTTTTGCCATAAATAAATCTCTCAGTGGACGACCTGGATTCATCCAGAAAATATAAATATAAATTTGGACTACAACTGCACTCGTACACTGGCGAGTATAAACCTCTCACTAAAATAAAAAAAAATATAAAAGTTTTATTATGATTTGTTTTTATTGTGTTTTAATTGCAGGGTGAGAGTGCAGTCAGAGGGTAGTGTTGTCATGGCCATGTTCGACCTCATCCATCAATGCTGGTTTCCAGTTGATTTCACCATCGATCAACGATCTCTAGTCAATCTTGCTGGTGTGAGCAACTAATAGTTGGTTTTCGGTGACAGTTGGCCTTGCTCCTAATTAATCACTTTCCCCTCTTTCTTTATCCATTCATAGGCGCCCTATTTTCTAAAGTTATTGTTTTTGCCCTGCTTGATCATTGATTAATTGTTTACCATTCATGCCGCCTGGTTATATATGCTTTCGCCCATGTCTTTTTCCCTCTCATCGTTATGCTTCGTTCCATTTGGAATCCCTATTTTCTAGTTCTGGGTTGCTCTTTCAAGTTTTGCTTCTTAATTAGTTCTAGTGGCTAAGATAAAGATAGGGAGTTGGGAAAAGAGGAGATGAAGGTCTCAATGGCCAGAAGGGACTGGTGATAGAGAGATTTTTGAAGTGAGTTAACATTGACATTGGTTTTGGGGGGTGGCTTTGATTCGGTGCATTAAGAAAAGAAAAATGTGGGGGCGTACGTCTGTAATACCCCAATTTCCAAGCATATTAATTATAACTTGGCGAATTTGAAAATTTTCAATTATTACATTTTGATCTCAAATTTTATTTTTTACCCATTGACACAACCTCCTCAATAAAACAAAATTGAGGCAAATAATCAAAACCTAAGACGAAGCGTAGTCTAGATCGAATTGAAAACGAATACAAATATATGAAATATATATGGAATTTGACAATATTCATAACTTATTCATCAGCCAATTATCTTCTTAATTTTCTTGAAACTCTTGACTGTCTACACTTTTTTATAATCAAAATTAATTAATTGTCCAAACCACCAATTCTTTCAATCTTTTCCCTTTTTTCCCTTCCCCTTCATCCTTAGCTCCGATCTTGGGGTTCGGTGCCGGCAGTGGCAATGTGGCGGAGTAAGTTGTGCAACTTCAGAATTTTCAAAAAAATATGCTTTAACCCCTCTATTTTTTATCTCTTGCATTCCTGCCCTTATCTCACAGCCTCAGCCTCAGCTTGTTAGAAATCTCACTAAGATCCCTCATAACCCAAAATCTTTCTTACACCTCTAATAAATTTCATCAACACCCCCAAAACTTCTAAATAATTTCACTACTTAGGCCCCAAAACTTTTGAGAAACTATACTTTCACCCAACAAACCCTTGGAATGCTTTCCATGACTTGTAAGAATACAAAAATATCCCTTGGTTTTATACCTTGGCTTTTACTAATTCATTGAAAATATTCTAATTTTTTTAAATATATATATTGCAGCAGCGATGCTTTCTAGTCTAATATTAAAGCCAAGAGAGAGAGGGGTACAAGAGGACATGGGTTAGTGGCATTCGGTCGATGGCAACGACAACAGTAACTCACCTTAATTTGTTGTATAATATGCTGTCGGTAAGGTTTTATTATCTTGTTATGGAGGTTTTCGTGGGCTCTTTGGATCGAATGTTTGGGTTGAGCTACTGATGGGTTTTGCTTGGTCTTTGTATATATGTTGGGTTTTCCTTTATTTTTGTTAGGTTTATAATATTGTGGAGTGGATTGTTGTTTCATATACTCATACGTGAGCGTTTGGCCCAAGGCCTTAATATATATATATATATAAATTAAGATCTCAAGTATTCACATTTCTTCTTCATTTGTCATTTAGTTTTCTGTTTTTATTTTGAGACTTTTAATATAGGGGTGAGGAGAAGTTCGGATAAATCAAACTAATAATTGAATCAAATTGATAAAATTTGATCGATTCGATTTGATTTTTCACAAAAAACGGTTCGGTTCTAATGATGCAGTAGCTGAGCACCTTCGTTTGCATCAACCTGAGTATCTGCGATGGGGATGGAGACTTGTTCCCCCGGTCTTACTCCGACGCTCAAGTCAGATTACTAGATCAAAAACAAGCTTAAGATATGTAATTCCAAACTTTTGAATAAATAAAGAGTTCAATCCCCTTACTCGTCATTCGTCCTTCTTCTTTATATCCTTGTTAAGGTAAGGATTATTTTCAAATCACCAGGATCTGTATCCCGTTCTTCACAGAGTTTGAATCTTACTAATAAGAATTTCATAATTGCTTCCGAGGAGTTCGAGCTAGCTCCCATTTCCATGATCCTCGGGGGGATGGTTGATTTCAAGGAATCCGGAGAATCCTTATTGAGTAACAGACCAACTGGTGTGGTGATACACGTCTGCCACGTGTTTTTTCTGGATCCGAGTAAGTTGACGTTAGTGGAGTATCTTATTAGTGGACACGTGGCATTACTGCCAATGGCTATATTTCCAGGGTATTAGAGAAATTATGGACCCGAAAATATTTTTCCCTTATCAGGTTCGATTATATTTTCTTCTAAAAATCGGTTATTCAGTTCGGTTTGGTATTTTGATATAAATAATCGAAAAATCGAACTGAACCATGTACCCCGAAACCAAATCGAACCGGCCACTCCCCCAACCACCCCCAACGCTGGCGTGGAGCCCTACGCGACACTCAAATCCCAATAGACGATAACCTTTTGGCCCTTCTTCTCCAATCTCCAAACCTTATCAATAGCCTTCTCCAATCTCCATCACTCGCCATCGCCGATAGCATCTCCATCCCTTGTCGTCGTTGACAGCATCTCCATCCCTCGCTATTGTCAATAGTTCGATCTCTGTTTTCTCACTCTTTTCTTCTTCCCTTCTGACGGTGTCGGTCATCTCCTTACCTTATCTCTTCGTCCATTCTCTCTCATTCTGTCATCCCTCGCTGATGGCAAAGATGAAGACGAAAGCCGAAGACGAAGATGACGCCGATGACCTATTCGATAAGTTTTTTGGCTACTTCTATTTTACATTGAAAACTAGATCTATTAAAACCCAACCATTAGATGCTTTTTGATTTTTGGGTATATGGGTCATTGTGGTAAAGGGAATCCAATGATCAGTTCTGATCATCGAAATCACCGGTCAGCTAAGTGGCCGGTGGCAATAGCAAGGCCGAACTAATGTTCGGTCTATTGGTTATTTTGTATTCCAGTTCGATTTTTGGTTCAATTCGGTTATCATGGTTTGGTTGTTAGAATTAGTTGGTCGATTCATGATTTTTGGTCGATTCAATTCGGTTATAACCAATTGTACACCCTTATTTTAATGGGCAATTATTTAATAGCTTGAAAATTTTATTAAATAGAAAATAAATTGGAGCAAACGTAAAAGAAATATAGGAGACACGTGGCCTCTCAAATGAAGCCGCATCGTGGCTGCTTACAAAACTAATTAAGAAGCCTCTCCCGCAGCACAACGTTAAAATTGAACCCATTTTCCTCCATCCTCCCTCCCTGTAAATAGGCCTCCAACTACCAGAACCTTCTTTCATCAATCTACCACCAACTGTCTCTTTTGGTGTTGAGAAGCTTTTGAAGTTTAAGAAAGATGGAGAGGGATGGGGTGGGGAATCGCTGAGCGATTGCAGAACATTAGAGAGGGGCCTCAATTTCCTATTAAAAACATCCAATATTCTATTATAAAATTAAGTTGTATAGATAGAGTTATAGAAACAGTTTTGATGATGCAGAGCCGATCACCTTCTTCTGTCTCAGACCAAGTACCTGCAAAAAGGGTGGGGACTTGCTCCCCGTGATCCCTCCTACGCTTAAGTCAGTTCATAGGGTTATAAATTGGAGATAGTAATAGAAAAGATAACAGAAGAGTCCTTTGGGAATCAGATCCCCATACATGTAGAGGTTATCTTCTATTTATAGATTACGTTCAGGCTACCCTAAGGAGATAAGATATCTTTCAAAAATAGAGGCCGATCCTCTTTCCATGGGGAGAAAAGATAACATTCCCCAATTGAGATAATTCTTGGGATGTTGGAGATATTCTTGGTTGATTCAATCTTCCTCTCTATCTCTTTTCAGTTCAAAATCATAATAGAGATTATAAAGACACATGGAGCTCCTAGGACTTGACACGTGGCGATCGCATATTGGCTTTTACTGGCACACATAGCTCCAAGTTAATGGTAACCTCCCAAGGGTAGTACAATAAAATTGCCCCATGTAAATATTCCCTCATCACTTGCCCCCCACTCCTTGAGCTGATCGAGCGAAGAGATTGGGTAGCTGAAGGAGTAGTCGTCATTGTTTTTCTGAGCCTCTATAAAAAAGTTATACTAAAAATTGGGTTAGCAGTCTCGGATGCTGAATTCGCTTTTTAAGTTTCCCAGTGCCCTTTCACTCTTCTCATGCAGAGGGTGATTAGGTCGCTCAAGGTGATAAAGATGTTCGAGGATTTTCCTATGGTAGAAAGGGGTCAGCTCTTAAATTAGTACATATATATATTTTTATTGTTATTTTTGACCTAGGGCCGAGGCTATGCTGGTTGAGGCCGCATTCCTCATCTTCGGGGGCCGCTGGTCAAGGTTGTAGTGGACGAGGCCGCGTGCCTCATCTTCGGGGTCGCTGGCTGAGGCTGTGTGCCTCGTCTTTGGGGGTCGCTGGCCTAGGCTTCTTGCCTCATCTTTGGGGGCTGCTGGCCGAGGTTGTGGTGGCCGAGGCCGTGTGCCTTATTTTCGGGGCCGCTGGCCGAGGCTGCTTGCCTTGTCTTCGGGGGCTGCTGGCTGAGGCTATGTGCCTCGTCTTTGGGGGCCGTTAGCCGAGGCTGCTTGCCTCGTCTTCGAGGGCCATTGGCCGAGGCTGCGTGCCTCGTCTTTGAGGGCCGCTGGCCGAGGCTGTGGTGGCCGAGGTTTCCCTCTTTCACTTGCTTTCCAAAGCTCATAAAATGTTGGCTGTTAACCAATTAGGTGTACTAGGATAAGCTCTACTATCCCGATAAGGCAGCTTTTTCATGTAGCGCTGCTTGCTTAACGAGAATCTTGATCCTTCGGCTTTCGTTGGAGGTTCTTTCCGAACCGAGGGGGGGTTACATCGAACCTTCTTTTTGTTTTGGGAGTGATTCCTAGAATTGATTCCTTAATTATTAGGTGTGGTCCCCTTTGAGCCTCCGATGGTCGAGGTTCGTGGCCCCGAACTCGTTCCTTAATTATTAAGGGTGGTCCCCTTTGATTCTTTGGTGGTCGAGGTGCGTAGCCTCGAACTCATTCCTTAATTATTAGGGGTGGTCCCCTTTGATTCTTTGCCTGGCAGAGGTGCGTAACCCTCGAACTCGTTCCTTAATTATTAAGGGTGGTCCCTTTTGATTTTGAGTTGTCAGGAGTTTCGAGGATCATATGTGATCCTTTTGTCTTGAGTTGTCGGGGGTTCGGGGCCCCCCGAGGATCACATCTGATCCTTTATTTTTGAGTGTTCGGGGGTTCGGGCCCCCCCGAGGATCACATCTGATCCTTTGTTTTTGAGTGTTTGGGGCCCCCCGAGGATCACATCTGACCCTTTGTTTTTGAGTGTTCGGGGGTTCGGGGCCCCCCAAGGATCACATCTGACCCTTTACTCTTGCGTTGACGAGGCCTTTCAGACCCTCGGTCTTTGTGTGCACATGCTGGCTTGGATTGCAATTTATGATGGGATTTTAAAGAATATCCATATTTTATTTTCACAGTTCGGCGAAATGCCTACGTCCACAATCCAAAGTAATGCCCATATTTTATTTTCACGGTTCGATAAAATGCCTACATCCGCAATTCCAAAATCATATATATGCATATACACGTCTATAATTGTGCAGTGGCCCAATACCCTTCCTTGTTTACTTGCCAAGCAAAAATGCATCCCATTGGCCATTGGTCATCTCTTGAGGATACAGGTTGGCCTAATATGGCCCCAACAATCATGAAATAATGCCCCCATGGCTGGAAAGAGATGTTATGTTTATCGGAGAAGCCTCTTGTTGATGTTGTGGCTCAAAAGATGTCTCAGAGAGAATATGATATATACCGCGTGAACGAAGTCAAGTTTCATCCTTTTGAGGTTTTCAACCTCAACAGGTGCAATTAAGAAGCAACCCACATTCTATCGATTGAGACAATGGATAATGCATATACCCAATAATTTAGAAAAAATAAAGAATTTGCCATCACTGCATGATGTTATCGCAGAATCAGTTGCAGAGACCGAAGTGTACGTGGTCATTCCTAAAGAGAATTCCACCATTTCTTATCAACTTGCTCTAAAGTAGATTCTGACCTGAAGCAAATTTTTCCTAAACAGGCAATGGTCGATTTCTCTGCCAAACCGACCAGTCAGATTTACAATTGGTCTGATGGTTCGATTGGGTGCTTCGATTTTAGGGATGCTGGTGGCTACAACCACAATCCTACAGAAAAGGAGATCAAGAGTTAAAGCAAAATTAACAGTACCTTGGTGATGAGCAACTTTTTAGGGGAGACTAATTGCCTCGGTCTAGGTCTTTTGCGACTGTCACTTTGTAGATTATCGCTGTCCTTCGTTAGCCATTATCGTGGTCAGCCTTCTGTTACTTACTTCAATCTTTGCTTTCTTAATAGCCATATGCTATTGCGTCAGGGAAAGAAGAGAATTCAGCTCTTGATTTCACTCGTGTATTTTCTTTGAAGATAAAAACAAAGAGAATTCTTCCACAAAGGCAAACAATCACGGTAAATAAAACGAAGGCAACATGATTAAATTCTTAAAGCGCATCAAGAGACAGATATAGGATTAATCAATGAGAAGCAAAATAAGAAGCCATCATCTCTATTTTTTGAGAAGACTGCTAAGCCATCGAACGGTCTTGCGCATGCATTATAAGCTGCTTCTTCTTTTACTCAGTCAATCGTCGTTGCTTGCCTTTGTTGCGCCTCTCTGTTTGTATATAATATAAATATACCACCTACTTCTTATCCAGAATAATGGATAATATGCTAGTATAATGGATAAAATTCTTTTTTCTCCAGAATACTATACATGAGATTTTCTTCCAAGCTTCCTCCGAAACTTCTCATAATGTAAGAGCGAAATTGATGGAAAAGTAACAAAATCCATAATATAATATGTATAAAATATGCTTAGCAGTTTTGTCTCCACCCATAATGGTACGCATACATAGATGTACTTTATAGTATGTAACATATACATCATCTATTCACATACTTCTGATTCAAATTCCACGATAAGCCATTATACATAAATCGATGCTTGAACACATGAATTAATGGTGGATATATATAATGCCAACTTTTTCAATTTCCTCCCATTCATGCCGGTTCTTCCATTCACATTTGTATATGATGTATATGTGTGTGTATGATGCAAAACAATGGCAAAATTATTTTATTCTTGCTTTTCGCGATTAAATGTTCTACTATGCCTCAACCAGAACTTCCTACAGCATATATATACATATACATGTAAATCTTTCGGTCTTTTCTTTCAATTATTCTTTGCATAAAACAATAATTGAAAAATAAAATCGTAGCAGGCACAAAAATATTAAAAGAACGAGCGTACTCATGATGCCATCAGCACATACATGTAATTGAGTTTGTACGATTTGAAATTGTACTCGGCAGATAGAAAGAAAAGACGAGGGCCCCACGGTGGGCACCAATTGATGAAGCAGAGCCGATCACCTTCTTTTGTCTCAGACCAAGTACCTGTAAAAAGGGTGGGAACTTGCTCCCCGTGATCCCTCCGACGCTTAAGTCAGTTCATAGGGTTATAAATTGAAGATAGTAATAGAAAAGATAATAGAAGAGACCCTTAGGAATCAGATCCCCATACTTGTAGATGTTATCCTCTATTTATAGATGACGTTCAGCCTACCCTGAGGAGATAAGATATCTTTCAAAAATACAGGCCGATCCTCTTTCCATGGTGAGAAAAGATAACATTCCCCAATTGAGATAATTCTTGAGATGTTGGAGATATTCTTGGTTGACTCAATCTTCCTCTCTATCTCTTTCCAATTCAAAATCATAATAGAGATTATAAAGACACATGGAGCTCCTAGGACTTGACACGTGGCGATCGCATATTAACTTTTACTGACACACATAGCTCCAAATTAATGGTAACCTCCCAAGGGTAGTACAGTAAAATTGTCCCACGGTAAATATTCCCTCATCAAGTTTATTTCTAATTTTGGACATCCTTCCTTTAGAACGCAGGGCTGTAACTGCAAGGCCTTTTCTAATATGGAGATTTGTTACAAGTAAAGCAGCAGCCCTCCCATGCTAAATTTCTTATACGTTGATAAAAGGGCTTGGTATATATGTTGGGCTGAGATGGATCATGTGAAGGGGAACAGGCAGTGAAAGGGCGAAACGAGAAAAAAGTTTCCTAGCTCTGCCAATTGTTTAGGTATGTATTTCCAATATACAAATATTATCGACATCTCTTATATACGTAGGTTTTCTCTCTAATTAAACAGCCATTTCATCTATGCCATTGATTTTCTCCTCCAAGACTAGTGGCCAACTTCTTCCTAATTAATCTGTTGTTGGGTTGTGACATTCAACCAGTATGTTTTCCTTTCTTGGTTCTCTTCAGTTTGTTTCATTAGATTCTGTTTCTCAGAGGCCTCGCTCCAACAACTTCTTCAGAATGCATAAATTTTAGGCTTTTAATTCTCTCTCAGGCAAAAAGAAGAGAGAAATAATGAAAGTTCTCAAAACTTATTACAGAACTAGTTGTGGGTGGGACAAAGACGACCCGTCAGCCACTAAAGGAGAATCAGATGCACCCCCTACCACCACAATGAGAAGTCACGCTGGAAAGAGGAGAAGCTTAATTAGCACCAACTTAATTCTCAGGCTCGCTGGAATGAACCCACTGCAGTGTGTATACATATTAATATGCAAACGAGTAATGCAGATGGATTACTGTAGATTAACTCTTCTCTATTTGTTGCCGCAGTGGTTTGTATCCAATACGCAAAGGACTAATATATATCGACCCACTGCAATGAATATTGGTTGTATCCAATATCTTAAACCGCTCTCCTACGTACTGCTTGCTCCTCCTTTGAACCGCCAATTCTTTTAATCTATATCTTATTATCTAATTATATGTTTTATAATATTATAGTAATCTTTGACAATAGTTAACCTTTGTTTATTGGTTTTTTGATTATATAAAGTTTTGTGCATCGAGTGATTGAAAAGCAAAGCAAAGGTGTGTGGGAATGAAGGGGAGGTGCTTGAATTATGGAGGGAAATGATGTACTCAATGTGCCCAAAATAAAAATAAAAAATATATATATTAAAATGAAAGACAAAGACAATTAAGATGTGTCATGCCAGTGAACATGAAGATTATTTGATGTACGAGATTATTTGATGTACGATTAAATAAGTTTATTTAACAAAAAATATATTATATTGATGCGTGATTTTAACAAGCATTGCTTGTGACGGACCGCAAATATAACATATATATATATATATATATATGAAGTTGGGGATACGATTAGCCATATAATTAATGATCTTGTCCCATTGGTTTATGAATCCAATAATCCACCACGTGGCTTCTTCTCATTGCTCAAATTTTGTATATAATGAGTTGGAGATGGAAGGCAGCAGAAGTAGAAATTCGGGAAGAGAAGAAAGGGGTTTTAACAAGAGATCTTTATGTTATTGATTAATGGGTAGAGTGCTGCCCATTTTCATTATGTCATTGATTTTGAGCTTGAGTATTTTTTGGGGTTTTAACAAGAGATCATTGAAGGACGAGGGTGAGGAAAAAAAAAAACTAGGAGATTGCCCAAAATCTATTGTAAACCAAATCAAATAAATAAAAATTTGGACATGTGCTGAAAGGGAGGAATAAATTAATTAATACCGATGATGATGGGACTCAAATTAAATGTGCTACTGGCTACCATGTCCATCGGTATACCCACGAAATAATGAATATATTGGAATATTTAATTTAACCTCTATTCCAAACGGCACGCATATATTGCAGGGGAGAGCGAGTAGTCCAGTCGATATCGCGCAGCATGCATGGCTTTGTTTTGTTTCGCCATGCCCACTGCCAGGCGTCTACCAAAGAACAGAACTCGGGTCAAACAAAACTCCACAAGCCGTTGAGAAAGTGAGCAAGAAAAGCCGAGAAGAACTGAAGAAATCCTAGATATATAATTAATTAATTAAAACCAGAAAGCAAGTAGCTACCACAGGAACAAAAACACCCATTGTTTGTGATTCATATATAGCTTGTTTGTACGAAAATCGAAACGAAAGTGAAACGTGACATGAGATGAAATGTTAAGTTGTTTTTGTCTAAAATATAGTATCACACGAAATGTTTATAAAACACTATATAATGTGCGTGTGTTAATTTATAATCATAATTATTTTAATGTACCATTCTAAAAACTGTCTATAAGTTGATGAAAAAAGACCATTTCATCAATTCTAGGATGAATTAACTTTAACTTTTAATTAACAATATCGTTAAGTTCATGCAAGCTAAAAAAAGAATACCATCATCCTTAATAAGTTAATAAAATGAGGAAAACAAATTAATATTTCTAAATGTAGAATTATCGTTTTCGAAGTGTTTCATAGAGTTTCCATTACCAAAATGTACTGTTCGAAACAAGAAGACTACCATTAATAACAAGGTTTCATCTTTCTTAAATTCATATCATACTCAATCAAGCAGCAACATGCACAATAGTTTGACAGGGAAAAGAAACATAGAACATTACCATAAGCGACCAAATTCAGTTTCTATATGTTATTTGTAGAACTTGAAAAAGGTCTTCAAGTACTGAGCAGAAGAAGAAAAAAGAAAAGGGCTTTAAGTTAGTATTTGCAGCTCAGGGAGAATTCAGAAGGAAAAACCATCTCCATCAAATCCATATCGTGCTTCCCACTTGACGAAGCTTGATCACTACTGAAGGAGTTCACCAAGTTCAGAACCTCGGAGCAGTAAGTCACTGAAGATGATTTAGTGGGTCCATCCAACAGATAGGAAATGTACGAGTCAGACGAGAGATGGGCTCTAGCTGGCTCTTTCCTTACGTACATGTTTTGGTTAGGCATGATTGTAGAGAAAAAGCCGCCTCCGACATTGTCATTGACAAAGAAAGCATCACCTTGAACGGTTTTTGCCTCAGTTTCAACCACATTAACAATGTTTTTTTCGTTAACAATGGCTGGTTGGAGCTCATTTTTGCCGCCAAACAAGTTTTTGATGAAGTCGAGCTCATCATCATAGGTCTGGTTCATGATTAGGGATGAGTCATCGATGGAGGAATTCGAGGAATCCGAGAGGGAAAGACCAGAATGGTTTGAGTAGTGCTCAGTGATAGAGGAGTCAGTAGGGGCGCCGGCGGCCTCATTCAGACTCACGCCTTTGATGTAGTCCTCAAGTATCGATGGTCGGTGCTTCCTAGAATTCTGCCTTTGCTGTTTCTTAATCCTTTTCTTTGAACTCTGCCTCCTCCTAGTCGCGTTCCAGTGATTCTTTATGGAGTTTTCGGTTCTTCCTGGAATTCGCTTGGCGATTTCGGCCCATCGGTTGCCCACTATCTTGTGAGCTTGAACTAGCATTTTCTCTTCGTCCTCAGTCCATGAATCCTTCTGATAATCAATCACACAGCTCAAACAAGAGTTGCAGAATATATATTTGTAAAAAAGCATAAAACCCAAATCAAGAGGGCATGAAGAATAATTAATTACTTCATAATAAATTGAATTTTTCATATATGAAGCCACTGTCTAGACTACCTCTTCTCAATGTTTACTCCTAAATAGGAAAAAAAATAAAAAACAACAAACCTTTTACACAGAAATATTAAGGGGCGAGCCTTCTATAACAGTATCAATGCTTTGCCAACAAAAAGGTTCCAAAATCATAAGAAAGTGAAGGCTGATGAAGCACGAGCATACGTATACATAAGCAAGAATGGGGAGCTTACATATAAAAAGGAAAATTTAAAGGGAAGAAAAGGGAATGGACTGACCCTATAAGATTGGCATGTCCAGGTGCTGAAATAACATTAACTTTAAATAAATTAAAAAAACAAACAAAAAGTCCAAAAATCCAACCAGGAAAAGTGCATGGATACGGAAAAGAGAGATGGCAAACTGTGTGAAAAGGGTACTAAAGTCGCCGAGGAACTTGCATCTGACCAACGCTATGATGATATAAGTAGCACAAAAGCCCTATATACATATACTCGCTTCCTGGACAAATTAAGATATATTTTTCTAACAGATTGTTGAATATAAATATGAGAAGAAAACATGGAAATGAACAGAAAAATCTCCTTGATAAATGCTCCAACAATTCTAAATCCTCTAAGAAATAAGGCTGGGGACCTAGGGTTTTTTCTAGCTAGTTAATTTGATTGCTAGAAAACTTTACAGAAATATAGAAGCAAACAGAGCTCATTGATCTCTCTCCTAGAATGATCCATAAGAAACCAACAGGAAGAAACACAAAACGGGAAGATCAGTATCGAAGAGAAAAAAAAAGGCTTCACAAGACTTGAGATTTTGAAAGTAGTAAGGAAAAAACCTTGATGTCAGGGCGCAAATGATTGTGCCACCGCTCGCGGCACTGTTTCCCGGCCCTCCCAACCATGCTTTCAGCTATCACACTCCACTTTCTCTTTCCATGTTGATTCACCAACTCTACTAGTTTCCTTCATAACAGAAACGAAGGAAAAGCCAAGAAAATTTTCAATGTCGATCAACTTTTCATAAAAATAGAAAAGATCACGGCAAGGAAGGAGAGAAGTCAAGACCAAAGGAGAAAAAGCAAGAAAACAGGGTCTATTAGCCACCTGTCTTCTTGGTCTGACCATTGCCCTTTGATCCGACTTGAAGATTTTGCACCGCCGACTCTCTTTCCAACTCCTTTTGAATTTTCCGGCGGTGCTTTGCCTTCTCCGTGCAGACCCACGCCGAAATCTTTCTCACCTGCCAAGTTGAGTATCTCTGCGTCAGGAAATCTGAAGCTAGTTCCTGGGAAACTCAGCCATGGAAGCCCAAGTGAGTAGCTTGTAATTGCACCACCGAGAGAAGGAAAACTCCGGTACCCAGTTGCCGGAACGGCTTCTCCTCTGTTCTGTACAAAATCTGGAGTTCGTCGGAGAGGGAAATGATTGTTACTCGACAAGAACCTCTCTATAGCTGTTAGCGGAGGACCTGATCGGTATAAAGGAGGCTTGTTGGTTTGGAAGTAGCCATAGGGAAGAACAGTTTCTCCTCCACCCTCCATGAAAGAGTGGCCGCCCGAAATAGAAGATAAAAGACTGTTTTCAAGCAACAGAAAATGCTTTCAGAATTGAAAGTTCGCTTCGATTTCGGGAGGCTGCCTCGGAGTCGTCTTCTCTCTACAATTCAGAGAAACTCCTGAAGAAGCTGGGCAACGAGCGTAAAGTAGGCTGTGTGAAGCGCTGGTAATAAAGAAATCTTGGCCGTTCATCTTATGGTGACCCCAACGGCTGAGATGCGTAGATGGGAAACCGCCCCATCTCTCTCTCAAATGGAAGTAGCAAAGAGGCGGAGAGTTTAGTGGAGCCGTTATTGCACCCTAAATTAATCATTTTCCCAAATGAAATTTATTATTATTTTTTTTCTGGAGAAATTTAATCTAATTCTATTTTTCTAGGTGAATTTTAATTTACTATAATTTTCTGGGTAACCAACAAAAAGAAAAAGAAAAAGAAAAAGAAAAAAATTAAAATCCTCAAGTCACTTCATTTACATCTCCCTTTGGAGATCAAAGAAAGGAAAAGAATGGCCACAGAGTGTCCTAAATTGGAGTTCAAAATTTTTTCTTCTGTTTTTTTTTTGGGGGTCTATTTTGCCTTTGCATTTGCATTAACAATCGCTTATTACAATGATCAATCATCTTTATTTAGGACAAAAAATTTCGGACTATCATTTTAGGACAAAGATGTCGGGCAAATGATCTCCATTTAAAGGAAAAAAGACGAAATTATGACATGCTCAAAGGAAAAATTAATTAAGTCTAGCAATATTTGCAGCCGAGGAAGAATTCAGAACGAAAAAACCATCTCCGCCAAATCCATATCTTTCTTCCCACTTGAAGAAGAGTTCACCGGGTTTAGGCTATCAAAGCAGTAATTCACGGAATCTGAATTGACGGGTCCATCCAACAGATAGGAAATCTGCAAATCAGAAGAGAGATGGGCTCCGGCTGGTTTTCTCCTTAGGGTATTTATGTTCGTGCGTTGGTTCGGATTAATGCTAGAGGGAGAGCCCCCTCCAACATTGTTACTGACTAAGAGAGCATCATCTTGAAGAGTTTTTGCTTCATTTTCGGCCATGGTTTTGCCGTTATCAACGGCTAGCCGGTGCTCATTTTTGTCGCGAAAAAAGTTTTTCATGAAGTTGAGCTCATCGTCACCCGTCTGGTTCATGATTTGGGAAGAGTAGAAGTCATCGATGGAGGAATCCGAGAGGGAAAGATCAGCCAAATTGTTTGATAAGTCCTCAGTAGGGGTCATAATCATAATCACCCCTTTGATGTAGTCTTCAAGTATGGTTGGCCTTTGGTGCTGTGGCGATTTCTTGATCCTTTTGTTCGATTTCTGCCTTCTTAAAGTTGTATTCCAATGATTCTTTATTGAGTTCTCGGTCCTACTGGGAATGCTTTTGGCAATTTTTGCCCATTTGTTGCCGAATGCCTTGTGAGCTTCAACTAGGATGTGTTCTTCCTCTTCAGTCCATGAATTCTTCTGATAATCGATCGATCACACATCTCAAACATGAGTAAATTTTTTCCAAACTAAAATGCATTTTAACTTGTATAAAAGGCCTCAACAAAAAAGGGTTCAGATTTACCGAATTAATACCAGTTCTCTGTTAGACTAAAGTTTGTCATCTGAACAAGCCAAATCTACAGGCACTCTGAAGCTACCCCCGGAACTCAGTTTGGTATGTTCAATATGCTTAATTTATAACCGTAAATAAGCTGCTCAAGCTCCTTTTGGTCCGAGAAGAGCAACAATTAACGCATTATGAGCAAACTCATTAATTTTAAAACATAATCAAGCCTGAGAAAACCACTATCCTTCACAACTAGTTTACAGCCTTCAAAAGAGGGCTAGCTATTGTCAGTTCAATCTCAATTGAGCATCTAATCCACCATTCAAGACGCTGAACAGCAAAATCACTTGCAAAAACAGTTGAAAAGGTTAAACAAGGAGTACCCCAAAAAAAAAATAATTTAAAATCCATATCTACTTGATCGGCAGAATTAAACGAATATAAATGAAAAATGAAAATCTCCCCATATTGTTACCATAATGAGCAAGCACATAAGCGAAGAGTTAAGGGACTTATCTGCACAGAGATCATTTTCTAATTGAATTAATGTTGGATATAAATATGAGAAAAAAACATGGAAATGAACAGAAAAATCTCTTTTGATAAATCAACCAGCTATAAATTCTCTCAGAAATTAATTTGTTAGAGATGCCAGGGAAGAGATAGGGCTGGGGACTAGGGTTTTTGCTGGTTAATTAGATTGCTGGCAAAGACTTACAGAAATATAAAAGCAAAGAGAGTTCTAAGATCTGCATGATGCACTAGAATCCAACAAGAAGAAACAATAGAAGAAGTGAAGAAAAAAATTAAACCTTGATGTGAGGGCGCAAATGGTTGTGCCACCGGTCACGGCACTGTTTTCCGGTCCGGCGGAGCATACATTCAGCTATCAGAGCCCAGTTTTTCTCTCCATGTAGAGTCACCAACTCAACAAGTTTTCTTCGAAACAGATAAACGAAAGGAAAAGCCAAGAAAACTTTCAGTATCAGTGAACTTTACACAAAAAATAATAGAGAAGATGATAACAAGTAAGAAGAGAAGTCAAGAGGAAAGAAAGGAGAAAAAGGATTTATTAACAACCTGTCTTCTTCGTCTGACCACATCCTTTTAAACTTGATTAGATTTGTAGATTTGGCAGCGTCACCTCTCTTTCCAACTCCTTTAGAATTTTCCGGCGGTGCTTTGTCTTCTCCGTTCAAACCAACACTAAAATCTCTCTCGAGCGAATGGCTGCTAATGGCACCAGCATGATGAGAAGGAAAACTCTGCAAGTGCCCAGTTGCCGGAATGGCTTCTCCTTTGTTCTGTACAAAATCTGGAGGTTGCCGGAGAGGGAAATGGTTATTAGCGAACAAGAACCTCTCTATGGCTGTTAATGGACAACTTGATCGGTATAAAGGAGGCGTGGGCTTGCTAGTTTGGAAGTAGCAATAGGGAAAACCAGTTTCTCCTCCACCTTCCATGAAATTAAGAGAGGCAAAGGAAGAAGATAAGGACTGTTTTTTCAGGCAGCCAAAATGGCTTACAGAATTGAAACTTGTATTCTCTCCACAATTGCAGGACAAACTCAAGACTCAATTAGAGCTGGGCAAATTAATAGATGGAAACGTCCTAGCTCCCTCTCAGATGGAAGTAGAAAATTAAAGAGGTGGAGAATGTAGTGGGATGGTTATTGCACCCTTTTAATTAATCATTTTTTCAAATTAAATTTACTTTAATTTCGTGAGAATGTATATATGGGAGGTGTGAAAGGTTCTTGCTATATATATAAAACACACAAATTGATATTTGGCACTCGGGGGAAATTCCTAATCTACCCTTCCTATATATATATATATATATATATATAACTCAAACTGATTTTTGGCACTTGGGGAAAATTCCTAATCTACCCTTGTATTGAAACCCATTACTGCATAGATGCCAATTTCTTGGTAGTAGTTAAGGATCATTGGTGAAAAAAAAAAAATATATATATATATATATAAACATGTTCTTTTAACTCTTTTTTTATAGCTATTTGCCCCTTCAACTTGAAAGTGATCATGTACCTCAATTTTTAATTTTACTACAATCACACACCTTATATCTCACAAGATTGTGCGTGAGATACACATGTACTGTCAATGGATCGTCGACGAGAAAGGGAGAGAAAACAGCATCCTTGAAAGATGGGGGACGAGATTCTGAGGGCAATTGTGGCTAGGAAAAGCAAATCAGCGAAGACCAACTAAAGCTTAGAAATTTCCTCGTGGAATTTGGCTACAGAGGAGGATCATACTCTAGCAACGTTGGTGAGATCAACACAAGCGTTCCAAAGGCAATAGCTAAGCTTCCCAACTTGGAGCTTCACGAAATTGGAGAACGGAGGGAGTGAGCTCAAATCTAGAGCAACACATTGTCGTTATTGCCTTGGCTAACCCATCTATCACCGCTCTCGCCTTGGTCGATCGACCCATCGATCAATGGCAACCGACCCATTGTCTCCCTCCTTAGCGACCTCTAATCCTTCTCCTCTCTCTCATTAGCGACTCACGGACAATGCGTGTATATCTCATGCATAATCTTGTGAGAAATGAGGTGTGTAATTGTAGCAAAATTAAAAATTGAGGGGTATGATTGGTTCACTTTTAAATGGGGGGAGAGGGGGAAGGAAAATGGCTATAAAAAAAAAATTGAAGGACATATTTATGTCTTATGTCAAAACAAAAAAAACTTTAAGATGCCATTTCAATTTGATGACATATAATTGTAATTATTCATGGGAGGCAATTTGGGAGAACTTTAAGTCATGAAACTAATTGCTTAGAGATGGCTGATTAACGCCAATTTTGAGGGAGACAATTATTGGTATATGCCCTTGTTTTCGTTGATTAATTTCTATCTACATATATAGGGTTTACTATGAAATATATTGATTGACTCACCTTAATTTTAATTGGGGCCAAAGATTGATAATTTAGATGAATGACTAAAATTAGCAATTTGAACTTTGAATCTTTGTCTAAGTGACAAACATAATTACCAACATTAGATGTGTTATATAAATAATAATGACCCAAAAGAGTCATTGGACATTACTTACTAGGGGCATTTGTTTAAAAAAAATTCTGCATTGTGATGTGGGTAGGAATAGACACTTGATGTACACCCAGTTTGTATATATTTGATAAGTATGTTCTTAATTAATTTATTCTATACTAGTTCTATAATAAGATAAAATGCTCATTAGCTAATATAGATCTCTTTTGTTTTAGATTAAGTCCTGTTTTATATAAAATCATTTAGTGATTTTTTTCTAGTAACCTAAAGGCACATGCAAAATGAAACGAAACTAGGCCCAAAACAAAAGCCCAAAATGGCCACCATCTACACTAGCGTATTAAAATTCTAAGGTAGTATTTATTAATTAAGATATGAGTTAAAAAAAATGAGCTATGAAAAGTATTTTAGATAAAAATATTTTTCATTATATTTGTTAAATTTATCTAATAACTCTTGAAAAAGAAATCAAGTGATTCCTTATTTGAAATTATTTAGATAAATTTATGTTTCTTCTCTTCAAATAAATTTATTTTAGATCTTACAAATAAGAAAAAATTATTTATATGTTTTCAAATACATTTTAAAAAATTTAACAAGTAATCTGATAAAAATTTTGAAATTTTTTTAATATTATCTTAATCATTTTATATCTTACTCTAGGAGTTAAGAGGTTATATGTTGATATGTCATTAAAGTATTTGAATAGAATATGTTATAAATTATTGGTTACAATTGCATGTTTCGTAAAACAAAAGTTTATAACCGGCCAAAACTATTAAAATCATAAAAGAAAAGATATAAATCACTACTTTAACAAATAAACTTATTTGAATGCAATTCTTAGATAAGAAAGTTTAATTGTACTTTGGGAACAACTATAACATATATTAGGTTTAGTATAATAATTTTGAGTGTAATGTTTGATATTTAAAATAAAATTATTATAAATAATTTAATTTTGAATTTAAATTTTAAATATTTAATTTAATAACTCTAGCAATTTAAAAATTATATAGACAATGTCACAATTTATATCTCACACCCAATTTTATACTTTTTGCAATAAAATTTTTAGTTCATATACAAAAGCTGTATATAATCATCTTTAAAAAAATTCTAAATATATATCTCATACAACTTTTGAATATTTACAAAATATAATCCTACTTTTAAAAGTAAAATTAGAAACTATTAAGAATTTTAATTTTTAAACTTTTAACTTCTATATTCTAATTTTCTATTTTATACATGAAATCTGTATTGTTTAAAATATTTTTATCTTAAATATTAATTAAATAAAAATATTTTAAAATTATTTTCAAACAATGTTAAAAATAGGCGAGTTAGTGGGTTTTTAAAGAGTTCAACTTAATCCATTCTTGAGACTTATGAGTCAAGTGAAACTTTTATTTTTTTTAATGAGTCAATTCAACCTAACTTGTTTAATAATGGCCAAATTATATATGTGCTCGGTCTTACCCAACCCGTTTGGTACGTCTACATTCAACATACATAGGAGTCGAAAAAAGTGAGGAAAATGAGAGAGAAAGAAAGAGGAAAATTTGGAGAAAAAAAAAGTAAAATGGTCAATTAATTTGAACAAGAAGTTAACACTAGGGAAGTCTTTGTCATTTATGATATGTTAAGGATGTTAGTGTTATTTTGTCAAAACCTAAGAAGTGATAGATCTATATTATATTATATATGAAAAATTATATTAAGTTCTTATAATCTTAAAATATAATTTAAATATATTATTATCAATAAATTAATTCTTTTAAATATTATATTCAAATTTTATAATAATATATATTGGGTTTAGTGTTTTATATTTCTAATAATCCCTTGAAACATTATCTAATTCAAAGACTCATAAAATAAGAGTACCAATTACTTTTTCAATTAAATAAATTTATTTACATTTAAAAAACTTTTAAAATATTTTGAATTTATTTTAACACAACAAATTCATTTTGAATAATAAAAATTAGAAATAGAAACTAGAAAAAGAATTTATTTTACTGATTTAATGTAAATCAATGTCGTTTTAAACTCAAATAAACAATATAAAAATCTATTGAGACAATGTCTGAATTTTCAAAGCTCATTTTATTTCTTTATTTCCCTTTAAATAATTTTTATATTTATAAAAGTTGAAAAATTTATTTAAACTTGTCCAAGGCCTATAAATTTGTTTCTATTATTTAATAATTTTAATGTGATTTAATAAAAATTTCTTTCAATAACTGAAATAAAAAAAGAACATTAATTAATTAAATACAAATATAACTTTCTTGTAAAATTGAGATGAATATCAATTTGTATTTTTCTTATTAGAGTTTTATCACAGTTTAATTTATATTTTTATTGATTCATTTAATATTTTTTGAAAAAAAAATTAATTGATAAAAATTTACAAATTTCTTTTAATTTATTTAAGCCTACAATTTTGTTTCAAAAAAAAAATGAAAAACTGAAAGAAGATTTATATAAATAATTTTCATGAAATTTAGAATATTTAATATAGTTAATATGCTTTAAATACTCTAGGTTGAGTTAATAGGTTAAGTAAACACTCTACAGGGAGGGTGGTCTTGGACATGCTATAAGTCTAATCTATTGCCCAATGCCCATTAGAACTGATCCAGCACCAAAATGGTTCTCTAATCATAAATTAGATAAAAAGTATGAAAGAAAAGGCAGGATTGTATGTGTATAATAATACCTCTATGCCTTGATCCAAAATTAGAATGGCTCTTTCTTGGTTACTTCTTAACCACTGTTCACTTCATTATGTTAATTATCAGTTGAATTAGAAAACTATAGAAACGAAGAGAATCATGAAAACAAACAGAGCCTTACAATTCAAGAGACATAAGCCTAAGTCTCTTTAGCTCAAATACATCTCGACCCGGAGCATCACAGGTTCAGCTGATAACAACAAAGTTTCCCATCAATTCAGTGGAAGATAAGGTTACAATTTCCTTTCCTCGTGTTATATTTCCAAAGGCTAAACCAAAGAGCATGCACAGAAATTGATTTAAAATATTTTAAATTCAATGTATCCCTTGTGAAGAACACCAGTAACACTTTTGAACTTCTTTTATTTGATTTACGAAACCCCTGTTCTGATTCCTATATGCTCCAGTGTATACCGGCTTCTGTTTCAAAAGGAAAAAAAAAAAAAAAGAATTGAAGAATGCATTAGAAACGCCTTCTCAGAAACCTTCAGTAATTTGTTCAGGTACTCATTTTCATATGTGCTCTTGTTGAAATGAGAGTTTGCTATAGCAGCACATAAAACATCAACGCCTCGTCCTCTCCTTTCTCACCCCTAATGAGAGAAACTTAAGAGATCAGGACATTTTGGCCCTGGCAAAGAATACTCCAGCAAATAGTCCTGGAGGAAATACATATTCATTGACATCAGGTTTAAATTATAGTTACATATCTCAAGTGTTTGTGATCGATTTTAATTAGCATTTTCCTTACCAAAAAGGATGCTGAAGAAATTTGGTAGACTTAGTGGAGCCTTGAACAATGCCATACCAGCAATGGAGATAGGAATTTTGTTTAAGGAACCCACCAAACTGCAAACCAGGAGCATATTGTTATAGAGAATACAAGTACTAAAGAGGGCAAACCAGCACACAGATGGCAGCAAGTCTTGGTTTCAGATATAGAGGGCACTCTTTTTCCCTTGTGCCCTTGGTTTTATTTGACACTTAAAAGTAGTTTTAGAATGAATGTACTAAAGTAAAATTTAGGCGAGGGTTCAGCTGTTACCTGGAATCCCATCACTATTCTCTTTTTGAAACACCTATTACCAGTTGGCCATGACATTTATGATTAAGGGCAACTTGTAAGCTAACAAAATCAACAGGCTTCCAAAATCATGAATAGAAAAGAAAAAAAGAAAAGAAAAAGAAAATCCTGCCCTTCTTATAAAACTTTGGACTAATGGCTGTATCACTTGGACTAATGATGTAACACGATGCTAAGGAATTCAATACTCCAAAATCACTGCTCCGTCTTCACACTATTTAGAAAAAAGATGTACTCAGTACACGAGATTCCCCATTTTGTGACATTCTAGGAGGGTTGTCGCATAGGCTTAGCCGTGTGCTTTTGCAAGGAGACCTTAATGTTTGCACAAAGTTGAACCCCATGGTTTGCTAATCACAAAAAAGCAACCTTAATGTTGCTACTAAGACTTGCTTTAATTCAAAAAAGCTATTTATGTAAATGAACCTATTCGTCTTCATATTTCCTACATGCATTGAAACTTGAAAGATCCACTTGCATTCAACCTAAGATTCAACAAAATATTAGAAGAATAATAAATGAAAAGGTAAAAATAAAGCTTTCTACATTTGGAGTGCTTTCAAGTTTAACTGCATGCTCTACCTGTAAGTGGTTGGCCCAGTTTGACTTAGAAACCACATAGAGGTGAAACTTATGGCAAGTCCAAGAAGTCCACTAGCGGTTGCAGCTACCCAAAACATCGGCATTCTAGTTACATCCCTATCCAAAAAAAGAACATGAGAACACAATTACTGCCGTAGCGACAAATTTGGGAATTGAAATTTATCCTTACACTTTAATCACATATTCCCATTCATCAAACAGAAGAATCAAGAAGATTGCAATAGGTAAGGACAACATATTATTCAGCAACACCATTGAAACTTCATTGAGAGATCCAGATCTTGTCAACTGTTTTGCTTTGTCCATGACCCACCGCAAAGTGAGCTGTCAAAGAGTAGAAATGTCAAATGATAATTAAGTATCAAAATATAGACGGAGGTGCACCAAGAATTATGGTTTTATTCAAATACATACCGAGTAGCTCGCTGTTAGAATGCAATTTACAATTTGCCATGCATAACCCACTCCATCAAAAGAAAGATCTGTGATGCCTCCAGTAATAGCTGAAATTATCTACAATGCAATGCATCAAGGATTTGAGTTCATTTTTTAGGTGAGGTTAACAAAAGTGACTGATAGAATAAATGGCAAAATATGAAATACTTAAGCCTTCCAATAAGAAGGGGCTAATGCTGTGTAAATGAATGATGATAAAGAAAAGCATATAAGGAGATCCTGATACAAGTATACAGTTGCCTTAATCACATGCATAAAAAACAATCACTCAAACATCGTCTTAGGGAGAGGCCACCAACTGTTGATCTAACTACAGGTACCACTTCCCTCAAGCAAAAGGATAACCACTGGTTGGCAGTTAAGCTTGAAATTTTAGACCAAGCATAGATGATATGCAATGGAAGATGTATGATGTACCATCAAGAACATAGAAGTCCAAACTTTCTGATTCTGATGCTTCCGGAAAATATAAAATTCACCAATTGCTGTTAAAATATTTGTCACATTCTTCAGAATCGTCACCATGGCAATATTTATGTATTTCAAACTGAAAAGTTAACCAAACAATAATAAGTGCACATAACTATACAACCAAGCATGATTCAATAAATTTACACCTTTTGTCCCTTAAGAGAAAACTAGGTATCACTGCTCTCTTTCACCAGTATTCTCCTGATCTTAAGTAAGGACAAGTAGTTTTTTCCTTAATAGATTCAGTTGGTGATGCAAAATATCCAAGTACAAAATGTGGTTCTTTACTTACCTGTACATGCCTGACACTAGCATGCCAATAAAGATTACATTTACCGGAATCCAGACCTTAATTAGTTTCCAGTTCAGCTTCTCCAGTGACACTGCTCCACATAAGCCCAAAGCCACCACTACAACAGTGCTAATTAAATTCTGCAAGAAGTAAAGGGTTAGGAACATGATTGGAAAATTCTCAAATTACAAAAGTGAAACGGAAAAATATAATTCATGTAAGAAACAGGACGAATAGATGCAGAAAGTAGCTAGTGTTTGTAGAAAAAAAAGGGCACAGTGCTTTCAGTTAAAGATCAACTATGAGAATATCTAAATTGACAAACAATTTAGATTTACGTCTAGAAGAACTATGCACACAACAAAAGCGGGAAAGTTTTTGACCAAACTAGGAGCAACCTTTCATAATTTTATGGACAAGTCAGGGTACCTGATAAAACATTAATGAGATTCCTGCATTGAAAGCATAACTTGATAATACAACTTTATTCAGCAATATCATGCTGCAAGAAGAGATGCAATAAGCTGTTCCAGAAAATAGAGGCCCAGATTTTTTTCTGGATCCATGCTTCTGTTTCTCATCCACTTCAACCAAGATATTGGTACCATCCCCAATGGCAGCTTTACTCCCCCAATGAAGTCTGATTTAAGGATACACATGATAGAAAAAAAAGAAAGTGACATGGATCAGTATATGATAATGCTGAATCAATTTGATTCATAACCAAATCAATATGAAAAAAAAAAAAATGTCATAAGTGCACTATGCAATTGGAAATGTAGTAGAAAGTTAATTTGATCATAATTCAAAGAAGTTATTCAAAAATAAAAAGAATAGGAAGGCAAAGATAAAAAACTCCTCTGGTTTGGACAGTCCACAGTGCATTTGAAACAATACAGATTATTTCTTAATTTTGAACTGTAAAGCCTCAAATACGCAACATAAGGGAATTTGGTTTTTTGTATGGGAACTCCACAGAGATGTGGAGTCACACGTGTTCATGAAGATGACGGTGGCAAAGAATATTTTGTACATGCATAGGGAAACAGTTCCATAGCACCAGAGATATAATATATTCATAGAATCTGTGTCAAAAACAAGAAAATTATTCGCCTGTCTGAAGCTGCCCTGTGCTCTGCATCTATTGACATATTACTTATTGACCTATTTCCTTGCCTTTGAAAACTATTAAGAAGCTCGTGTTCCACATTTGCCCGTTCATCCATCGCCAGTTTCCCATTTAAAGAGCTGAAATCTGGTTCCTCAGCATCCAGGGAAAAACCTGCATCTGACTTTGAATTGGATGACATAGCAATAACCTGCAACAAAAGAGAATCCATATGGCCAATTTAGATTCGGAAATGAAATGTAAATCATGTACTGGGGAAAAAAGACTGTACTAGATGTCACGGGAGTGCCAAGGACAAACATGCTTGCTATCCTTGGCCTCAATTTGACTGCCATTTGTATTGCCAAAGGAAAAAAAAAAAAATCTACCAGAGTGTACCAGCTGCAAAACCCTGAGGCAGCAGACAATTATGTTCAGGAAGCATAACCCCAGAAGGTCAGGAAGACTAAGTACCATGAGTACTTTAAGCAAGTTAGCAATTGCGCTATCTCCTAAGCGCTTTTCATCAAAACTACCTTTTAAATTCTTTTTTTTTTTTTCAGATCGTCTATAGTTTGTCTGAAGATTCTGAGAAAAGTTTGTTCAAAGAACGTAAAAAAGTATAGAGCAAGAGAACCAAAGTCATGCAAACAGATGGACTTGAAGTAAAAATATAGAGAACATAAGTTAAATCAGCCAAATTCACTAATGTTCAGATGTGTAAAGAGCAAAACTAAATCTTGATAAGTTATATCAGAGAGCAACCCATTGAAATCTTTAAAAACACATAACTAATCTTGATTTAGCAATGCACTTAACAATTTAGGAGAAATTACTCAATATTATGGTCGATTGAAGCCAGTTTGTTCTTGTTGTAAGCGGGGGCGGGGGAGAATTTTAACATTCATCAAAAGGGAGCAACAATTTTGTGGGCTTAAATTAAATGAAATTGAATAATACGAGGCAGAAGTCATACCAATTAAAATTGTGAGGGCATGCCAATCTGCTAGGTATCTTACAAGGCCCTCTTTCTGCACAATAATTCCCAAACTAAATATAACCGATCATTCCAAGCCGATTATCAACAATGCGGCATGCTAAATAACCAAATCTAAATTCCACGGTAATGAAATGTTGAAAGATGTATATACCTAACACATAGAGATATATGTATATATGCCAGACATGATCATATGAATAATGCATTTTAAAATTATTAATTGAACAAGATCTCACCGAGAGCATCGAAGTACAGAAGAAGAGAGAAAAAGGTCACGCCGGAGACGTGATTATGAATATTTTGGAGACAAACGCAAAGCGAAATGGCGTGGATTTCGAACAACGCCAAGAGAGTGATAATGAAATGAAGCGCGCAATAATCCAGAATCATACGAATAAAAGCCTCTCCCCTCGATCGGGCAAGTTCGACAATCTGGAATGGTCATGAGATCTGAAACCTATGAGAGTTGGAAAGAGAGGGAGTTGAGTGTGCATGTAGGAATAGGAGGAGGGGATAATTCAATGGCGAGAATCCAGGAACGTGAATGGCACCATGTAAGCAGTTGAATGTGGAGAATGGAGCAGTTAACGATGCACCTCCCCAGGTCAAATGCTTCGAGTCGGAGCGATCCATACTTCGAGAACAAGAAAAACAGAGAGAAAAGAGCCTGTATCTGTTGAGGCCTACAGTAATTGATGTTTGTTTCTCGGGAAAATAAGTACGTGCTGCGTATGTGGAGAAGAATAGAAGAGAAAGCTGCGTGGAAGAAGTTGCTTCAGTCAGAGACACGTTTCCATGCTTCTTTCTGCCTATATATTTTATTTTAAAATTAAAATATATTATTCTATTCTATGTTGCACGAAAACGGAAACGAAAACGAAAACGAAAACGGGAAATGAAAAAACGCGGAAACGATATTTTTTAAAAAAGTTAGGAAACGGAAACGTGGGGTAAACTGTAATTTTAAAAAATATAGAGGTGTATGTGAAATTAATATATCATTTATATACTATAAATAATATTAAATTATAATTTTACAAACTAGATATAATATTACAGTATTACCCTATACCCAAGCTCTCAGAGATGAGAGACCCATGCCCTTGCTGTCAATGGCCAATTGCATCGCTTCCTTCGCCTGCCACCGTCGCCAACTCGCTGCCTCTCTTGCCGTCGACGCGTCTGTTGCCCTCGCCTTCGCCCTCGCCGTCGATCTCGCCTCTCTCACAATCGATCTCTGCCATCGTTGCTGCCTCTATCGGTCGCCATCGACGAGTCTCTTACCCTCAGCTTCGCCTTCGTCTTGCCTCTCTCACAGTCGAAGTCTGCCACTGTCGTTCGTCTTTCTCACCATCGACGAGTCTCTTGCCCTCACCATCGCGTTTGATCTCGCCGTTCTCACAATCGAAGCGTTTTTGCCATCGTCGCTCGCTTCTCACCCTCGTCGCCGCCCACCGCCGTACACCATCTCTTGCCTCGACTGTCGCTACATACTCCATATCTCGCCTCGCCGCCTCGCCTCTCGGTGACGATCGTCCTCCTCGCTGTAGGTGAGTGACTGGTCGCTAGAAACGCGTTTTCCATATTTTCTGTAAATTGCGAAACGGCCCCCAAAACATTTCGCAATTTACAGAAACGTTTCGAAGGCCGTTTCAGGCCGTCTTCACGTTTCCGAAACGGGAAACGGTTCGGAAACACCGAAACGGTGCTTCCAAGCTGTTTCCGTGCTTCATAGATTCTATTCATAAGATTTGAATGTAAATCCCAGGATTTAATATTAACTAACCAAAACTTTTATTTATTTAAAATTTCACCTAAAATGAGTAAAAACTAACTAAACTATAGAGGTGAATATCACCTAATAAATATTTATTTAAATTTTTTTATTTTGTATATAACCCCTCGAATTAAGCGTATTTCTATTAAATTTTTATAACAACATTACTACTCAAAAACATTTAAAATTTGCAAAACTCTGCCGAAACATTACAACTTAAACTTCATTTAAAATTTAATAAAGTTTTCTATTAAAATTGGGAAGCTTTGTTTGTTCGTTTTATACCGAATTTGCGATTATCAGCGGTCATCGTGAACAGAATTCTGTGGGTGTTGGGTGGTATTCCTTGTTGGGCTTTGCTTGGCCCAATTTGAAGTATAAAGTATAAACCAATGGAATCAGGGCCCAAATAATAATACCTTGGGCACACTGAATCCATTACAGTCTAGCTAAGTGGGCTTTTAATCATGGTTTTTCAGAAAATATTTTTATTTTTAATTGAATAATTAAATTTTCTCTTAAAAAAATTAAAACTCTGTTTTCTATTTTTTTTAATTTATACTGTGAATTATAAATCATACTTTTTATATTTTTTAAAAATGAATACTATGAATTTTAAAACATTTTCAGTTGTAAAATTAGAGTTCCTTAAAGTCTTAATTCTGAAAGCAAGGACTGATTTATTTGTATAACAAATATTCAAATCAAATTAACAGAAATTAAAAAGCCATTTGGTCTAAAAATTTGGTTTTAACCCAATAATAAATTTTATGATTTAAATCATTCATTGTTTGTGCTATCCCTTTGAGTGTCCACATTTGCACTATATTATTTCTTTTAGGTTGCATCTCCATCTAAATTGTTTTTATTCTCTTTTAGGTGTTTTGTACATTAGTTTGTATTTTAATTTTTTTTTAATTAATGTTGCTAAACTTTTCTTTATTGTATCTTTTTTTACTAATAATTTATTCTTTTGAGTTTTTAATATCTTGTTTTCCTTTTAAAGTTTAATTAATTGATCTTCTAAGTTACTTTCATTTTCTTTCTCGATCTCTTGTGATTTTTCTTCTAAGTTTTTTTATTTTACTCTTTAACTTTTTATTTTCTTCGTTATGATTTTTCTTGATGGTTTTTATTTCTTTTTTAATAGATTGATATTTTATATATAATTCTTTATATATCTTTTGTAATTCTTCTAACTCCATATTTTCTTCTTCTAAAGCCACGAAACACATATGTGCTTATTCATTTTCGGATTGGGATGACTTGTTTATAGTATCTGCATCCCATGTCGAGAAGGCATGTCTCTTTGATTTCTTAAATCTTTTCTTTTCTACTTTCTTTTATTTCTTGTCTTTCTTTTCTTCTGGGCAATCAAATTAAATATGCCCACTCTTTTAACATTTAAAGCAGGTAGGAGTCATTCTCTTGAACTCATTCCCTTTATTTCTCATTATTCTAGCAAATGTTTTGGTTAGTAGGGTTGTTTCATCATCTCCATCATCTTCATTGTATTCTGATTCTTCATCTACTTTTAAGATTAGGGTTTTCTTACCCTTATGAGGCGTTTGGTATGGGAGAAGTTTTTAAATTTCTGGAATTCATAATTCTTGGGAATGCTCTTGGAAATCTTTGATTCACAGGATTTATGTAATTTTATGTTTGGTTAGATTTAAACATTATCAGGAATGTTGAGTATTCTTTTCTAAAAATTTACATTCTTATGTTTGGTTTAAATGTAACATTCTTGTAAATTTATATTTTTTTTTCAAAATTATCCTTATTTAATTTTTTATTTAAAAATGATAAATTCCTTTTACTATATAAAATATTGGGACCCACAACATCTTTAGAAAGTCAAAAAAATGTCATTTTTTTACACATTATGTATATATATACCTGTGTATATATATAATATAATATTTATAATAATATTATAATATATATATTTATATATAATATGTTCGTATGGGATTATAAAAGATAAATGGTGTTTTACTCTTTTTCTTTGTTAAAAACATTTCTAAGTTCATGGAAAACTTGGATTCCCAACCCCCCATAGAAATCTTTTTGTGGGAAAGTTTTTTAAAAATCATTCTAGAGAATCTTATTTCTCAGGATTCTTTTTATGAAAAAGTTTTACCAAACATGAGAATATAGATTCTCAACCTAACATTTTTAGGAATCTTAAAATTTTTCTTATACCAAACGCCTCCTTAGGGTCTTCATTTGTCTTATTCAATATTAGCTCATGAGTTAGCAGCGTTCCTATTAATTCTTTCATTTTTAATTCTTTTAAATTCTTATATTGGGTTATTGTGGTTACTAAAGATTGCCAAACTAAGATAGAGATCTAAGAATTTTCTTAACTTGATCTTCTTTTGAAATAGTTTTTCCTAACATTTTTAAATTGTTTATGATCTTTTGGAACTTGCCATTCATTTCACTAATGTTTTCATTTTGAAGCAATTTGAATTCTTCATATTGTGACATTAGTAAACTTATCTTTGTGTCTTTTACTTAATCGGTTCCTTCATAGACTACTTTTAGTTTTCTCCATATCTCATGAAATGTAGAACAAGCAAATAGTTTTTCATATTCAGTAGGAAGAATTGAACAAAAAAATATGTATTTAACTTTATAATCTATTTGATATCTTTTTATATATTCTTCGTTCCAATATTTCTCTTCTAGTTTAAACATATTAAAACCATCTCTAACAATTATTCACAAATAAAAATCTATTGAAATCAAATAAGACTCCATTATCATCTTCCAATAAGTAAAGTTTATGCCATCAAATAAAGGTGGTCTAAAAAGTTATGGTCCTTCGATTACTGCATAATTGGTGAAATAGGTCATCTGGATCTCTTCTAAGTAGGTATAAGGGGGTCAACTAATTAGAAATCTATTCTGATACCAATTATTGGTCTCTAAAAATATAGCTACTCAAGAAGGGAGATGAATTAAGTGATTAAAATTTTTCTTCCTTTTAATAAATATTCTTAGTGATTTTATTTAAGAATATATATTTGATAATAAATTATATTTGAGATTAATAGTTAATGCAAGTTACAAGATATAATAAGAATAAATAAAACAAAGCACAACACAATTTATAGTGGTTCGATATTTTCACACACACCTAGTCAACTCTCTCAAAGTCTAACCACCATTGGGGTTCTACTAAATCAATTTCACCAAGATTTTCACATTAATTCACTTTGAAAGCGTCTAGATGCACTCTTAGATTACAATGGGTTTTAAACAACCACTACACCAAAATTTTCATCCTATAGCTTATCTTGAAAACTAGATATACCAAAATTTTAACAGTTCTAGGAAACCTATACAATCCACAATGCTAATTTAAATGTTTATAAATAATTTATCCACACTTGGACATAAATAAACAATTAAGTATAAATTATACAAGGCAATAATAATTAAATTGGTGACCTTGAAGAAATTCAAAATAGACTTGAAAATCTTTTTTTCCTCTTACCTTCTGGCTCTTCGATTGATGTGCAATAATGAGTTGTGAGCCTCGAGTTGTTTGGATATTTTGTTTGAGAGCGTTTTTTATTTTTGGGTGCTTTGGATATGCAACTTGTACTCTTGATAATCTTCAAATGAATTTGAGGATATTTTCAGATGTTTGGAACATTATTTCAAATAGTCATTTTTCTAACCGTTAGATCAAGGGTTGACCTTTGCTTGAATTTGCAACGGTCGAAAATTCGACTGTTAGGTCGAAGGTTGACCTTCCAAATACCAAGGGTCAACCTTCAAGACTTGAAGGGTCAACTTTCAAGGCATTAAGGGTTGACTTTTTAATCTAGATTTTGAAAAAGATCATTTTTATGCAAATTAAATTTCTTGAAAAAATAATATTAATGAAAAATAATATTTTTGCTAATGCATATATTATATATAAAAATATTTTATAAATAAAAAAATAATTAATATTTTAAAGAAAATACTCTTCTAGTTAATCACCCAAAAACACTAAAATTTGTATATTAAAAATTTTATTTTTATTAATCATCAAAACTTAATTAATATGAACAAGTTGGCTCAATAATAAGTGCAAAATTGTCTTTACCACTATACCATCTTGTTTCAAATTGTGTGCTGTTAAGGGAGACATGTCAAAAGAAAAACAAGCATATATGAGAAAGGTACCATACTCAAATGTTGTAGGTAGCTTAATGTATGCCATGATTGGAACTAGGCCAGATATAGTTTATGGAGTAAGTTTAGTTAATAGATTCATGAGTAAGCCTTCCAAAGATCACTAGAGAGTTATTAATTAGTTGTTAAGATATCTAAAAGGCTCATTAAACATTAAGTTGATGTATAGATCAAATAAAGAAAATGGAAATAACATACAAGGATATTGTGATTTGGATTATGCTGCTGACCTTGATAAAATGAAGTCTTTATTAAGTTATGCATTTACTTTTGGAGGAAATTTAGTGAGATGGAAGTCAAACCTCAAGCACATTATAGCTCTCTCCTCAATTGAGGCAGAGTATATGGCACCAATCGAAGTCATTAAAGAAACAATTTGGTTACAAGGGATCACTCAAGAGGTAGGAATGATAAAGCCTGTACCTAAGGCATTTTGTGATTCTCAAAGTGCGATACACTTGTCAAAAAATAGTGTTTTTCACGAGAGAACAAAACATATAGATGTTCCACTACATTTTGTAAGAGATGTAATAGCAAAAAAGCAGGTCTAGGTTGAGACGATTTCCACCGAAGTGAATCCAGCTGATATGCTGACTAAGTCACTTCCAATGGCTAAGTTTGAGCAAGCATTATCTTTGCTCAATGTTTTTCCTACCTAGCAATAGGAGTGATACAAGTCCCTTAGTTTAATCCAATTCAATTTTGATCCAATGTGGAATTTATTAATATGTTGTGTCTCAAAATTGGCTAAGGCAATCGACAGTTGGTTTAGCAACTGTCGACCTTTGGATAGAGCCAGTCGACATATACAAGAAATATGTAGATCGACAGAATTAAGTTGGTTGTTAGAGACTACAGTTTTAACAGCCAAACCAACCAATCTATTTCTATCCATTATATCTAGCCTTGTTATTAACGAATTGCCTATAAATAGAACTAAAAAGATGGATGAATGGTTATTCTAAGAAGCTACTGTATCCTAATTCTCTAAGTGTGAAATGCTGAGAAAGAGAGAAAAGATTAAGAGGGAACGCTCGGGTAAGAGCTTGTACTTGTTTTTGTTCTTGTTATGATATTGTAAGTCTTCTTGTAATCTTATAATTCCGATCAATATTGAGTGGATTGATTAATTAAGGGTTGAAACCTTTATCGTGAGTAAGATCGTTTTATCGATCCAAACACATATATTTTGTATCATTTCTTTTTTTTGTATCATTTTTTTTTTGTATTTTTCTATTTTTTGTTATGTTTTGTTTTCTTGGTTGAGTTGTTCTACGCTTGGGATATCCTATATGATGCCCCAACCCCTACTACCGGGTGTCACCGTAACCCATGATTACAATCTCGGGCTATCTCGAAGGAAAGTTATGCCCTGCCAACATAAAGTATAAGAATAATATGGGCGTCCTAGGTGGGGTCCAGGCTTCGCAGCCTTCAATTGTCGAGAACTCGGGTTTAAAAAACATAGACAACAGAAATTTACTTGATTCTCGTGTTTGATTAGGTCTTTAAAATATAAATCCAATTTTCATAAACAAATCAAAATAAGTACCAACATGTTCAATAAAATGCTCCAATAGTCAAGCATATTTAAATAGGTTTTATATCCCAACCGGTTCAAACACATACTTTGAGTTCCTCATAGCGAGAACCTTAACTTGATCTTAATCAAATTTTATTTAAACCATAACCGTCTCTTGTAGTCAAACACAGAGCATATATAGATTACATAAACTACATAGAAACACGACCCACATTCTCACTGTCTGCAATCACTATTAATCGGCGACTATTCCACCAATACCGCTTTCCCTTTCTTAGACCCCTAGTCATCTGTTGGGTTAGTAGGAATAAAGGGGTGAGTCCAGGAACTCAGTAAAGACAATATGCAATGCAATAAATTAATAAACATAACATCATAGATAAAAATGAAGTACATCATGCATGCAGGCCCGTCCACCGCACCTATCTCAGGCTCTAGGTACGTCTTAGTGGTTTCCTCTATGACTCTGTTCTAAGACTCTCATAGTAAAAAATCCACTGCCCCATGCCTAGGCACTCCCTCGATATCTTATGCAAGTTATGACAAAATAAATTTATACACAAAACAAATTAAACCCTTACCTTAAATTGTTTATTGCTCGATGATTAACTCTGTTTCGTTAAACAAATTGGTAGCGCACTCGCAATTCCCTTATCACAATTATATATATATATATATATATCCATAAGGCTAAGTAATCCATTAGATAACCACATATTAGATTTACTAATTTAACGAATTCCAAAGATTTTCTATCAATTTAACTTATTAATTAAACTAACTACTTTAATTAAGTAATTAAACTACATTTTGAAATTAATTTTGTTACCTCACTGTCGAGTTCTTCCTCTTTAAACTCATGGATCGAACTTCTTTTCTACTACTTAGGCTTGGTTGCCTCATGTTTCCCCCTTCCTAAAAAAAAATAATCCATGATTTAACCCACTGAATTAAGGTTAATGATGGTCTTGATTTTACCCCTGCTTCGTGGTTGAAAATTGACTAAACAAGAAAGGGATAGGAGTTAAGTTTGTAAGCAACAAAAGGGAGAGTTTGACAGCTGGCATGGGCGATTTTTGTTTCCCATACATGGCTGCTTTGTGGCAGCCCATTAACCCTTCAATTTGGGGCTTAAACAACACCATTTTGGTGCCTAATTTTGTGCCCCCCTCATTGATCTCATGACTCCTACGATGACCTTCGTGCACGCAACTAGCTAAGTTAAAAATCTCCTCAATTTCTTGCTTGCATTTGTTGAATTTAGCTTGTTCTTTGGTTGCTCTTTGATAAGATCCCAAAATCTCCAGCATTTTTGCACACTTCTACTTCTAACCACTAGGCTACAAGCTCTCTTGTTGCTTAATCCCACCTAATTTAATTTTATACCAATTAAGTGCTTAATTTTCCCACCTTGTATTCAAACCCAAGAAATTTCATAATTTCTCATTTACTTCACTTATTCAAAAATATATTAAATTTAATATTTTTCATTAATTTCCCCAAAACTACAAATATTTCATAATTAATTAATAAATCACTTCCAACACACCAAATCAGTTATTATCATTTTTTTTTCAAGGTCAGGGATGTTACATAATACAAGTCCAACACATTACATAAATAAAGAAATTCTTTAATTTGGCATGCCTGCTGTCTGAACTAGCCTTCATTATTCAAAATCACAATACTATAGACCCTTTCTATAAACTTAATATAAATTACACAAACACCACACAGATTAATAACAAGAAGTCAAGATGTACAGCAACAACACTCCAATTTGGGCAATATATAGCCAGCAATTCAGCCATCGATCTCAACCTTCTTCACTTCATCCTTCTTGCTCACTTCTTCCTTGGGGATGAACACTCTGAGAACTCCATTCTCCATTGAAGCTTTCACTTCCTCCGTCTTCCCATTCTCCGGCAACCCCAACTGCCTCCTGAACTTTCCCCTACTCCGCTCCCTCCGGTGCCACCACGTCTCCTCCTCCTCCTCCGGCTTCTCCACGTTCCACTCTCCGCTAATACTTAAAACTCTATTATCCTCCACTTCCACCTTAACCTGTTCCTTGTGAATCCCAGGAAGATCCACCATAACCACGTGAGCCTCCGGTGTCTCCTTCCAGTCCAAGCACGGGGAGTTCACCTGCAGCTCCGAACACGAGGAAGCTGCGGACTCCTTCAACGGAAGCCAAACGGGGAAGCCTGAAGAGAATGGATTGAATATGCTGCTTCGGCGGCTCCCGCAAACGCTTGGGCATTCATTCAACATCGACGTCATCTTCCTCCCCTTTCGGTGCTTGCTTATCAGTTTCGATTGCGTGCAAAACTGAGGTAGCTGTTGTTGAACCTTGCTGCAACTCATTGTTGGTCTGCAAAAAGTGGAGACAACGTTCGTTATTTGTAAGCAATCGAAGGAGGTTTCTCGTATGTTCACGATGAGTCTGGTTGTTTCTGCGGAGAGGAAGCGGCATCTCTGTGTGAACCGGCAAGGCTGTGAACGTGAGCTTTCACATTTCGCTCCCAATATATATGTGTATATTATTAATAAGCTTTTGAAATGGGCTAACCCAGTAATGGGCCGGACCCAGTATACGTTGAGTGGCCTAATCCTCATCTTGGATTGTTTATCTCGGCCGCCCAATTAGGTCCTTCTAGAATGAACCAGAAACTTCACTCAGCCCAACCAGTTTCTAGAAATTATGTAGGGGCCTTCTGTTAAATAAAACAATTTAAAATTTTCATATCTAATCTCTTATTTTATCTCTTTTTTTCTATTACATAAATATTTTGAAAATTTATTTTGTTTTTCATCTCTAATCATAAATATTTTTTTTTCAGGTCGGAAACACTTTAGTACTATACGCAGCTAGCTTTCGTTAAAAATACATAAAAATAAAATAAAATAAAAAATTTAAATCTAAATTAATTGATCTGAAAGTATTCGAGTTTTATAATAAATTCAGGCACTGAATTGATTAAATTAAAATGACTTAATTCAGATTGGCTGGATTTTTTTAATCTGAATTTGAAATATTTAATTAATTAAAAATAATATATCAAAATTTAATTAACTTTTCAACTTTAAAATTTAAGTTCCAATGTGCTGCTATCTTATTGGAAAGCGTAATGGATGATGGGCTGGTATGCAGTACAGGCTTACCCTTAGCTAACAACAGATCAGGCCCACATTATATTGGGCCTCACTCAGATGTAAGGATTTTAATTGGGCTCCTAAATTAGAGATTTCTAAAATGTACTAGAAGCATCTCTATATAAATACGGAGGTCTCAATATGCCGCGAAGCTGCTGGAATTCTCTTTCCGTTTGCTATAAATTGCCGAGCGGCTCGAACTTTTCTTGCATCCCAACAAGTTTGATTCCGCGAAAACATTCTGTCCATCAATAAGCCAAGTCAAATAGCTGGTTGTTTTCTTCGATCATCTAAGCTCCGTCCGCTCTCAGGAGAAGATGTCATTGATCCCAAGCTTCTTCGGCGGCCGACGTGGTGGCGTCTTCGATCCTTCCTCTCTCGACGTTTGGGATCCTTTCAGGGACTTCCCATTCCCTCAACTTTCTGGAGAAAATTCTGCACTGGTGAACACTCGCGTGGACTGGAAGGAAACACCGGAAGCGCATGTGTTCAAGGCCGATGTACCGGGGCTGAAGAAAGAGGAAGTGAAGGTGGAGATCGAAGACGACAGAGTTCTGCAGATCAGCGGCGAGAGGAACGTGGAGAAGGAGGAGAAGAACGATGCCTGGCACAGGGTGGAGCGCAGCAGCGGGAAGTTTATGAGGCGTTTTAGGCTGCCGGAAAATGCGAAGATGGATGAGGTGAAGGCGTCCATGGAGAATGGAGTTCTGACTGTGACGATTCCCAAGGTGGAGATCAAGAAGCCGGATACCAAGGCGATTGAAATCTCTGGTTAGAGTTTTGAGTGATGAGAAACTACTACTCTTGAGTGAAGACTGTGTGTGCGAGTGAATGTGGTCTGGTTAGAGTTTTGAGTGATTTGTGATCGATGGGGGAGTACCGAAAGCTCTGCTTAGATGGCTTCTAGGGTTTAGCAATTGAATAAGAGATATATTTGAAGTATTTACTGCCTTACCAGCTTGTCTTAATACGCTAAGGGATAGAGAAAAATCAACTTCACGGTATCTTATATTCAATAATTTCCCTATAAATTTAAAAGAAAACTGAAAAGACTACAAACAGTATCTGTTTCTTTGATAAAGTAGCTTCATTATGCAAAATCAGTGTGTTCTCACAAACGGTATTGCCCTCTCCTATCTGCTCCTCTAACAATAACACACAAATGACCGAATGAAAGACATTAGTTCTTCACGCAATCCTTCTTCACTTTCCCTTTGGTTGGACACCGTGAGAACTGAGAACTCCATTTTCCATTGACGCTTTTACTTTTTCTGTCTTCGCATTCTCCGGCAACTGGAACCGCCTCGTGAACAAATTTCTGTGGTTGTTGGGTACTATTATTTGTTGGGCTTTGCTTGGCCCAATTTGAAGTATAAAGTATAAACCAATGGAATCAGGGCCCAAATAATAATACGTTGGGCACACTGAATCCATTACAGTCTAGCTAAGTGGGCTTTTAATCATGGTTTTTCAGAAAATATTTTTGTTTTTAATTGAATAATTAAATTTTCTCTTAAAAAATATAAAACCCGGTTTTCTATTTTTTTTTTAATTTATACTGTGAATTAGAAATCTTATTTTTTTATTTTTTTTAAAAATGAATACTATGATTTTTTTAAAACATTTAATATTAAAACATTTTTGGTTATAAAACTAGAGTGCCTTAAAAGTCTTAATTCTGAAAGCAAGGACCGATTTATTTGTATAAAAAATCGAATTTAACAAATATTCAAATCAAATTAACAGAAATTAATTAGCCGTTTGGTCTAAAAATTTGGTTTTAACCCAATAATAATAATGCTTCACCCCTACCTTTTAATAGCTTAAAATTCATGGCTTCATACATTTCGTATACGCAAACAGTAAGTATTAAAATAATAACATTTTAATAATTACAAACTGTAGCTTTTCTTCATATATAAATATTTGATTTAGGTATCATTCTCAGAGAATTAACCCCCCCCCCCCCCCCCCCGAGTTAGAGTGAGTGAGTGAGTTAGGTAAAAGAAATTTACCAAAACTTGCCACATGATAGAAGCATATTAATAATAGTACCACCTAACAAAAGGAACACATTGCACATGTTAAAGGCTGCGCCAAGAATGAATGCGATCCACTGTGTGCTGAATGAATGAATGAATGAATGCCTATTCCCCTACGTACTCATGTCAATCCCCCCTCTCTATCCACATAATTTCTTCAGCTTTCACGCAATTATGAGTTTATTCCATCCACTTTTCACATTCTTAGTTATTAAAAAATAATTAAATTAATAACAAAAGACTATAGGGTCTTTAGATCTCCCTTTTTTTAAGTGTTTTAATTTCTATCAAATATTTCTGTTGTGTGTATTGCACTGTGCGCATTATTATAAACTATATATATATATAATGCACTGTGTATGATGAATTTACTATTACACACTTAAAATTAATGATAATGATTTAAGGGTTATCACCATATAAAGAAAAACAAATATTAAATTAAAACATATAAATTACCCAATCTTTGTGGTTTTCATTTATTGTCACGTCTTAAATTAAAACTAAAAAGTGTTTCAACGGTGGAACACATTATAGGAAGACAGAGATTGATAAACTCCAAACCCAAATCCCTCTTTACCAAAGTACACTTCCAAGTCCCTAATTAGCGCCATTCGTCTCGTGTTTTAGTGATTCACATTGCCACCATATAATCACATCGATGCCACGTTGCACTACTCTGATATATATGAATGATTAACATTAAACGGGCTCAGAATCTTCTTACGGTCAGGAGTGAACGCACTGTTACTGCAACCAGGCATGGATCCCACCACAACCACACACACACACCCCACACGATGGCAATCAGACGGTGTAGACCACCACGAAGCAGGGAAGCACAGCCCTCGGATTGAAAACCAGGAGCTCATCCTCTTCGTCCAATCTCGTCGGCGACCCCGGCTCCCTGCCCACCACCGAATCGAACCCGGGATCTCCCTTGTCCACGAACTCAGGGACCGACCCGACCCTCCCGGCGATGACCCGGCACACCAGCATTGCGCGCTTCACGTGCATGAACCTGAACTCCTCCTCGATCTCTTCCGGGATGGCCACGTGTGCCCTCCAGCTGGTCGATAGCGTGGGGATTCCGTCCATCTTGGGTGAGAACCCCGACCTGATGATGCCGCAAACGCTGCAGTAAGGCTGGTTGCAGACGCTGGAATCACCCTTTTGCCCCAAGTCACACAAGAACGTGGCGCAGTGAAACCGCAGCAGCTCGTTGCCGTCGGCAATGCACCGCTCGTCGCGTCTCCTCACGGCGCCTTTCCGCGCCGCCCTCAGCTTAACGCTCTCCCTGTACTCCTCGAACTTGTTTAGTATTTTCTGGCTGTTGTGGATCTTCAAGACCCGGTGGACAATCGGGTTCTTTGCCTTCTCGGGCCAGCCGGTGTTGAATATGATCTGAACTATGTTCTTACCCGAATCGCCGTCGATCAGCTCCGAAACAGCGTGCTTGATCGCCTGGTGCTGTTCGAGAAGGCTCGGCTTCTGGAAGATCTCGCCGCACGCCGGGCATGGATAAATATCGTTCCGGAGAGGGAAGAATTGCTGGTCGGATGATATGTCGGATTCTGGGCGTGACCCTGTCGGCCTCTTACGCGGAGGATCCGAATCGAGGGGCTCGGATTGGAACACGACGGATGAGTGCAGGGAGGAGGGGGCCGGCGAGGAGGGAACCGGGTACGGATCGGATTGGCAGCTGGGTTTGGTGGCGAAGATCCGCTTGAAGAACGACCAAGAGGAGGAGAGGGCTTTGGTGGTTTTTTGGCGGAGAGAGGGAGGAGAGTGGAGAGAAAGATGAGAAGCCTTGCGTTTCTTGGAAGGGAGCTGTGGGTGAGCGGCGGAGGAGAGGAGGAAGCAGCCGAGGTGGAGGAGGAGGAAAGCAACGGAGTGGAAGAATGTTCGGAAGCTGGCCATGGATATCGTCAACAGAGCTTCAGCAGCCGTGGTGGTATTGCCATGAATGTTGTGTCATGACAGGTGAAAGGAAGAATGTAAAGGAGAGGCATCGGTGGGGACAAAGCATAATATATTGGAAGAATAAAGGTGTAGTTCGGTGGAAGGCAACTTCATCATCGCATCTCTCTCTCTCTTTCCCCCAAATATCTTTAATCTATACTTTCCACGTAGCGCAATCAGGAAATTACGCACAGTGACAGCCATCTTTACTTGCGTTACTAACCAGGTTGGGTCGGCCATGGCAGACATATATATTTGCTAATTCTTAAATCCGCTCGCACGTGCCACGTACCAGGCATAACCTGCGAGACATATATAGTTAATGATTAGCTTAACGTGTTAAATTTTGGATGATAGTAGATCCAACATGATTTAAGTGTTTTGGAGGGTTACTAACTTACTAGTTCTCTGGCTTCAGGAGGGTATCCGAGGCCTAGAAATTGTGGCTACCCTGTCTAATAGTGAGCCCCTTCAATCCTCAACACTCACTGGACTGCAACTATTTCTTCAACCGACGCGCAGCTCCTTTGGAGGATATGGACACACCAACACGTGGCCTTGTCTCTCCTTTGTCCTCTGTGCACCTTGCCCAAGCTCCTAGGGAGTAAATCTATATGGCATCCAAAGAGGTATTATAAACCGTAACAGTTAAAAAAAAATCTGAAATGCATTTTAGTGGGTACGTACGTAGGTCATGTGGAGATGCAATCTCACTCATGGAGGGGGGTGTACATGATTGATTGCAGGACAACTATCTTCGAGGGTGGGCCGCTTTGATCTTCTCTTGGGTCCATGAAAGTTCTCCTGATCTGATCGCTTCCTTCCTTGCCCCCCCATTCATTAAAACATATGTAGCTTAATTAGCCCCACTTTAATATTCAGGAGATTTTAAAATAACCAGAAGGCCTCGGCCCTGGGCTGTACGATCCACTTTCGGGACTTGAAATGCCAAAATTGTCCGTGCAGGGGTCCATTTAAGGCCAGGGCAGTTTGGTTAATTTCAAGTGTGGGTCAGGGTCAGCCCAATGTGTGGTTCTCTTCCCGCCTCCCAGTCCAAACCTGTGGTCAACTTTATATTTATTTATATCTATACTAACATTAATATTAGAAGACAAATTAATATTTTTTTTAAAAATTTTGAGGACTTAATTTTAAAATTATGTCACAACTTTCTTTAATTAAAATGTGGAGTCAAATATGATGATAAGTAATTTTCTCCCTTTTTTTTTTAGAGGGGTTATCCTCGACCTCAAGGGGGTTGGCAATTTGCATCTTTAATAAATAAATAAATACTTAAGATGTATTTAGTATTTCTTAATCTATTGTTAAGCACTATTTAATTTTTATAATAAATTTGTCAAACAGGAATAAATAAATAACAGATGCAATTGCATGTTTGCCATGCCTAGTCATTACTAAAAGTCAATAAGCCAATTGTATATGAGAAATCATATATATATATATATGTCAATAACCGAAATCTATTTGTCCACGTTCAATTTCAGCTGATCATGATTCGTTTTGGGCTACGGTGAGTAAGTCCAAAGTGCCAAGAAGAAGAATACAAAGGTTTTAGACGTGAGTCAACACCAGAATTTTTTACGTGATTCGATTAGAACGATATTTATTCTACAACCACACTCTGGTTATTTTCTCAAAATAGCGGTATCTGATTATTCTCTCTGCCCCTCATAATATCTTTGATTCTTATTTATACTGAGGGGTCTTTATAATTTAGATAACATATAGAAATACAATAATTACATAATGGGGACAAATAACCCTTATCGTCTGCACGAAACCGAAAGTGGGATCCTTATTACGAGGGTTATGGGTTGTTGCAGATAAAATGAATAGTCTCTACCTCTGACTTCTGAGCAGCTTTACCACTTATGCGAGTTGGCGATCTTAGGCCAACGACTTGGGCGATCCAGCGAACTGAGGGTTTTGCTGCGAGCCCGTCAGTCGATCGTTGAGAGCTCTCTAAGGGCTTTATTGAGAGCTCGCAGAATGCTTGCTTCATGAGATTCGAATTTCGATGATTTATGGGATTTTTTTAACGAGGTTGTCTGAATTTTCTAGAATCTGGGTAATTGAGTCGGCCCATTGGACTGGGCCTAGTCATAAGGAGTTATGTTGTACCTAAAATTTTAATTACGATTGCCAATATTGATGATAACTTATAAGCTTCATTCTTAATTGAGATTTGAGTCTTTCAAATAAAATTCAGTAGACTTCATGCATGATGCACCCCCACATATATATATATATGCATTTTTATTTACGTTTTCAGAGATTTTGTCATCTTTGAAAGCGAAAAATGAGAGGGGCCACGGTGGTCAACGAGTAAGAAGACTTTGACAGTGAAGTTGACTGGTGAGCAATAACTAAGAAGAAGCGAAAGAGAAGCTTTGATTTGTACTCTCAGTCAGCCTCCTCAGCCATAGCCATAGCCATAGCCATATGATATGTCTATCTTTCCTGCAAAGCTCTTTCCTATGTAAACATCATTGTCCCGTGCTTTTGCTTTGGAGAAAGCTGCCGACACTGTTTTACTTTAATCCCTCAATAATGATGATTACTAATAACAGTTGCTGCTTGTCCATGATGATGATGATGATGATGATGGCTTCCTCTTAAATAATAAATACCCATCAATAATGGATGCTCTAATTAAATCTTTTTGCATTACAAACTGGAGAATATTAATAATATTGATGCTCAAATATGAGTAACCGCCCGCCCGCCCGCCCACGTCCAGGGTGACCATATCCGTAAGTTCGAGTTGTCTTGGTCGCCCATTCGCCCACCGTTTGCAATTGAGTCTCTGGCAAATTAAATTGAATTTGCCTTTCGATCTAAGTAAGTTGTATTAATATGAGTAGGAGCTGTGTGGAGAAGCACAAGCAGCGGGCCGCCGGATTGATGATTTCATTTGGACAGTTGAGTTGTGTGCAATGATGAACCCAAGGGGTTTGGTTTGAACTTTTGAAGTAAAAAAAACCAACTGCTCTCTGTAACTTATAATATGATGTAGAAGCAAAGACGTCGGTCTGCGAGCTCAGTTAATTTTTCCAACTCACTTTAAGATTAAGTGGATGATAGAAGGAGAGAAGCGGCATGATGAAGATGATGGGTACGTACTTTAGACTCAAGTCTTCTGAGATATGTCAGCGTCGCTGCATCGACCCCACGTGTGTCACACCATATATGATTGTGTCTCCTAAACTTGGGAGATAATGCTAATCATTCATTTTTTTTTTAATATATATTTTACTGGTAACCATCCATACTATTTCATCTTTTAAAATTTTTTTATTTATAATTTAGCCTATATTCGTCAATTAATATGAATTAATGAAATACCCTTCTTGTAAGTTGGTTGTCTTCGGTTAATTAAATTGCCGTGCGTATATAAGGGATTGTTTGATTTTGTGAATTAAAAAAATAGAACAATTTTTATTTTTATCCGATTAACTGACCACCATCTTCATTAATCAATTTAATTTTGACAGCGAGTTAGTCACACCTCCATGGTCAACCTAATATTCAACAGATAAGATAAGCTACTATTTTTTAAGGCTTTAATTTACTTTTTCATGCATAATATATTAGACTTAAATTTAGAGAATTATTTATTTATTTATTATTATTATTATTATTTGGACGGTACTAACCCAAATAAAGCCTGACCCAGTTCAGAAGACTCAAGAATAACTCGACCCACAGTTTAATCTTAACCTTACGTCAGTCTGCAACACCATCATTACCACTGTATATTGGATGTTCTTGCGCCTATTTCAGATCTCATTAATGGCAGATCCAATCCACATTTAATAAAGGTCTCGTCAATACCATGTCACCGTCAAGGAGGCTCGTCGATGCCGGATATCCAGTCTCATTGCTCTACAACGCCCAATGCAAACATGAATGCAGGAGGATCTCTCTACCTTCTGTATAAATTAGCTCTATCAAGAATTAATGTATGTTTTTTTTTCGAGACTATTGATACTCTGCTACTTTAATCTCTTATTTACTTGAATATCGAAGTGCTTGTAAGTGTCAATCATCCATCGCTGTGCCAATCACCTAAATCCATTCCCTGTCGCTTTAAGTTCATGTTCGATCATCACTTTGGGTAGGAAAGAACATTATTATTATTATTACTATCTAAAATAAAAAAATAAAATGTATTATCTATAATTTTCTAAGTGTATAATACTCTTAAGATGGTAAATAAGCGACCCCAAATTTTATTTTCAATTAGAAATTGTCTAAATGCGAAAAACTAATAAGTTTGACTTTTTTGCCCTCCTAAATTCATTACTCATATTAGTGTTTGAATCCTTGTAATTCACTAATCCAGCAAATTAAAGTTAATAATCCCAAATTTTTGCAGAAACACATAACTGAACGTGACTTTCTTTAATCCTTACAATTTTAAATTTAATTGGTGATTATTTTTATTTTAGTATTTAATTACTAATAAATCACATGAAATATCGGACGTGTTCACTAGCCATACACTATACAGGGCCTAAGGCCCTTGATTTTCTAAAATATGGATATGCTACTGAACAAATGAGCCCAACTCCACGGTCCCCCTTCCACTCCATACTAACCCAATGGACATCAAGGCTTCGGCTCTCATCCCCCCAAAAGACCTTTCATTGCACATAACCTTTTATAAGAGATTAAGTTGATGCGACCAACCGTGCAAGGCGTCACTTATTAGAGGTGAAAGTTTTAAATTCAAGTAGTTATTACAAAAAGTGTATATAATTTGTAAATTTAAAAACAAGAGAGTTGATAATACTATTTTAAATGTTACCATCAATAACCAATTTATAGATCACACCTTAGACAAGATTAAAAATGATAAATAATAATACAAATTAAAATAGTCATAACTGGCTCAACCAATTTAGGGGTCTTAAACAAAAAAAAATTGTCAGGAGTTATAAAGAGTATATATTCATTTTTTTTTTGTAAAACTTATATTTTATTCTGACATCAAAATTTTTTAAATAAAATATTTATTATTAAAAATTTTAAAAATATATAAATTACAAAATTTTAAGGACTTAGTAAATGCAGAATCTTGAGCAATTACCCAAATGACTTCATGATCGAGTGAGCTTTAAAAAAAGTATGGTCAGGTACAGATTATGTTTTTATGACTCAAAGAATATAAATTTATTTCTCTTAGAGCTTCATTTAATTTGTAGCTTTAGGGTTTATGTAATACAATTCTTCACTGTTCACACAGCCATCTTAATATAAAAATTAAAAATGTATTTATATGCTTTATTTATCGATGATAAAAAGTGTGAAAAGTGAAAACCAATGGGGATACAAGATAGCAAATTTTGAAATGACCAGTATACCCTCCTATATATAGCCAGCGGGCATTCTCAAATTCAACAAGCCAAAGAAAACAACACTTGGCGGCAGCGACGACAAAAGTAGATACAAATTAAATGACCAATATACCCTTTTGAACTGAGACACGACGACCAAACGAATAGACAATTACGGAAAGGCGGGACAAAGTTTCACGGAAAGACGAAAACATCCCCTCTTACGCTGACGTGTTGCCGAGCGCACGCGGATGCAAGTACACGCGAAGACCGTTCGTCATGAACAGCGTCAGCGACATCTTCTGCTCCACCCGGTGGCCGGGAACCGGTGACAACCGGTACCGGAGCAGCACCGCCGACGCCACCGACTTCATTTGCAAGTAAGCCAAGTCTTTGCCCAAGCAGGTTCTCGGACCGGCGTTAAACGCCACGAATTTGTACCCATCTTTTGGCGGTTCGAACCGGTCTCCATCGGCCGAGAGCCACCTCTCCGGTTTAAAATCCAAGCAATCCTCTCCCCATATGGATTTCATTCTCCCCACCGAGTATATCGAGTACGTCACCGTCGATCCAGCCCGAACTCTAGTTCCGTCCGGCAAGACATCGTCGGAGACTACGTACTTGAAGTCCTCCGGCACGGAGGGGTAAAGTCTCAACGTCTCTGTCAATGCGGCTTTTAAGTAAACCAGCCGGTCTGCTTCGTCGAAGACTAGCGGCTCTTCGATCCAGGCCCGAGGGTCTTCGCCGCGGGTTTCTTTTAGAACTGTTGTTATTTCGTTTATGATCTTGTCTTCGACGTCTTGGTTGTTCATCACCAGCCAGAAGAACCAGCTCAGAGCGACGGAGGAAGTATCTCGGCCAGCGAGCACGAAGTTCAGAGCGATGCGTTTGAGGATTCCGTCTGGAAAGAGGTTTCCCTCGACGTCTCTCTTCTTCATGAAGCGAGACAAGAGATCGTCCGATGGATTATCCTTCCGGACAGCAAGAGCTTCGGTCATGTAATTTTCAACAATGTCGAGGCTCTTCCTAAGCCTTTGTTCGGCTCCAAAGCCGAAAATCTTCTTCAATCGCCATAGAAAGCCCGGGTAAAGCAACCTCTGCAGAGTAGCCTCAGTAGCCGAGTCGAACGCGACAGAAAACGGGTTTTCGGGCAGATCCGGGGAGAGAGTTTCCGGGTCCTTACCGAACGTGAGCCCGCAAATATTATCGAAAGTTAAGCGAAGCAACAAGTCCTGTAAATCCACCGACTTCTTTTCATTTGCGGCCGTGTCTAAAATGCGGTAGAGGCGGGTCTTAATCGTCCGGTTCACCCACCGGGCCATCGCCTGCCGGAGTGTCCGGGTCGTGAACTCGAGAGCGGCGGTTTTGCGCTGAATCAGCCACGTCTCGCCGTCGCTGTTGAAAATGCCTTGTCCCAGCAAATCATGAAACGCTGCTTGCCACTGCGGCCCTTTGGGATAGTTATCGAACCGGGTTCGAAGAATGTGCTCGATGTTCTTGGGATGGCAAGTGACCGTGTAGAACCCTTGTCTCTGAGCTATGAAAGGCAAGCAAATAGTGCAAGTTTGGTAGGTTGCAGCGCCGGCAGTGGCGTGGAGGTTCCCCGCGATCCAGTCGTGGATGCGCCGCCGGTTCATGAAGAGAAGCGGAAGGCTTCCGACCAGCGGCCAGACCTTGGGGCCGGTGAGCCGACGAGCCAAGAGGGAGAACCAGAGAAGGTAAGCCGACGCTGCCACCACCACACTGTAAATCACCAAAAGGGTTTCCATTTGAGAGGGTGGTGGCTCTGTAGAAAGAAGAAGAAGAAGAGAGAGAGCTATATCAACAGATCGAGAAAAGTTCTTGGCTTGATTCAGTTTTATGGCAGTGAACTGAATGAGAAGGAGAAATGGAGACTGGTTATATATAGAGTTGATAGTTTTGAGAAAGATCTAGGAGAGAGTAGTTGGGAATTTTTGGGCAAATGCCGCACAACAGAAGGTTTCTGCTGGCACATGTCGTTTTTGGATCTTATCCCGTTATGCTTAATTACATGCAAGTAAGGATACGGTAAATATTTTTTAATGAATAATTAATAGAATATATAAACTTAACTCCATTATTAACCATTTCTTTTTCCTTAATTTTCAGAGTCTTCATTATTATTTATTTTGTTTTTATACCCAAACTTTGTTTTTTTTTTTTTTTTTTTCTTTTTTGCTTGTTATTATTAGCTTCTTCAAACTTGGTTTCATCCAACTTTACAAGTAGTTATTATCTGCTAAAATTTCATCCAAATTTATTATATATGATTTGAGTCATTTTTATAGATATATCATGTGGTTTATTTTTTAATATTCTACATTTTTATGATATATTTATTTAAATACAATTTTCTTAATTTTTCAATTTTATTTATTTACTTCATTTGAGGTGATCTTTTTTTATTTTTTTTAGGCTGAGGTGATGGGTTTCACGGTCAGCCTGACAAATCTTCATCCTTTGGTAATAACTGAGCAGTAAACGTGGCTGCTGCAGAAATGAAGTTGACCAAATCAGCCAGTGATATTGGCCCTTATTAAAGCCAGCATCATCTGTATTTCCCCATCCCCAACGTACATTAACCTAACTCAAACGTTATTTAGAGAGGCACCTTCGTATTAATAAATAATTATGAGTTTATTAATGAGCGATTATATATGTAGTGAATAAACATTGACAAATAATTAATTACTAATATCGAATATTACACAAAATAATAAAGTCTTGTGTTAAAATAGTATCTTCGTTACCTCTTAACTCTTTACCTGCCAGTTCACTATTTTCTTTTTGGGAAGTCCAAATGGCAAGCCCTTTTTGGCACACAGAGAGATAAAAGAGAGAGAGAGGAGTTGGGTGGGAGACTGTTTACCAATATTGAGAAACTGGGCTTGTTCCGAAAGCCCGGACAAAAGAAGAAGGGATGTACTGGGGGGATTGTGAAAGAGAAGCTGAAGAAGCCAAGAGCACAAGAATTTGACTCAGTAGAGCGTGCGAGAGCAGAGAGTTGTTTGGATTGGAGGAAACTTGGTGTGGAAGAAAGAAAATTTAAGTTACCAAAACAGCCAAAAAAGCCACGTTTCCTCTTGCCCTTTCTTCCCCAAGGCTACCCTACACCTACCCTTGTGGAATTTCACACTTGTATTTTCTTTCACGTTGTTGCTAGCTAGGAATATATAGGATAGATTCCCCCCCCCCCCCAACACTTTCTATTTCATTTTCCCGAAAAGGTAATACGGGAGAAAAGGGTCATGGTAGATGCATATGAGAATGAACAGTAAACGTACATATATAGTAAATCAGGCTATATTTTTTTTTTTTTTGGATTACGCCCCATTAATAGCGTTCTCAACCATCCTACCCCTAGAGCTACATTAAGGAGTTAAATTGAGAGATGTACCCAAATAATCAGGATGATAGACTTAAATCTGGCTATATTTATGCACAGACTAGCTATGTGCAGTGTAGATGATACATTTCTAGGGCAGGGCAGGGCAGGGCAGTTTAGATTCTTTCCCTTAGAAACACTGACGCTGAGGTACTCATTATTTAGAATCAATAAATAATGTTATTTCAATTCAATTTCTAATCCACTGGAGCAGATAATAGTAATAATAATAATAAATAACTAGCCAAGTGATTTTATTTTTTCAGAATTTTATTTGCCATATAATTTTGGTAATGATTTTTATTTAAATACTTCATAAATTAAATAGCATTTTTAAAAAATTTTGGAGTTGCAATTCAGAAATAAAATTTTATGCACAATTCCTACATAGAATAACTGAATTATTTTACCGTAATACATTAAAAAATAAAAATAGTTATAAACCGGTTTATAATTATAAAAATGTTAAGGTGAGTTTGATTACACACATTTTTCATGAAAAATGTCTATTTTTTACCTAAATTTTTTAAGTATTTGATTTGTCAATTTTTCTAAGCAAATTATTTTCTAACTTTTGATCACACATGATGGGAAGTTATCACTTTTGCTAGAAATGGTTATCTCATGGGGTTAGTTCTAATTTTTCAAGGAATTCACCCACGGCGCATTGCCTCAACACTTTCTATCCATCCAAATTTTTTCACGCATTGCCAATTTCTCTAGAGTTTTTCTCTCCCATTCGACGTCGGCTTTATCCTCTTCCTTTTCATCGCTATCCATCGTCAAAGACGAGCTCCGACTTCGTGTTTGTCGCCATCTCCACATAATACCATCTCCAATTTCGAATTCCAAACTATTGGCGCATCTTCATCTTCTTCCACGGTAAGATTTATGGCCATGTTCTTTTTTTATTTTTGTAGATCCAACGAGCGATTTTGGTCTTCGTCCACCGACTTTAGTTTTTCTCTCTCATTTGGCGAGCGATCTTGGTCTTCAACCACCGATCTTAGTCTTTGTCCACTGGCATTTCCCCTTCGTGTTCGTCTCCATCTCTACCAAAATCGACTTTTGATTCTAACTTTCAAACCACCATTCATCTTCGTCTTTGTCCACGATAAGCTTTTTGACCCTTCTTTTCTGGTTTTCGGCCACCTTCCAATCAATGATCGACGCTCTTTGTTTTTTGGTTTTGCATTTTGCTTTATACCTCTATTTTCAATATCTATTTTTACCTTTTAATTGATATTTTGTTCACACAGAATTTTTGTTCACTTTTTTTTGGAGAAAATATTTTGTATGTATCTTATATAAAGATGACTAATTTCATGAAAAATTAGTGATAATTAAACACTAAAAATTAGAAAAATACAACAAATTCTAGGTATAAAATTAAGCTAATCAAACACTATTAATTGATAATTTTTATGCAAATTATTTATAAGCAGTTGAATTGTGTAAAATTTATTTATTTTTATATAAATTTCATACTTGCATTCTTATTATAAAAATTTGGACAAATGAAAAATTTATTTGGGATTTGTGTTCCCGGATTTGGGCCCCCATATGACTTTCCATTCACATATCTTCTTATGGGCTCATGGGCCCCCTGTTAAATCACATAATTCAACCCGGCCCCTTAATTAACAATCAGCCCGGTAATCACGCTCGTCGTCCTCCCGGCGCACGATAGCAGCCTCAACTCCCAGACCAGACCTTGAACTTCAAAACCTCTCTCTTTCTCTCTCTCTCGGGGTCTATGCACACACAGGAGTGTCTATTTGTACTAAACCGCCGTGTACGGTGGCGCCAGGGAGCCAAACAACATGGCAGGCGATCCGGAAGACGCCAATGAGCTGATCTGTTTGGTAAATAACGAACACTTTCCCTTTGTTTTGATGGAGAAAACAGTTTATGTTATTTACCACAACAGTTTATGTTGACTTACTTCCATTGCCTGCAAAGCAGGGAGAAAAGAACACTTAAAATCTTGCAGAAAATACTTGTTTGTGCCTTTGGTGGGTGGGAAGGCCATTTCCATAATTCCAAACGAAATTTGTGGCCATGTTATTGTCACATTCCAAAAACTGTGTATTATCACTCGCCCGTTATTCAAAAGGCAAGTGAACATAATAAAAATAATGATATCATTTTATATATGATTTTTTTATTTATAAATTTGTCAAAACAAAGGTAAGTATTCTTTTTTATAGTGTTTGTTAATCAAGATATTGATTGAAAAAAATAAAATATGAAAAGTATTTCAAACAAGAGTGTTTTTCATTATATTTGTTAAATTTATCTAAAAAGAAGTGATTTGACTTGTTATCTTAGATTTTTTAAATAAATTTATTTTGAATTTTATAGATAAATTATTTTAACATAAGTTTATGTTAGTCATTTTAACAAACATTATCTTAATACAATGGAAAACAAGCAAATATAATAAGTTTCATTAAATTAATGGGTGAGAGGCAATATTAGTTTGCACTATGGATGTATAGATAGCTGCAGCCGGAAGTGTCCAAAAAATTATAATATTAATTAATGCAGTTATAATATGAATAATAATACTTGCTTGCTACGAGAAAAATATATTTGGATTGAGGGGAAGTTTCAAAGGATGAAGAAATTGTTGGTCCACCAAAGCAATGTTATGTTACGCATGTGAGCCTTTCAATTAATAATTAAACACAAGCGAATCGAATGAAATTAGCTTTGTTTATTTCTTCTATTGAAGACCTGATATTGCTTCAAATATATGAATTTATGTGTTGTACTTCACAAGCCCAACAAATCTTGAGAGAGAGAGAGAGAGAGGGAGCCGAAGGAAGGAAGGAAGGAAGGAAGGAAGGTCGTCTCTGCTATACTTTTGAATACAGCCAGTGGTCTACCAGCTTGATCAACCTCTCAGTAATTTATTTTCAGCTCACAAGCCATACTAATAATACAGAAATAAAATTTTATGCACAATTCCTACATAGAATAACTTAATTATTTTACCCTAAATTTATGTGGAATTCGGGTTCCCTCCCGGATCTGGCCCCCACATGACTTTCTTTTGCTGGGCCCCTGTAATCACATCACCCAACCCGGCCTCTTAATTAACAATCAGCCCGGTAATCACACTCATCGTCCTCCCGGCGCACGATAGCAGCCTCAAACTCCCAGACCAGACCTCGAACTTCAAAACCTCTCTCTCTCTCTCTCGTCCTCCCCACGGCGCACTAAACCGCCGTGTACGGTGGCGCCAGGGAGCCAAACAACATCGCAGGCGATCCGGCAGAAGCCAATGAGCTGATCTGTTTGGCGATCATCCTCTGATCAGTACACTTGCCCTTGCCCTACAATTTTTCATGTAGAATTTGATATTAAGTCTTTACATTTTAGATTAAGTTTTGACACCTAGTGCGATGAAATTTGTGTTTGACGACGACATGTTTTGGCACCATATATGAAAGTTGGGTTGATTTGCTCTTGAAGGCTTTTTGTGTTTAAAGCAGCTGCGGGGGCATCTTCTCCTTTCTTTTCTGTAATTTAATAACGGTTGCATGCTCAAGGAGTTTGCTTGCAACATTGCTGGAATTAGGGTGTAGAATTCTATCACCATTACACCAAAACACAAAGGGGTGTATGGTCACCACTGTGCGGATAAGTTCCAGGGGTGACTGTGTGCCACGTGTCAATCCCACAGCCATGTCCCAATGAGGATGCGCTCTTTTTTTTTCCCACCTTGCGAAAATCAATTCTAAGCAGGAAAACAAAAATAAAAAAAACTCTCTAAATTCGGGATAAGACACTTGTGGAGAGCTCGTGGTCGAAACGCTCTGATGCCGATCTGAACCTCCTCCATCCGACGGCTCCTGTTGGCTCCAAGAAGCCCAGAAGGATTATATTATCTCTGCCGCTTGCGCATTGCTGCCTTCACAGCCACCACTAGCCTTGTGTGTATTTGGGATTGGGAGAGAGAGGGTAAGAGAAGAGGTTAGCTGCAATGGCGTCGTTGAACATATTCTTTACGCCGGCTGTGACCACCGGGAGAGTGTACGCCGCCACGGCGGCGAAGAGCTCCGGTGGAAGTGAGGAAAAGGGGCTGCTCGATTGGATTCTTGGGGGTTTGCAGAAGGAAGACCAGCTGCTGGAGACGGACCCGATTCTGAAGAAGGTGGAGGAGAAGAATGGCGGGCGGAAGAACTCGGTGGCCGTTCCGCCGAAGAAGAAGAACAACGGCGGCGGCTTTGGCAGCCTTTTCGCCAAGAAATGAACGCTGGGGCGCCATCTCTTTCACCCCTCTTCCTGCTATCTGATTGTTGCGTTAAGTTGTGTTAAATCCTTTTTTTTTTTTTTTTTTATGATGAACCGCTACTGTTATAATTCTATAATTACAATCCAATTAATCTGGAATTCTCACCAGGTAATTAAAATTGAATTTAATTTGCATTTTGCAAGCTCCAACCAACTTATTTCAATGCTGTGCTTTTGTTTCTTGATTTGCTCCAACTTAAAAATCAGCTTAATTAGCCAGCCACCAGCTCGAATGGTTAATGCAGCCTTCTTCTTGCCTCCTTCCTTTGCCCTTTCAAATGGGGCCTAATGCCTTGCACTTCTCACAGTAATGGGGTCTCGCAAGGATCCGATCAACCATAATATCTCCTCCCAAATTGGTCATTTGAAGTTTGTTATGTGTTCACAAAATTGAGTCTCTCATTTGTTTGTTTGTTTGGTTTCCCACCGAGGAAGAGTTTAATTGAAGAGAGAACAAAACATAAACAAATGGTTGATCATCAAAAAGTGTGCTTCAAATGGACAGAAGCTACGGTCTAAGTGAAAATCATATCAAACATTCCAATCACATATATTTTAACAATTGGCCCTACATAAATTGATCGATTATAAAACAATTTCTTTTGGAATTATTGGCATATAAACAAGTATTTAAAAATATGATTTAAAAACTACTTCTTTTTTTTTTTTAATTTTAGAATTAGAAAACCTCACAAATATGGTTTATCTCATAATGGTCACATCTATATCTATCACTAGTCTTCTTTTCTCTCATTTTTTTACAAACCAAATAACACAGCAGGCCAATTATAAAATTCCCCCCCCCCCCCCCCCCCCCCCCCCCCCCCTAATATTTAGTTAAATTAAACCTGGTTTTTAGTTATATATGGATGTAATATACACAAGCTCTCTCCAATAAATTATAAGTGTAATTTCAAAACAATTTCTTGAGCCATACTATGTTCTATGATACCTCCCCAAAAACCTACAAGATTTAGAAGATTGAATGAAGACAAAGTACTGTTTATTTTGTTTCCTTTATTTTCCTTCAAAGATTTACGTACACTGGGAATGCCATGCCATGAACCTTTCTTATGGAAAAGCTCTAACTAATAGCAGCGATGCTGCCAAATGAGCTTTGAGAAATTCTTCTGCAGCAATTAGAACTGCCGCCATTAACGTCCCAGCTAACTTTTATAAGCAAGAACATGAACATGATAAAGAAGCTAACAAGAACTAGTAGAAAGAGAATTAGATTTCTGCAAGGAAGAAGAGGAATTGATGAACTGGATGCAGTCGTTAATGGCTTCTGCTCTGTGAGAATCCGTTGCAGCCACAGATGAATTGGATCTTCCCGACGCCGAAGAAGCGTAATTAGGAGCTGCCGGATGTCTCCTCTTCCGGCAAATGAAATGCAGAGCTGCGGCCACTTTGCCACCCAGATGCCTGAGACATTTCGTCAGCGAAAGTTCCGACGATCTTCCGGCTGCCCTGAATCTGCAACCCGTTCTAAATCTCGACTTCTCGCCAAAAACCCTCCTGCAAGGCTTCTGTTTGTGGAAACTGGCTGCTGCTTCCTCATTAGTAAATGGTTTGAAACTCTCTCTTCCACAGCCTCTGGTTGCCATTGAAAACACTAAATCTCTGTTGGAGAGAGAGGGGGGGGGTTGAATTTTATAAAGGAAAAGAGGCTATTCAGTTTTTCTTTTTTTTCTTTTTTTACCAGTAGATGCTGTTCAATTCAATCCTCAAGTTTTGCATGCGAATACAGTTGAGGAAGATTACAAGCACATAGAAGCGAACTGAAGAGGGCAAAGAAGAAAAGAGGGAGAAGACTAAACAGTTTATGTTGACTCCCATTGCCTGCAAAAGCAGGCAGAAAAGAACACTTAAAATCTTGCAGAAAATACTTGTTTGTGCCTTTGGTGGGAAGGCCATTTCCATAATTCCAAAAGAAATTTGTGGGCATGTTATTGTCACATTCCAAAAACTCTGTGTTATCACTCATCCGTTATTCAAAAGGCAAGTGAACATAATAAAAATAATGATATCATTTTATATATGATTTTTTTATTTATATATCTCCATCAAAACAAAGGGTAAGTGTTTGTTATTTACCAAGTACAATGGAAACCAAGTAAATATAATAAGTTTCATTAAATGGGTGAGGCAATATTAGTTTGCACTATGGATATATAGATAGCTGCAGCCCGCAGTGTCCAAAAAATTATAAAATTAATGCAGTTATAATATGAATACTTGCTTGCTATGAGAAAGTATATTTGGGTTGAGGGGATAGAGGGGAAGTAATCCTCTTCTTTGGAAGAAGTTCCAAAAGAGGACAGGAAGGGGAAGGGAACCCAATCCCCCTTTCTTTCTCCAAAATTTCTCCAAAGCAGGCGGTGCATCTTTTAATTCTAACTTTTCCTTTACCTCTCCTCTTCACTTTGACTCTCAAACAAGAACAATCGAGTTATCTGTTTTTTTAAGTAAAATCTAAACAAGTAGAAAGTAACTCTTTTTCTTTTTCTTTTTTATAAATCCTTCAGTATTTTAAAAGAGTGTGAACTAGATATACAATTTTCTCCAAAAAAATTCTTATGAGAAAAGGGATTCACCCTTCTCCCTTATAAATCACAATTTAATTACCATTGATTCACACAATATAAGTTTGTTACTTCTAACATGAACTCTCTAGTTGAAGGTGAGTTGCTCATGCAAGGGAGCTGGTTACTTCTCACAAACACCGTATGAAACAATTAAAATATGACCGCATCCCATGCCAAATGTTGTTTGTTTTAGGTTAAAGGTGCACAAATGTAGTCATAATTTATCTTAAACAAAGTCTTACAGAAAACGAAAAAAATGACCTTACTTTACATAAATAAGACTCAACTCTCCCTTCACCCACAACCCACACCAATGTCAATTTGTTTCTCCCAACAACAATACAACAATATCTGCAACATTATTATATTGTTATTTAGGAAATAAAGACGTTTTTCACTTCACAACATTTACTCAAAAAAAAGAGGAGGAGGAAATAGCTGCTTTCATTATTGGATATAGAAGTGGAGGTAGAAGTTTGAAGGTCTGCTCAAGTGTGAACAAACAAGGGTCAAATAAAAGCAAAACTAAACCAAACCGATAAAAAAGGATGAAGAAATTGTTGGTCCACGGTCCACCAAAGCAATGTTACAAATGTGAGCCTTTCAATTAAAAATTAAACACGAGCGAATGAAACTAACTTTGGTTATTTCTATTGGTGACCTGATATATTGTTTCAAATAGAAGAATCTATGTGTTTTTCACAAACCCAACAGATCTTGAGAGAGACGGCCGAAGAGGGTCATCTCCGCTATTCTTTTGAATTCAACTGGTCGTCTACCAGCTTTATCAACCTTTCGGTAATCTATTTGCAGCCCACAAGCCATAATAAAGATTTAAAGAATTCAGAAAGATATGTGACAGCTATATCTTCTTAAATTTACTATGGGTGCAATGCCATTTCATCTTTATTTAGTAGATATATACATTTAAGACCATTGTCTCATATTATATTAAACCATTTTTTTCTATTAACTTTTCATTCTCTCTCTCTACTTTTGTTTGTTAAGTTTTTAGTCTGTCAATTTATTTTTAATCTCTCTCTCTCTCTCTCTCTCTCTCTCTTCAAATATAATTTTCTAATTTCCACAACCAATCAAAATAGTTTCACTTGTTTCTAAACCATTTAGGTTTTACAAGTATAATTTGGTGTTTTATAATACAATCCAAGAAATAAGGAGTATAACATTTAATAGTGTATTATAGTGCCTTCGCTTTTGTGAATGAAGCAAGCTAGCAAATAAACAAAGAGACAGGACTAGCACAAGTCGAAGGCCTCCTAACCCTTGAAAATCAATAAGACCTATGAATTTGCAATCTTGTTGGAACAAAAGGTGAGGAGAAAAATGGGTTCGGAGCTCAACACTAGTTTTGGCTGCAATCACAACTTTAGTAAAGTAGCACGATCAATTTAATTATAAAAGAAAACGTGAGACCCACAAAAATAATTTTAAGAGAGATTTGGGTAACATTAGTGAAATTATAAGATTCTTTGTGATTAACAGGTTACGAGTTCGGGTGTAAATAGTCTTCACAAAACAAGAAGGTTGCGGACAAAAATGATATACTCCCAACCATAACAAAGTGGATGCCTTTATACAGATTTACTGTTATACAATTTCTATTAATAGATACAGTTGAACATATCTACCAAGAAGGGTCAACTAAACAAGTATTATGATGCTATTTTGGTGATTATAGATATCCCAAATATCCCTCTTGTGCAAACAAGGAAAAGAAAATGAACGCACTACACTATGCTACTTAACACAGATTTTTATATATTAAGACATTATAAGTTGACGTTTAATAAGCTAACTCTCTTCTCAGAAGTATAATATAACGACTTGGCAGATAAAACTCAGGTCCATGAGAACCTTTCCAAAAAATTAAATGATATTCATATTAAACTTTAACTCTTTAAAAAATTCATATAATTTTCTCTAAAGTAGACTTCTCAACCAACCCTACCTTGTTGTTTCGCCACCAGCAGTTTTCTTAGCAGCCAGAAACTCATCACTAATAGATCCATTCCATGCTGCACGGCCTCCTCATGCCCCCAGAACCATGCTCTTCAGCATACTTCCTCACATTCTCTGTTATCTTCAGAGAGCACAACTTAGGGCCACACAGAGAAGAAATGTGCCACTTTAGCACCACTTGAAGGCAGGGTTTTATCATGGAAGGACATAGTGGGCTCAATGACAAAGCAAATTGGTCCGTCCCAGGAACCTTGAACCCGTACAAGAGCAACTTTGCTGTAGCTGCCTACGTCTGACATCATCCCGGTTAGGTAAGCCAAAGGTGTTTTTTTTTTGGCGTTGCATGGCAGGTCCCAATAGTGGGTGAATCACTCCAAAGATAACAAAATTTTGATGTCTTAGTCACTAAACTTAAATTCTTTATAAAATGATCATAAAAGTTTAAAACGCTTTCTAATTTGATCACATTTCAAATTTTCTCAATTTTTGAATGTACGAGTCAATTCATACAGTACCCGATCTCCTAGCAAAGTATTTTCCTTCAAAATGATTTATGAAATCAACCAAAATGTTGAGGACATACATAGATATATATATATTCATAAACTTATAATTTCAAAATGGGAGAGTATTCAATCAGCAGCCACATGGATATATATTCATAAACAATATATATGTAGAATACGCAAAATCAAAATTTGGAATCAAATAACAGGACATACATAGGAACCCAAATAAACATAGTATTTTAATTTTTTTGACAAAATTTCTTCTATTTCAATTTCACTCTGTTTATAAGTTGGGATTCGCACAAAGTTTTTTGTTAATCTGACTGACACGTACAATATCAACAATTAATTTTTGATTTTTTTTGTACATCTTTAAGCCAAAAAAAAGAAAAGAAATAATTAGTAACAAGTTACTCTTATTTTTTTTTTTATTTAGAGAATCACTACCTCTCTATTGTTAAAAATAATCATTATTTGTCATCTACGATTTTTGTATCAATAATTCATTGCCTGAGGCCACTAATTAATTAATTAAAAATAATAATAAACAAACAGTAACAGACACGGGTGACTAAAAAACAACAAAAAGAATGGAGTTTTAATTTTTTATAAAGATTAGACTATGCATTAAATTTCATTTTGAAATTATTTCTCATCTGAACATGAGTTTTTGAGGGGTCATTGATTAATTGATGGTGTCTGTCTGGGTGAGATTTTTTCCTTCACCCGCACAACCAAAATATTAAAAAAGAAGAGAAAAAAAAAAAAGAAAATTATATCTTTCCTCACACAAACAAGAAGTGGCATTTAGGAAAACATTGATATTCTGTACTCATATAAGGCCCTCCTCTCATCTTGTTAAGGAAGACCAGCACGGTACCACATAGGTTGTCACAACGGTCAATTAGGGTAGATAGGCTAACCTGGGTACCTAAGTTCAAATTCTCTCCCAACATAATCGTTGGTGAATCACATTCATGTTAAATTTCTCATTAATAAAGGAGTACCATAGCAAGACATCCACAAGAGGATGTTATCTCAAGGAAGCCCGACAAAATCATTATCTTGTCAATTTAAATATATATATATGTACATAAATCATAATTTCACGTTTAACTCATTTAAAAAAACAAATAAACCTTATGGGACAAAGACAAAATAGACTAAATATTATCATCACTTGCAAATTCACCTCACTAATCGCATGCCAAAAAATCAAACACGAGTTGGACCCGCAACTTTAAACAATAATGTTTTTTTTTTTTTTTTTTTGAGTTCCATTCATTTCACCAAAGACCATACTACCACAGCTTCCTTACCCTATTCATTTTGCATGCTGTCGCACTGTTACCATTTGCAAACTAACTATTAAGCAATGATAAAAGGATAATTCACCCTCTTCTTTGGGCTGAGGATACATTTATATCTTCTTGACTTCAGCAAAATGGATCAAAGAAAAACCATAATTTCAGAAGTGGAATATGCTCAAGTACATTGGCAAACAGAATTTCCATCTCATGTTATATTCCTTGAGGATCTGGCTTGGCTTTATGATGGTGTTAAACAAGTATGATAGAGAAATACTGGATACAAACTCTCCAAACATACAGCGTCTGTAAAAAAAAAAAATTTAAAAAATAAAAATAAAAGCAAAAACAGAGGGTCTTGAGTTCCCTGGGAAAGTAAGCTTTGATTGATATAAGATGTTCTCCATTTGCGTCAAGCTTCAGGAAACAACAGTTACTAGCAGAAGCGCACGCTGCCAATGTCCCAAACACACATCCCTAATGCATGCCAACTCTTCGTTGTATCTAATATAACTAGAACAATACACATTAGGCAGCAACAAGCTCTAAGTATTCTCAACGTGTATTTATTTGCTAAAGAAATCATGCATATTAACAACATCAAAAATTACAATTGGCAAGTTAAGATTGTATGAGGGAAATAATAGCCAGATATACAACAGAATGCAAAAGGCATCATGCAACTGCTAAAACGAGAGCCCGTGTTCCCAGCATTAAACCCTTAATTGTTGCCCGTGTGTTTACTTACAGGAAGACACAAAATGCAGTTGCTAAGATAAACCCGGGAATACCTTGGCGTAAGATTGTGAAGTTGCAAGGGCGAGTCACTGTCAATTATGCAGTGGAATTGATGAGGAGTCAATGTCGTGAACACAGTTTTATCTTCATTACTTGCAAATGGTTAAGACGTAGCTGGAACGTAGAAGTGCAGCCTGAGCTTTCGAGCTTGATGAGTCCACAGCATGCAGTAGATACTATCAGGAACCTGCTTTTAGTGGAAGAAGGGCCCCTTGCTTTCCTCTAATGAACAATTTAAGTTCTGCTGGTGCAACCACCAACTTCAACCACTCTTGCAGCTCTTCACCTTCTACTTTCTCCTTTTCTGAGCAAAAAGCAGAAGATGATGTTGAGCGATTTTAAGCAGGGACTGTTAAATAACCATTTCTTATGCTCTGTATCAGGCAATTACGAATTTAAATTTTAAAAAGAGGAGGATTTCATTACCTTCCAAATGTGCACCAAGCCCCTCCAGAACAGTGGGATTAGCCTGTACAACAGAGAGGGCTACATCAAGGGCAGACTGGAGAAGTGCTTTGACCTCTCTTTGAACAAGGTCCACAAGATGACCCTGTCATATGCATGGTACGTGATCAATACTTGCTCCAACAATTGTTGTAACTTAAAGGAGGGGAAAAAATGAGACGGCAAAAGAAAACCTGATCCCTTCCCCAAGGAATAGCCCCTGATTCATCAGCCCCGCCACCAGAAAGTGTAGCCAAGGAAACAGGGCCAATTGTCTCATTAAGACCGTACTCAGCCACTGCCTTGTATGCCATGTCTGTTGCTCTTCGTATATCATCAAGTGCACCAGTTGACACACGGCCTGCATAAACAACTTCTTCTGCAGCACGTCCTCCAAGAAGAGTAACCAAGCGCCCTCGTAACTCATCAATAAAGAGCAAATACCTATCCTCATTGGTGGGAGGAGTGTAAGTAAACCCCAATGCCCCTCCTGACCTTGGCAATATACTCAACTTCTGGTAAAGCAAAAATCATTCTCATGATTAGATCACATGGCAATTATATACCCATCTGTACGGTTACCAATGCAGGCTATGAGCTGAACTTTGAGTCCACACTTTATGATACAACATTTTACAACACATTATTTGTATATCTCCTCCTATAAACTATATGGGGAGATGAATAAGTTTATGACATATGTGCTTGTGTCCGTTGGCATAAAAACCCTTAAAATCAGGACTTAAAACCATGCAAGGCCCGTACCATAAAAAACTAAAGGGTTGTCCATATTGAAACGTTCAAGATTCTACAGTAGAAAAAAACAAAAAACAAAGAGCTAATCTAATGGATTCATTCAAATTGAAGCAGCAGAGTTGATGGTTTCAACTTTGAAGTACCGGTTGATAACACTAAGCAATTACTGAACAAGATGGCTTAGATATCTTATTATATTTATGAAATCAGAGAGAGAGAGAGAGAGAGAGAGATCTATGTAAGTCCGAAATCACAATATATCAAGATAATAACTTATATTAGTTATCTTGTGGGTGCTGATCACCTTAGCAGCAGCTGACACTCCTTGGAGCTCTATACAAAGAAAAGCATTTTATCACCCTTTAACAACTACCAAAACTGAAAACTAAATTCTCCCTATTGGCAGAGGTTCCGACATAAACACAAATTAATTTGGGCTTCCAACAGCAGCTAGGTTCTTCCCAAGCCCATAAAATTTAACTCAGGAAGGCAATCGCCCTTGCCCACATGAAAAATTTTGCAGCTATAGCCCAAAAGAATGTCAAATTTTCTGCCAATTCTCCAGTTATCAGCCTAGGTTGGCAACTAATATGAATCTCCAAAGCCAATTGCTACACAACTTGCTCTTCCCAACAAAACAAAAAATTAAGAAGACGAGAAGAAAGCAAGAATATATTTGAAATATGGAGTTGTCTTGCTACCTCCACACGTGGCTGTCCAGGCAGGAGGTTTGCAACAGCAGTCCCTACCACTGCATGACCAGCTTCATGCCGAGCAACTACGGCCTTCTCACTTCCCTTCAACTTGGTAGTTTTTTTCTCAATTCCCTTCAAGGAAAAATAAAAAAGCAGAAGAAAGAAAGAAAATGGATTCAGCTTCTAAATCATCTAGACCAAGAGCTGAAGATCTAGAATCTACAACAAGAAGAATTGTTTAGAGAACTTTACTATATAGATGCACAAGCAGATCAATGACACATTCAACAAATCCAATGATTGACTGCAACAGGCATGAACATGTAAATATGACAAGAATCAAACTGTAATGAAATGTGCTCCACATTAAAGATGGAAATGAATCTAGTGGACTATTGTGAAGTTGAGAAATTTACTCTTCAATTGAAAGAAGGAAAAAAAGAAGAAAGTATAACATGTTAAATATTCAAATAAAATGCTAAAAACATAACTGATGGAGGAACACATCTTTATAGCATGTGTATAGCATGTTACCAGCCAAAGGGCATTTATTTATTTACTTATTACTATTATAAAAACAGTAAACAAATGGTGACGTATGGATGAATATAATAACAATGTCTGTTGGAGCTAAAGCAATCCTCAGAGACAGATTTCATAGGGGCTTTATAGGCAAACAAAAGCCTTTGAAAATGACACTTCGGGTTCATGGTAATGACACTAAGCTTGTTATCCAGGTTGCACTTGCAGTGATATCATAATGAGCCACAAATAACTTCATTAGATACAGATGGATGGCAAATGTCAATAAAATGGACCACTAAAAAAGGCACAGATTTTATACCAGGTGGAAGTAAAAACACAAGATAAAAGAAATGGGGTATAACTAAGAAAGTAAAGAAAGGAGCAATCTACTACACATAAAAGCACCAAGAGAGAGAGTTACAGCTATGGACCGCTCCACGGCTTGAATAAAGTCAATTTTCTCAACGACAACTTTATTTTCTCTTCCTGCCAACAGAGCGGCCTCATTTACCAAGTTTGCAAGGTCTGCCCTGTACAATATAGAAAATCAACAAATACTTCCAATGTGTTAGATAAACATGTTAAAAAATGGAAAAACAGGCAGGCCTAGCACTATCATTGGATCAGAAAGAAAGGTGATTACCCTGTAAACCCAGTAGTCATAGAAGCAATAGCCACAAGATCAACATCATCTCCTAAAGGAAGTTCCTTCTTGGAAACATGTACTTTCAAAATTGCTTCTCTTCCAGTTCTATCAGGTGTTTCCACCTAAAATGGGAATGAAGCAAACAATTTACGAGAAAACTTAAGCTAGGAGGAGCTCCTTTGACAGCAAATCTCAACTGGTAAACCCACAAGCTTAAAATACAGACCATAACCACACGATCAAATCTGCCAGGTCGACGAAGTGCAGGGTCTAAGACATCAGAGCGATTGGTTGCCCCAAGAACTATCACAGCAGAATTGCTATCAAACCCATCCATCTCCTGCATAGTTATCTCAAAAACATAAATCTCATGTCGGCATACCTTATATGTTATTTAAGAAAAAAGACAAATTGCAAGATCCTTACAGTGAGCAGCTGGTTCAAGGTCTGTTCCCGCTCATCATTACTGACAATGCGAAATCTACCATCACGGCTTTTTGCTACAGCATCTATCTGCACAAAAAGAATGAAGGCACCTAAAAGCCTACCAAGAAGGCTCAGAGGCCAAAAATGGACACTCAACAGGAAAAATGGACCCAGGGATTTTAACCTCATCTATAAAAACAATTGAGGGTGCCTCCTTCTTGGCTCTTGCAAAGAGATCTCTGACACGGGATGCCCCCATGCCGACATACAATTCCACAAACTCACTTGCAGAACAACTAATGAAAGGAACATCAGCTTCTCCAGCTACAGCCTTTGCTAAAAGTGTCTTACCTGTCCCAGGAAGACCCACCTGTAAGAAAAGAAATTGTACATAAACTTGCATCAAGAATAAATCATAACAACATAATGTAGCATAAACCATCATGTAAGAAGAAAAATTAGGGAGCAATTCACTAGGTTGATCCCATGAAGAAACTTTTACTTGGTCATATGAACATGAACCCCTTATATTGTAATTCAATAGTCATCAGCAGGATGAGAAAGACGGAGGGAATTTTAGATGAAGATGCTCATATACTACACTGTAAATTGTTAACAGGCAGCTGGCAGACAATTTCTTGCATTGCAGCAACTTCTATCCCTAACTTTTATACACAAAGTAGAGTAGCCTTTACAACTAACCCTGTCAAAACTCACCAGGAGAACACCTCGAGGAGGGCGAGCACCAACTCGTGTGTACCTGTCTGGATTCCTGAGAAATTCCTGGATGGAAAAAGGCCATCATGTGGAATTCCCTGAATGAGGGTAGTTCATTTTAAAGCAATTGTAATTTGATTCACTTATGAGTGGAATGCCCAACATACCACAATTTCTTCTAGCTCCTCCTTAGCCTCATCAACACCTGCAACATCAGCAAATGTAACAGTTTCACCTTGTTCGGACACTTTTGCTCCACCAGAACCTCCAGACTTGCGGTTCCTAAGCTGACCAGCTGTGTGCTGTTAACAAGTTAAACATATCAATTCAAAATCACAATTTGTATGCAATAAGTCTCAGTGAAAAAATAGAAGTAATAGCTTGTACACACCTGTGAGAAACTTACAGGGAAGCGATGAAGAAGCCCTGCAAGCACAGCCACATAGAACAAAGCTACCTATAAAGAATAGGGCAAAATCAAGAATATAGGACTATATTTCTCATAGGCAATATTTTTGCACTACAAAATAACATGCATTACAAGATGTACAGTAGGATTTTGTTGATGTTTCAAAAGTATAATAAGCATATATAGTGGAAAATGGATGGGATGAAATACAAACAATATATACTGCAGGGAGAAGAAAGATAATATTGCAGAATTTTAAGAGTGCAATAAGTTGCAAGTGTAGAAAGTGAAACTGCAGAAATCAGGTCTCATTAGCAATTCCATATTTTTTTGCATTAAACACATACACATCCTTAGCCCAGAGTAGAAAGCAAAGTGCATGAAGTATTTAAGGACGAATTGAGAGAACATAGACAGCAAGACTGCACCCACAATGCCTTATAAACTTGAAGAATGAATTAAAGAACTGCAAGTCATATTTTCATTTGATTAAAGATTTCATTTTCAAGTAGCCATTTCTTTCCCGGGTGTGGCAAAAGTCAGCAATAGGAAGCAGTAGTATTAGGAAGCAAAGATAATTGACCATTGTGAAAGTTTTTGTATACCCTGCAAAACCAATAACTTTTGTTGTTTCTTACATGTCATATTTGTCCTTAGATTGCATTGTATGAAATCATGTTAGTAATAGAGATTACTAACAAAGAAATATGATTTTATTTTCCTTTGTAATCTTAAAATTGTCAACAACCAATAAACATTGTGGGGCAAGATGTTAATTGAAAAGGTTGTCACATGCTGTATGACTATATGTGAGAGAGTTATGTGTTTGAGTCATTTAAGTGAAGACTCTTAGTAACATGTGGGTATTTGTAAAGACAAATATTGGACGAGACTACTACCAGAATACTCTAGATCCATCAATGTTATTGGAAGTGTATTATTATTATTAATGTTATAGAAAGTCCTTGACTTGAGAATGTTGCTAAATCTTATAGATGATTTATGTAGTATTGGCATTGCCAACTGGCAACTGGTGATACCTAATGGGTGGCTATATGTGGACATGTAAGATTATATATTGAGTATATGAGGGTAGTACTCTTTTAATAAGGAATCCACCACTCCTATTGTAGGAGAGAATATTCATGATTGTGTCTCTTGGATTTTTTATTAAAATACAACCAGGCAATTTGGAAACCACTTTTTATAAATATTTATTTTGCATGTAATATACAATAAATATTTTATATTTGGTTTTCCAAATTGTTTTATCGTTCAAGTATCTTGAAAGAGACACACATAAACTTGGTAGCAACAATATTTGAATTGGTTTGGTCTCATAAATTTATATGGAATATTAGTTGGTGGAAGGATTAATACGCAAAAAAGGTGGTCTCACAAATGAGTATCTAGTCCTTTATTAAAACTGTAACTCTATTGATAAGCATGATTGCAATTATTAAATTAGTACAGACTAATTTAAATAAAGGAGGAGATCCCCAATAGGTCACACGCTACATGCCCTAGCCCCTACGTATATAAGCACTAAGTTTTGTTTTTTCCTAGCTATCAAAAAAGAAAAAAAAAAAGAAAAGAAAAAGGAACCCATCAATTCTAAGACAGGTAGGAGACAATCAAAGGTATTGAGAGTGAGCTTTTGGCGGATTTTGTGTTTGTGAAATTTGAGTGAGGTAACTCTTTTTCATTCATGCTTTTGCGGACAGATCCACAAACTTTGTTATGATTTTATAAAACCTAATCTGATTAGGGACATTAAAAATTTCTACACATTGTATACAGAACTGCAAACTGCTCTATAAATGAAAGGAACAAAGAGGGAAATGAAGTTCTGACATGTTTGACAAATAGAGAGAAAATTGCACAGGACATTACTGATACTGGAAGGCATGGAATCACCACACCACCAATTTCATGATACATGATTTCTTCGAACACTGAACAAGTGTATGTCTCTCCCCTCAGATTCTCAAATACCAAAGGTTTGGAGTTCCTAAGAAAAGACGAGTTTTGAAGCATGGAGAAAATGTACATGGGTTCATGGTCTATCTCACCAATGTCTTTACCATCTCACAGAGTGGTACCAGCATCATGGACCAAGCTCTTCTGCAAGTTTGCAACCTAAACAAACTGGGAAGTCAAGGTGCGAATTAAGTAACTTGTACCCTTAATTCAGTTGTTGCCAATCTGTGTAGGCCAGTAGTTATGAACGGAGCGAACATCAAGTTGTTGTTCATTTGGTGCCTTTTGGTCAATGGACCCACAAACTGATTTTTCTGCCATTAAGACAGCAGAAAAATCCAAGTTCTGGCATCTCAAGCAAACAAGAATTGAAGCAAAAATTACAAATTAGGTCAGCAAATCTTTTGAAACTGACGTGAGGCTGTCAGTTAAAAACTGACAAGAAAAAATTTACATGATCTTAATTCAAGTTCAACCATCATTCAAAAGTCACAATTTTTTTTGAACTTGGATGTTTGCCTAGGTCCTTGACTATAGGTGCGTCTTCTTTTCATCATGATGTTTGTCTTGACCTTCAGTACATTCAACTTTCTACACCGGGGGCAAGCTTGATTCCTTGTGAGAGGACAAAGTTCAAGGATCACATTAACACAGAAAGTGTGGCAAACCCCCATTTCTTGTAGAGAAAATGTTTATCCTAGTGTGCATTCAGGTGTCATGCTTACCCAAGTGGCATTTCCTGTCATGCTTGTTTGGCAAGGTGGCACATAGATTTTCAACCTCTACTCTATGAGGTAAAATAGTGCACATGACTACTAAAAATGGTTGCATGACCTTCTCAGCTCAACAAGTGGGATTCTTTGTGCCACTATATAAATATCAAGTAAAATAATGTTGTATCAAGATAACTTATCCGAAGGGGGAAGAGAGATAAATTTATCTAAAAGGTCCAAGATAAGAAGTCACATGATTTCTTTTAAGATAAATTTAACAAACACAATGGAAAACACTTTTATCCGAAATGTTTTCCAAATCTCATTTTTTCCAATCTATATCTTGGTTAACAAACACTATCTTAAAAGCTTAACCTTGTAGAAAGAGGTGTAACTTTATCTGCCATGTTACCTCAACAATTCCAAATAGTGTAACTTTTTTATCCATTGGTTTGCTTCAAGGACAAGGGAAAATCTTCCAAGATAGTTGCTCTACCATGAAATTTCTACCATTAAGTTCTGTAGCAATAGAGGACAAGATTTGAATCTATAAGATAGGAATGGAATTTTGGAGCCATTTCCTGATATTCTAATAATGGTTTTGGTGTTTTGGTTTTGATAATGACAATCATCCTCAAAAATCAAGTATAGAGCTTTGATTTAAATTCAATTTCAAACATATTGTATTCAAAGTAAAATCAAGTTTTTCATATCAATGTGTCCTTACTCTTCCAAACAATCAAAGATTGATCATAAAACAAGTTTTGAAATCTTGTTCAATTCATGAAACTCGTTTTTGAAATCAAGTTAAACGGAAAAGCCTTTTTGAAAAACATAGCTCAAAACTGTTGACATTATTCTAAGAACTGTCGACAGTATCATTTGATTAAAGAGCCAATCTATAGACAGTATTCATGAAACTGTCAACAGTTCAAAAGCATGCTCTCTGAATCTAAACTGTGGACAGCCTCTGTATAGAAATTGTCGACAATTTTAAATAAACAGTCGATAGTTTCTTTCAGAAAATTTTATAACGACTAGTTTTTCAGTGCATTTAATGCAGCCCAACTGTCTCCAACGGCTCGAATTTTGGCATTTCTCAGCCTCAACTATATATACCAGGCTGCTGGGCCATTTAAAGGGCTTAGAGGGATTGAATACTCAACTACCAACTGCCAAGATCATTCATTGTGCTGTAATTTTTATATTTCCCTCATTTTCACTGAAAAGGCTTTGTATATTTATTGCTTATTATCATTTCAAGCCTTGTATATTGAGAGAACCTGTAACTAAGGGGGTAAACCCTTAAAAACTCTCATTTTCACTTTGTTGTATTTCCTAGCATCTTTGCTAGAGGGCCTACTTATTAGGTAGGAGGTTTGTATTGCCTAACATTTTTTTGCTAGAGGGCCTATCTTGAAGATAGGAGGTTATATTTTTTAGTGGATTGGTTTTTAAAAATCCTTAGTGAGGAGCTAAGGTAGTGGATTAGACTTGGGTCAAGTCGAACCATTATAAATCATTGTGTTGCTCTTATTCTCATTGCTGTTTTGGGTGCACTATCTTGATAATCCTAATTAGCATTATATCTTATTTTGCAACAAAAGACATCCATTCCTCACTAAATTTTTAAGATATCCAATTCAACCCCCCCCCCCCCCCCCCTCTCTTGGTGTGTGCCTTAGCACATTATTTCTATCATTTCTTTTTCGAGGCATTGCAGAATTTTAATTTCTTTGTCACTGTGAAGAGTTGAGTTCGTATGACACAACGGAATCTAATTTTCCTTTTTCCTACTAAAATCCTACTCAATCATGCCTGCCTATATGAAATGCGTCTGCAGCAACTCTAACTTCTAATAAAAAAATTATATGACACAATAAATATTCTTAGAATTGGGTTAAACATGGCTTAGTTAATAGTATTGAGACAAAAGACACTAAAGACTCTTACTAGTTAAGTTCTATTCTACGATAATCAAGAGCAAATGCCAGTTGATTTTCATAAAAGTTTAGAACTTCAACACTCAAAATAATCAATTCATGGTAATTGCCAAGCCCTAAAACTTACCAATGCAGAATTTAAGAATCCACCTGACCGCTTATCTGGCGATCCAAATTCAACATCATTCTCAACCATCTTCTCGTATGGAGTCTTGATATCAGTGGGACGGGTCGTTGTGTAAACAATCCTCTTAGTGGGGGCAACACTTCTCAACAATGCTTCTGAATCTTGCAACTTACTGTTGCTTCCCACTTCAGTTTCCACAATACCCTGATCGGACTTCAACTTGAACATAATATGAACACCGTCCACTTCAACCTTCTGCACCTGATTACTATTGATTTTACTTAAAAAATCACTATATGGAACGCTGACAAATGCAGTGGGAGTCCTCGGCTCCGATCCCGGCAGCGGAATTCCCGGCCGGAGCAACCTCATAACAAACATGACAATCCCTAATTGCAACAACAGTATACCAATCTCCTGCGCCTGAATTATCGGCTGCCACTGCCATTTCCCGCCCTTCAACCACCCACCTTTCCGGTGCTTCTCCTTCCTCGGCGGCGGTGGCGGCGACGGTTTCGAACTCGGCTGCTTCTTGCTAACTCCTTGGCTCTCACCGGCCTTGCCTTCACTATTCTCCGCCGAATTAGTCTTGGAATCTGTATCTTGCTCGCAAGAACTATTGGCACGTATTCTACTCTCCCTCCAATCTTGCTTCCTCAGAAGCCCTCTCCACAGATCAAACCTACCCAAGCCCCGCGAAACCCTATCTTGTGTATACACGTTAATCGACCGAAACGACATCGAATTGGCAGGAAAACGTCTCGGTTCTTGATGCAAAACCCTAAATCGGTCACAGAAAAAGCCATATCTGTACAAGTCCCGGCGATTACCGTTCGAATTCAGATAGAATTTTCTGTGAATTGAAATTCTTGAAGGTTCAATTGCCGCCATTTGAAAACCCTAAGGAAGAAAGAAAGAAAAAAGGCGCTCAAATTAGATGCTATCTACTTTCAAATAACGTGAGGAAATTCCCGGTCTGGTGTCGGAGAGTACAAAGAGTGTGGTGTGGAGGAGAAGGTCGAAGAGGGTTGGGGGCGGGGGGGTGTTGGAGGATAAACGTGAACCGTCCGATCTAGCTGGTTGAGAATTTGGGCCGTTAACCCAACGGCACTTGGAGGTTGGTGTTATCCGAGAGTTCCGTAAATTGCATGGTGGCCTTCTCCACGAGGTCCACAGCCCCGGGGCATATAAAATCAAGAGCGATGATTCTCTGCGTCGGCGCTCACCTGCGGCAAGAGTTATGAGAGGCGGCGATTTGGCCACGAGTAGAGTATGGGGCCCAATGGCGTTGTGAACCGCATGTGATTCAAAAAAATCGAGTGCTTCGTTCGGACTTCCTCTCCCTGACGAAACAAGGCGTTGCCATTGATCACCACTAACAGTTAAAGTTCCTCTTGTACGGTGGGAGAAAATGTTTATGTAGTTGGACACGTGCGTTTATTCTCTTCCATCTGGATTGGACTGGATTGCATGCGACCCAATATGATGAAAGTTAAAATTTATAGACATTTTGAATCAAACATTACAACCTGATTCAGTATGATCCGCCCCAAATCGATTAATACTCTTTTTAATATAAATTTTTTAAAAATATTATATGTTTTACATAGACAGATCCAGAAATTTGTTTAAGAGAAAGCTGAAACTTTTTGAAAGTATAAAACTATGCATCACAGATTTTGGAGTAGACTATACTTTTATTTTATTAAGTTGTTATTAAAAAATATTTGTTTTATAATAATGAGTTGTTGGATTTCAGTGCAGGACAACTCATATATAGATCCGTCATTATTTACATATATAGTATATTACAAATTCTTGGTCCTAAATTGAACTAGTTTTTCATTTTGGATTGAAATTTGAAAACCTCTAAATATGGGGATGATAAAATTAATACACTCTAATTATATATATATATATGTATATCACAGGTTACTCTTGAGCTTTGTCTAAATTACATAAATACTTGTGTTTTTAATAATGACATCTACCTTATAAGTACTTATAATTGACAAAATATTAAAATCGATCATTTTATTCTTACATATAAACTTTTCTTTATCTCTTGTTTCTCTTCAATTTTGTGCATATTTCTTTCTTCTTCTTTTTCTCTAATTCTGACAATTTATTTGCCTTATTTTTAGCAATTTGTGGCAGTGGAACCCACTAGTCAATGGCTCTCAAGTCTCCCTGTCTCTACCAAAAACCAAATCTCGAGATAGGGTTTCCAATTGGATTTGATATGGTTATTGACTTGAATTCAGTTGGAAACCAATGAAGTAATAGATTTCTGGTGTGTGTGTGTAGAAAGAAAGAGAAAGGGGGAAAAAGAAGGAAGAGACACCTACTTAATCACAAGTTACTAGAGACATAGTAGACAAATTGTTGGAATCAAGAAAAGATAAAAAAAGAGATATACAAGACTAAAAGGGGAAGATAGGAGAATTTGTTTATATGTAAAGATAAAATGATAAATTTCAATCTTGTGTTAACTAGAAGGGAGATTTTTATCATTTTTAAAAACAAATATAACCGATGCAATGTATGTAAACCTAAGGGTTGTTCGTGAAATTTACTTCAAAAATATATATATATATATATATATACAATTTAAATGTATGACATAACATCACCATGACATATTAATTACATAAATATTGTCTTGCTCCACTATAAGAGGAATTTAATTATTAGTGGTAATTATTGACAACACCCTTTCATAAAGGTAAGCAAGTCTAAATGAAGCATTGGATTTTTTCTAATTACATGTGATTCATAATGTCATCACATATTCAAATCCAACGAATGTTTGATATGATAAGTTTAGAGTTTAAGATTTAAGATGTGATGTGAATATTTGTCATTTACGATAAGATAAACCCTTGATCTAGTTAAATTAACCAAATTGGACTTCAAGCCCTCAATCATAAAATCCATCAATGGAGTTTCAAACTCTTGGTTTAGATTCGATTAGGTTTTCGATGTTTTTGGCAAAATCTCACCAAAAACTTGATCCCCTCTCTCTATTGAAAACCTGAAATTTGGAACTCATTATTGTGGATTTTGTCAATTGGAACTCAAATAGTCAAAGAAAATGAAAAATATCCAATTGGTTTGGTACATTTCTTTCTTTGTTGTCTCGTAATCTTCATTGACTAAAGAGACTGAAAAAGATATACTAATTAATCTCTCTCTCACACGCACGGTGCAAGCGCACATACAAATCTTATTGCGAGTTAGATTTTTAAGCTCAAACAAACCCAATAAAACTAGATTTGTCAAACCTCACTTTCGCTCTTTTCCCATAATGATATGAGTTTAATATCTCTCTCTCTCTCTTTGATGGTCAATAGTGTCATTTGTAAAATTAATTGTTATTAATTAACTATAGAGAATTATGTGTTGTGCCATAATTAACCTCAAAGGAGATTAGTGCAATTTAAGCAACACTCAAGATAGTTTGTGAAATTTATACTTTTTTGAGTATATAAGAAATAATTAAAAATATCAGTATTAAGAAGTATTGAAAAATTTGAATCCATAATCTCAAACTTACCATAAATAGCTAAAAGAGCTTGAATCATCTTTGGGGAGTATTTCAATTATAGTTTAAGTTTGAAAACTCATAATAATTTTTCCCTGTCATCAATTAACTACATATATTATTTTTTCAAAATGTCTAAAATATCCATATTCTATTCTTTTTTTTTTTTTTTCTTATCTCTCCTTTTCTCTCTCATTTGTAAATACAATATATATATATATATAGGTAAGTGATGGCTTATTGCCACCACCACTTGAACTAATAGCCATGGTTGAACTATGTTTATCATTGGATTCTGGTTGAAAAAGAGAAAACACAATTCATTCATGATTGAATTTTGGTCATGGATCATTGAGTTTAATAGTTTTCTTGGATCAATCCTTTGTGTGAAAAAATAAGGCGAATTTAAGAGAGTTTGAAGGGTGAGAATATTGCTTTTGTTATGTGTAATTTTATTCATGGCATTCCTTCCTGGTTTATGCCTAGATAACATTGAATACTTTAGACCATGAAAATCAACAATTCCTCGTACAAGTTCTTGTTTATCTATGGCCTCTCCTTAGCGTCAATGATTGGGAAAGGAGAGAAAATAAAAAAAAAAAAATTAAACTATATATGTATATATATGTTCATTAAAAAAATATTATGTTATTCGTGTTAGACAACATAATATTTGTTTAATACGGGCAAATATTGGAGGACAGACATACGCCCCCTCCAACTAATCCACATTAGATGGACAACAGAATAGAACTCATATTTTAAGATCATAATGTCATTTTTATTGAAATATCATTAAGAGATTATCTTGGTAATACAAAGAAAAAAATAGACTTCTGTGACTAAAAATAAACCAAAAGAGGCATATAAACATAACGCTTAACCCACACCAGAGAAATTTATATTTTGCTTTATATAAAAATCAAAAAATAAATAAAACTAAAAGTTTTGTCAAGTGACTCTTTAACTTTGCAGTTTCCTTATCCTTTATGCGTTTGAATTTTTTAAGTTATAATCACTTTTGTATTTTATAAAATAATACAGACCATTCTTATAATTAATAAATCACCAAAATGATATTAATCACTTTTATATTTTTAAACATTTTTGTTATTAGCAATAATATATATTTTTTAAATGATTCGGTGAAGACAATAGAACGGGGGCTATTTTGAAAATTAGCAAAAATTTAATAATTATTTTTTTATGACAGAATAAAAGTGTTGTAAATTCAAGAAAATTCTATGTTTTAAAAACAAAAATATAATATATGAAATTGTTATAAGCTATCCTTTAGGACAATAGACAGGAGATGACCCTTTTTTTCACTAAAGTCCTTTAGAGCTTAACATCAGGGACAATTATGTTTGGTCGAAAGAATCAAGCGACCCGTAATTTGAAAAGTTGTGCATCCCTTGCACGCACATGACACATGTCCTAATCACCAAGTGATGCCTATAAATATCCCACCAATCCTTTATGTTGAGGGATCCAATCCTTCTTTTACTTCTTGACTCTTTAGGTGATCTAAACGACTTTTTCACGTAACTTTTCAAGAAAATCTTCATATTTTTGGACAATTAATTGCACACTTTTTCTGCAATGACTGCATATTTCATCTGCATACTTTCTCCCACTATGACAACACCTAACTTAAGCATTAAAAAAGTTACACGAGAGAAATCTCTACGTACCTTCTAATTGTTTTTTGGCTTTTAGACCATCTCTTTAGAGCAACATTTTGGGTGACTTCATCGAGGATATTTCCTTTCTCTTCCTAACACTAGAGTGAGCATCATTTCAGTTGTGTTGGTTTCTTTTGGATATGTCTTGCATTCCCACCTAGTCCTGCCAATTTTTTGTTGAATTTTCAAAAAAAAATAAAAATTAATTGTTGTATTCGAGTAATAACAAAAATATTTAATAAAATAATATATCTTATTAATATTATTCAATAAACAAATCGTTTTATACAGTACAAATAAACTTAGATTTTGAGCACTAAATATAAGCATTTCCTTAGACTATTCTTCTCTCTCTTACCGTAGTTTTAGTTTCAGTTTAATATCGCATTAGGTGGAAATCTTATCTTATCCAAAATTCAATAGCTTCAAACTTATCCTCAGATTAGTCCTCACGGATGGGCAATTGACTTATTTCATTTATATTCCCCTTATACTTCTCATTTTTTTTAATTTATTTTTTATTGAAAAATTATTTAATACAAAATCTAAACAATTGTTGCTGAAATCAAACGAAATGAAAAAAAAAAAGTAAAATTATAATAATTTTTAAAATAATCTTAAATTACAGAAAAGTGATTGAATCGATAGTGTCATCTGAGTGTAATTTGGAAGCAAACTTAAGGTTCAAAAATATATGTAGAAAACAAAAATAAAAAAAAAATGCTAATGATTTAAGTGCCAAACAAGATTTTATTTTTCCAAATAAAAGTTAAGATCTTAAGATAACAAACGCATTATAATAATAAATTAAGAGTAATATTAAAGAGTATTTGACAATCATCATCAATAATATGTTGCGTGCCCTTTTATATTTTTCAATCAAACACTATGTCACTATCATCATCATATAATTATTATATATGTATTGACGATGTCATGACTGTTGTCCTGTAGCATTACTAATAAATTAATCACGCTTAACAAAAAAAAAATAATTTCGTCCGTGTTATCATATAAGAGGAACACAATTCATGAATCATCGTCGTAGTCGTCGTCATCACACACAAAACAAAAACAATTCGTTCCGGGTGATGGATGTTAGGTAGACAAATCACGAGGAGAAGCCGAGAAGATGGGGGTAGCCCCATCCGATCGTCAAATTGCTATCCAGAAGTAAAGCCACCGTACGTTCCAACGGCATGTCAATTTTTTTCCCGCTATTTAATAGCGCCAATCGTCTGTTCCTTCCTCTCTTAAGTCCTACACTCCAATCCAGGAGAGACGTTTCTGAATTCACTGTGAGAACCCGAGAGAAATGGCCGAGCAAGCAGTTGAAGCCGTGGAGGACAAGTGCATTTACAAGAACGCCGGGGAGCCGATCGAGGCCAGGATCAAGGACTTGCTCTCGCGAATGACGTTGAAGGAGAAGATCGGTCAGATGACTCAGATCGAGCGCGCCGTCGCCACTCCTTCCGCCATACGGGACCTCTCTATCGGTACGTGTTTGCGCCTATGTATTTGCACGGAGTGGTATATTTTCTTAGCATAGTTTTATTGACTTCTGATGTGAAGTCCAATCACAATGAGAGGTGTATCAGACTGTTGCTTCTTGGAAATCTAGGCCTCGATTTTTTGTTGTCTATGTACTGGTTTCTTGAATGTGTTAGTGCACCTTCGTTTCGTTTTATCTCTTTGCTCGGTTGGTTTGCAAGTATATGCGAGGAGGTGGGGGTGTGTATTCACGTATATATACGTTGATTTATGGATTATTCAGGTAGTGTACTAAGTGGTGGTGGAAGTTTGCCGTTTGAGAAAGCGAAGTCGTCCGATTGGGCGGACATGGTGGACGGATTTCAGAAGGCCGCGCTGCAGTCGCGCCTCGGCATTCCACTGATCTACGGCATTGACGCTGTTCATGGCAACAACAATGTCTACGGTGCCACAATTTTTCCCCATAATATCGGCCTTGGAGCCACCAGGTTGGTTCCTTAATCCATTTCACTCTTCGTTGTATTGGCCATTGGCAGGCAGGCAGTTATAAGTTACCGATTTGAGATACTGATTAGTTGAAATGCTGTTTAGAGATGCGGATTTGGCATACAGGATAGGGGTCGCGACCGCTCTTGAAGTCAGGGCTAGTGGCGTTCAATATGTTTTTGCTCCTTGTGTGGCTGTACGTGGCTCTTGTTTCGCCAAGGATTCTTAATTTCTCTTTCCATTCTTTTATTTATTTAACTTATTTTTCCATAATTAAATTTTATCTACTTCATTGCCATGTTAATAATGAATGTGGTGAGTGATTTTTCTACAGACAGGCAAAGTTACAAGTATTTTTTAACATATGCGATCAAAAAGAAAACTGTCTTGTTGCATTCAGTTAGTTAACTGTAAGAATTAAGTAACTGAACAACACAATTTCAAATCTCAAATTCAGCTTAAGATTTTTTATTCCTGTAAAGATTTGCTGAACTTATGTTGTTCTGTAAAGGGTGCCTCCTGAGGGGTTGGGAACAAAACTCTTTTGAGTAAAACTAACCATCAGAGCTTCATGGGACTTGTATCCCTTTTTGATAAAATTGTAATTATCAAGAAAAAATAAAGAAGAGATTTTTTCTGGCAGTTTACTGTTATGTGCATCAACTTTATTGCATGTAACTAGAATCTACAAGGACTAGTAAAAATTTTAAGGTTGAAATTTGATGAGACTATCTCAAACTGAAGCGTGGAAGTTTATATACATGACCCTAAACCCTAAACCTAAGTTCATTTTCAGTCTCTTGCCTTTTCTAGTATTGTCCTGAATGGAAATAATTTATCACTTTCATCATATATATCTAAACTTTCTTAACCAATTTTCTCTATTTGTTTTCATTATATAACTCTCTCTGTTATGGATGTTCCTGCCCAATTTATTTCTTAAATTTTCTGCATATCCATTATCTTAACTCTTTATCTCAGTTATATCCATTCTGCTAACATGTTATCTCTTAATTGGCTAGTACTTGATTTCCTAAAACATGACTAATCCTATAATTATGGTGTAAAATTTTTCTTCTGATCTTGTAGGCTTGTGTTGCTCTCTCAAAAAGCCTAAAGTATTGTCCCTCTTAGTCCAACCTACTTTAATCTCATGGGTTACATCAATACAAACCTCTCCATCACTAGGTAGGATAGAGTCTGGCTAATGGCTATCTTAGAACTTATTGATTTTAGAACTGCTGTCCAATGGTCCAATTTAGCATTTACACTTTCTTTTATTCAACTAGCTAAAAAACAAGACACTGCCACCAAATCATATCATACATGGTACCCTTATCTTGCACAGATCTAGTTCATGCATCCATAAGTAATGCAAAAGGTGAGAGCTAACCAGATCCTTGATGTAAATGTAACATAACATGAAAACATCTTGTCTCCTAAGATAATACTTACAATGGCCATGGTCCCTTATGCCCATCTTGCATAATTTTAAATATATTTGTGTGAGACATCTTTATTTTTGAAAGTCCCCCATATCAAATTTCCACATACATTATCAATGCGTTTCCTCCAAGTCACCAAGACCAAGTGAAGATCTTTCTTCTTTACTGTTTCAAGCTTTAACCTATGCCCTATTGCTCTCTTCCACATCTTCATATTATAAGCTTCATAATCCATAGTTAGAATGGAATTATGTACTTGAGGGGGGCACCGCATAAGTTCTATGTTAGCTATTACTTACTCTAACACTCCTACTTTGTTATCTAGCCTTAGAATCATCTGGGTAATGTCAAAACACAGAACATGCATAGACAGAGTTCTGAACATTTTCTTCACTCCATTGAAAAACTAATGATGCTGCTCTTGTAGTATAAGAATCTAAAGTGGGTTATCAATAATTTCTCTTACTGTATCATCTGATTCAACATCTGCATATGTGCATTTGCTCCGCATTGAAATCTATTAGTCATATGTGATGGTGCTAATTAATCCCCCAAAAAACTGTCACTGACTTCATTATTTCAATAACAATGATGCTCTCTTTAAATAATTTAATGAATAATTCAGCAAAAAGAACAATTCTTTACCGCTTTGCCCATAATTGATTGAAATTTCTTGATTTAATTTTTACTTTGATAGACATCAAACTCATGAATTATCTGAACCAACATGAAATCCAATCACTTCTCTCCAGGAGAATTGATACCGGGGCTCAAGATGTAAGTTTTAGGTGTTCAGAGTGATGAGTTGACAGAGCAGTCAATTTCTCTCTTATTCTTTTTTACTCCTGATGTTTCTTTTTCCTTCTATAATAATTTAGTTAAGTGTTTCATGCATTTGACAGGTATGCAGAGATCCCAGATGGGGAAGAACCTATGAGTGTTATAGTGAAGACACAGAAATTGTTAAAAAGATGACTTCCATTGTATCAGGATTGCAGGGGCAGCCACCTAAAGGACATCCAGGCAACTACCCTTTTGTGGCTGGAAGGTAGAGAATAATCCATTTTTGTCTTCTTTTCACACTACTGTTGTGCTTTAACTTGTATTTTAACTTCAAGCAATTAATTTTCATCTTTTTCCTTTTCCTTTGATGGAACTGAAGGGCCAAAACGCCAATACCACTCAATCTTTCTTCGACAAGATGACTTAAACAAAATTGAACTTTAACAAGGGACTACAAAAAACACTAACGTCAATTTTTAAGATTCACTCAGATGCAGAATGGTGCTCACTATAACTCCTTGCTTTGTTTCTATTATTTCAGAAATAAAGTTGTTGCATGTGCCAAACATTTCGTTGGTGATGGAGGTACAGACAAGGGTATAAATGAGGGGAATACAATAGCAACTTATGATGATTTAGAGAGGATCCATATGGCTCCATATCTGGACTGTATTTCTCAGGGTGTTTGCACTGTTATGGCATCATACACAAGTTGGAATGGGACCAGAATGCATTCTCACCATTTTCTCCTCACTGAAGTCTTGAAAGAAAAGCTGGGATTTAAGGTAGCTAAGTTGATAATTCATCAGCAGAAATATTCTTTGATGGCATCTTTTACTTTTTATGCTTTTCTGTCTAATTATCTATTAATTTGGCATACGATTTTACTTAAACACTTTCCTCAAGTTACATCACAATTGAACATTTGTCTTATTAAGAATCTCCTAATTTCATTGACGTGATGCTTCCCTTGAAGCCTTCTAATCTTTCTTTCTTTTTAATTTTCAAGTCATATTTAAAAATATGGAAGTACAGTTTAGCTCATCCATTTATTTTGTTGTTGGTTTTTGTGAATCAGATTGATTGGCTAGTGCCAGAGCATTACATCTACTTAAATCTCAGACTAATTTCTGCTGCAGGGTTTTGTGATTTCAGACTGGGAGGCACTTGATAGGCTTTCAAATCCTCGAGGCTCCAACTATCGGAATTGCATTGCTTCTGCTGTCAATTCAGGAATTGATATGGTAGTGACTAAATTTAAATTCACAAAAGCCCAAGGCTTCCACCAATTCATACTTTCCTTGGAAATTTGCAGGTGATGGTGCCCTTTAGATATGAATTATTTTTTGAAGACATGAAGCACCTGGTGGAATCAGGAGTGATACCGATGGCCAGGGTTGATGATGCTGTTGAAAGAATTCTAAGAGTGAAATTTGTTGCTGGGCTTTTTGAATATCCCATGGCTGATAGGTCTCTGCTGGATACAGTTGGTTGTAAGGTAATCTCGAAAATGAACACAATTACTATTATTGACATTTATGGTAAACTTAATTTACAGGTTTACATTCTTCATCAGGATTGAGCCCCCCAACCCTCTCTTTTTTCTTCTAAAATACTCCTAGGTTTAGTCTCTTGACTGGCACGCAAGATCTTACAAGCTTGCATGGGTTCAATCCCAAAGTTATGAGAGGATGGTAGATTTGCTTTTGTAATTCTGTTCACATATCTGTCTGTTTCTATGTGAATGTGTATGTGTTATGGCCCCAGTTCAATGAAATATAGTAGATTATTGCATGCTTGACATGCTTGTTGCATCTTCCATGCAAGCCTGTGTTTCGTATTACCTTTTCACAGGCAGGATATGGTTTTTCTCAGGGAATATAGGTATAAATTTATGCCCATATGTCATCGCTGTTCCTTCTATTTTTTTCTCCTTTCACTACCCTACTCAGAGGTATAGGTTGGCAAGAACGACAGGGCAGAGCACCAGCACTGCTTGATAGTCCTTCGTGCCGGTTGCCATTTGCAGAAAAATCATATTCCCATTGTGACGACACAGAAAAACAGGCATCTGGATCTTTGTTTTGCTTTGTTGGGCCAGAGGGAACCTAGTACAAGGAAATCAGTTTTATTCATTTCAATATCTTATCTCTCGAACTATGTAATACCTTTCGTATTGTTGCATGGCATTCATTGGTACTTGATAAACTATTTGAATATTAACTTCATCTAAAGTTTTTCTGTCATTATTTTTCAGTTGCACAGAGAACTAGCCCGTGAAGCAGTTCGCAAGTCCTTGGTCCTGCTAAAGAATGGAAAGGATCCAAGAAGACCATTTCTTCCATTAGATAGGAATTCTAAGAAGATTCTGGTTGCTGGAACACATGCTGATGATCTTGGATATCAGTGTGGAGGGTGGACTGCTACTTGGGCTGGGACCAGTGGAAGAATTACAATTGGTATGGGTATATTTGCTCTCATACACAGGATGAATCACCAGTAGTAGTATTTTGAATTTAAATGGTATTAATCAAGATATGGTTTCAGTAAATAGAGTTTATGATAATGGTAATGATACATAAAGGAAAAAAAAAAAAAGAAAAGAAAAAGGAAAGGGGGAATGTGAATACGACCACGCTTTGCGAGGGTAGTATTTGTCCGCATCCTTCCCCTTTCTTCATCTTCTTTTTGCAAAGAAGTTGTTTCCACAACATGAACTTATGACCTTCAGATCAATAGGAAAAACCTTACCGTCGCTATAAATGTTTGCTCTCTTAAAAAGTAAAGGAGGGTAAAAGGGATGAAGTAAAAATTTTATTCTGCATATACACTCAAACTTAGGTCTTGCATGTTTCCTTCTATATTATCGTTAATAAGCATGCGATTATTGTTGGTAGACCGCTTGGAGGTATTTCTTGTACCTGTTTATCTGAACGATTCAGTTTTATTAGTCAATATCTTCTAACTTTCAAAAGTTACTAAATATAACACTTGCAAAGTTCTAATATTGCATAACTATTCATTTACTGTCCATATGATTAACAATAATTACATAGCATCACAAAATTTCATATTCTTTGATATAGATTTGAACACCATAGTCCTGTTTTCTGCTGGATTTCTGGTAGGATAATTGAACACAGATAACAGTTCTGAACATTTATTGTTTGATATGTTCGATGTGGATGCATGCCAGCATTAAACTTATAATACGTTACAATCTAGGCACAACCATTCTGGATGCCATTAAAGAAGCAGTGGGAAACAAAACCGAAGTGGTGTTTGAGCAAAATCCATCACCAGACACCTTTACCGGTCAAGATTTCCATTTTGCCATTGTCGCTGTGGGGGAAGAACCATATGTAGAATCTGGGGGTGACAACGCTGAGCTGATAATTCCCTTCAATGGAGCCGAACTTATTAGCACAGTTGCCGACAGAGTTCCCACACTGGCGATTCTCATCGCTGGAAGGCCCTTACTTGTTGAACCCTGGCTTTTGGAAAAGGTAGATGCCCTGGTTGCTGCTTGGTTGCCTGGCAGTGAAGGAAATGGAATAACAGATGTTATATTTGGAGATTATGAGTTCCAAGGCCGACTTCCAATGACCTGGTTTAGAAGTGTTAACCAACTCCCTGTTCATGCAGGGGAAAGCTCCTTAGACCCCCTGTTTCCCCTTGGCTTTGGCTTAACAAGCAACAACAAGAAGCTTCCAAACTGAACCACCAGGAAAGGCAGATATGGGAGGCAGCTCATCAAGTTTTCATGTGTGCAAATAACCAGTCTATTCTCATCATTGCACGTTTGCATTCACCCATTATGAAAACCCTTCTAAATAAGAGCAGCCACCTGTCTGTCATCAATGTTACCACTGTACGGTGGCTTATCTGAGGGTTTTGTACAGCTTATTCATGGAATGCTGAGTGAGACCACTCATTTTGCCAATTATGAGCTGCATGAGCATGACCGGAGAGTGACATGCATATGGATATGATACCCCAAAAAAAGTTCAGCTAATTAGTTGAGTTTCTTGCCAAAAACACAGAACACAAGACTCATTTTTCAAGTCCTCTACTTCTCAACATATCCCTAGACTATGGCCAATTTAGAGGTGGTAATATTTACTCAACCTCATCATGAATATTTGACAAATTTAGTTTATTGAGGGTGGATATGAACTGAAAATTTTGTAAATTATTCTTCCAAAGGTTTGTTTTCATGTGTCAAAAGTATGGACATCAGGTTTGAATACTATATTTTTTTATAGTGGGTGATCTTTTTAGGAAGTAATATAGTATTATTATTAGTAGACAAATTTTAAATGAATTTAATTTGTAATTAAGATTGCTCAAGCTTCGAAGTTGTAACAGTTATTTTGTTTTTTTGGGCAAGGTATATAAAAACAACTCAATCATATAAAGAAACACATTTAAGAAATCGACTAAAAAACAGTCATATAAAGAAACACATTTAGAATTCTATTTGATTTAGCATTCTATTTCATGTTATTAAAATTTATTTTTATTAAGATTTTAGTTGAATTTTACTTAGAATTTATTTTTATTAGGATTCTAGTTAAATTTTATTTACAAGTATTAGATAGATTTGGATTAGTCAAACACTATAAATATACCTAAAACCTAGAATTTGTAATTAATTTTTCTCAATACAAATTTCGACAACCTATTTGGGTTTTTTTAACAAAACAATCTTATTTTTGCGTTTTCTTGAAAGTCAAGATTCAGCCATTGAAGTTTATTCTTTCAAGTGTTTCTTTCACACACGAGCTACACTTACGTCAGGTGGTATCAGAGCAGTTAATTAACCAATCAGATGGCCAATTTTGAAAGTAACGGTAGCAACCAACCTTGTGACGATGATCGGAGGCTGCCTGTGGTTTGGAGAGCAATCAAAGAACAACGGGAAATAACTCGTACAATGCAGCAGCAATTGGAGCGAATCCGCAACCAATTGAGGGTTTTATAACGAGTTAATGATAACCAAAATTAGACTAAAGGTGTGAATCAAGCCGACTACATTAAATTGGGAAGACTAGCCATTAATCTTATCCTCGTTAATCCTAGAAGACCAATGATGGATTATAGCAACGATGAGGATGATATTGGTCGCATGATAGCCAACCTTAGTGGTAGAGGGGTTAAGAGGAATGCGCAACAACACAACCATTAAGGAAACGATGAGTATAAACTAAAGAATGGTTTTTCAGTGAACTTGGACCTTGATCCTGAACATTATGTTATCCCAGCAACCTAAACGTTTGCAAACTCAAGTTTAGTTTATGCTGTTAACATGACAGAAACTCCAAGATTGTTGACTCATATTGGGGTATTTTCCAGTCTCGATGGCTCAGGCATTGCTTCGCAATCCAAGATGATGGTGTTTCTCTTGATCGACTTATGATTGTAAAGAAGATGGAGGCTATGGTAGTAGATCCTTCTACAATTTATTTAGGCTCTGGCATGGTTGAATTGAAGGCAATATGCACATACTCACCTTTGCAATTGCAAAAGCAAGATGGTCACATGAGTCTCTTTGTGGATAAGGGTGTTGGATCTCCCAAGCTAGTTAACTCGGGTAGTGTAACTTGTTTCGGTATTAATCTGAAATTAGATTCTGAAACTAAAAATGATATAGTAGTTGCTGCTATAACTTATCAAATGCTTGGACCAAAGGAGGATTCAAACATTAATATTTTAAGTGATGGAGAGACTACTGGTAGTCATGGAATAAATTTATATTCGAAACAGTTGCAAAAGAATGCTTCTCTAAGTAAAAAAAATTTACGAATGAATTTGGAAGCTGTTGAAGAGTTAAAATCAAGAAAGCTGATGAGAGGATGACCTATGATAAGATCTACCAGATTAAAAAAATGTTCAAGATGGAATGTTCAACGTCCTTAATCTAATAGTAATAATATAGTGGCAGCAGAAGGTAACAAACATGGCGATGGTTGGACCCATACAAATGAAGATAGGGCTAAGAGGGAAGGGAATGTCTTTGCTCATGTTCTCTCAGTAGAAAAGTTCAAGGGTTCTGAACCAGGAACTGTTCCAGTTGTTCATGTTGTGGGTGGCCTTCATGATACTATGCAGCCTTTGATCCTTATAATGAGTCAGGGTTTGGGTATTTCTAAACATTTAATGTGGCTAATCTCTCTTTGTACTTTTCGAACATGGAGTTGTTTTACCTGAATCAAAATTCGAGGTCGAGTTTTTTCTCAAGTGGAGGTGAATGATGCGATCACCAATCAAAACTCGACCCAAGGCCGACCCAACTAAACTGGAACAATGGCTTTGAAACAATAGTAAATAGTATTTTAATATTTCATAAGTTTTAGAATTCTACTTGATTTAAGATTCTACTTCATGTTTGATTAAAATTTATTTTTATCAAAATTCTAGTTGAATTTTATTTACAAGTATTAGATGGATTTAGATTAGTCAAATACTATAAATATGTCCAAAAACTAGAGTTCGTAATCAATTTTTCTTAATACAAATTTCGACAACTTATTTGGATTTTTTTAGCAAAACAGTCTTATTTTTGTATTTTCTTGAAAGCCAACATTCGACCATTGAAGTTTATTCTTTTAAGGGTTTATTTTGATATATTTTTTTCATACACGTGGACATGCAATTTCAAACCTCCAATTTGACCTAGAATTTTATGCTAAAATATATGATGACTTTGTGAAGGTCGGTAGACTTTAGCTTTAAAATTGGAAAGGATGTAACAAATTGCGTGATTAATTTTGATTTGTTTTTAGTGTTTTTATCTTCCTCTCCCTTTCCTCCTTGTATAGGTGTTCGTTCTGCTTCTTGCCGCCAAAGAGAGGGTCATTCCCTTGGCGTCTGAGGTCACACTAGCTATGGAAAGGATATAAAAGGAAAGTTAAGGAAAGAATATGAATTTTTTTCCGATTTTAAAAAATAAAATAAGTAGCTAAACGTCATTTTTTTTATTTAATTTTAAAAATAATGAAAACAAATGCAAAACATTAGAAATGGAAGCCTAGTCAAGCAGGCCTTTTGCAATCGGACAACACGGGGTTTTGTGTTGTGATTGATTGGTCGATAACTCCCTTAAGGAAATTAAGTGGGAAATTAAGAGTTAAAATTTTGATTGGATTAAATGTTAATTTTAATTGATAAAATATTAAGTATTTAAGCGGGTTTGTGAATCTATTAGGTTTTTCAAATTTTGTCATTTGGAGAGAACATTTATATTAATTTTTATTTTATGTGTGATTTGCGAGTTATTGTATGCAATAAAATAAAATTATTATGTATTTAAAGGGTAAAAATAATGAGTTTTTTTTATCATGAAAAAAATTAAAATAAAATTGATAGTAATAACGAAGAGGTATAAAAAAAAATTAAGAGACATTTTTTTTTTTTTTTGGATAGTTTACAATTGTTATGTGTGTTGATTTAATTAAAATATTGTTGTGATTAAAATTTTTAAGGAATTGTTGTTCATTGTGTTCCTGGAGATCGTCTCACCGACCATCTGATGAACTCTTCTTCGTTCATATATGGAAATGGCAATTACTTATAAAAGTGAACACAGGGCAAGTAATTTGCATGGTGGCTCGCATTATAAATAGAAAATAAATTTAAACAAAAATAGAAAGATTACCTTTGAGTTTTGCCATAATTGATAAAAATATCTAGATTTAATTTGAATTTAGATCAATATCTAGTTTATGGATTATGTTACATTTAACGTGACATTCAAATACTTCTCTTCAAGAGAGAAGATAACATCTATATAATACGTTTTTAGGGTTAAAAAATGATACCTGATAAGGTGAAATAGTAATTAATTTCTTTTCACATTTTTTTACTTAAAAAAATAATTATAAATGTCTCTCGTATTTTCATAAAATGTTGGTCACATAAGAGCCATCCGTAAACGCTCTTATTCTTTTTCACTTATATGTTACTGTTGTCTTGATAGGAACTTATTAGTTTAGTCTTGGCATTTTTGCCAGGTATGCAGAGATCCCAGATGGGGAAGATCCTACGAGTCTTACAGTGAAGACACTGAAATTGTTAGAAAGATGACTTCCATCGTATCGGGATTGCAGGGACAGCCACCTCAAGCACACCCAAGTGGCTACCCTTTTCTGGCTGGAAGGTAAAGAAAACTCAATTTTGGTCTTCCTGTTCATACTACTATCGTGGTTTACTCAGTGCATTCTAGTCGATATTATAACTTAAGCAATTAATTTTCATCTTTTTCCATCTTCTCTTATTAAAATTGCGGTTACATTGCCATAAATTTCCTAACAATAAAGATAAATGTTATTTCAAATTCATTAATATTTGAATTTTAACAAAATAATGGAATGAATTTGAATTTGATCTGCGTGATGCATATAAATAAGTTTAGAGTCTTTTGAAAAATACATGACAATCAGAATTAGTTTCTGATCGTTCATATACTATATCCGACGTCACCATTTGAGCCTTGGACAGATAAGGAGTGGACAGATAAAAAAGTTTTTATAATTTTCTTCCACGGAGGTCATTAGACAAATCAATTTCGATTATTCAACTGCAATCCAAGTATTTTAGATACCGTTTGCAATTTATTCAAAAGATCTTATACCTCTGATGGAACTGAAGGGCCAAAATGGAGCTTACCAGAACTTCTTGTTTAGTCTATATGATTTCAGAAATAAGGTTATCGCATGTGCCAAACATTTCGTGGGTGATGGGGGTACTGGCAAGGGCATAAATGAGGGGAACACGATGGGAACTTATGATGATTTAGAGAGGATCCATATGGCACACTATCAGGACTTTATTTCTCGGGGTGTTTGTACTGTTATGGCATCATACTCGAGCTGGAATGGGAATAGACTGCATTCTCACCATTTCCTTCTAACTAAAATCTTGAAAGAAAAAGCTGGGATTTAAGGTACTATATTGATAATTCATGGGCAGAAACACCCTTAAATAGGCTCTTCTTTCTGCATTTCGAACAAATTATTCTGTTAGTTTGGCAAACAATGACACAATTTAACCATGACATCGTCATCCCATTATACATCACAATTCAACGTTTGTCATATTGTGTCTCTAAATTTACTTGATGTGCTACTTTCTTGATGGCTTCTAATATTTCATTCTTATTAATTTTCAGTTCATATTTCAAGACATGGAAAACACAGTTCAGTTCAGTTCATCTATTTATTTTGTTGTTGGTTTTTATGAATGAGATTGGTCATGGAAGGACACCAGTGCATTGTACCTATTTAAATGAAGTTTTATGATTTCAGACTGGGAGGCACTTGACAGGCTTTCGGATCCTTTCGGCTCCAACTATCGCGATTGCATTTTAGCTGCTGTCAATGCAGGAATTGATATGGTAGAGACTAAATTTTAACTCCAAATTAATACCCTAGGGACTCTACCAATTCATGGTTCTTCCCACGAAATTCGCAGGTGATGGTGCCTTTTAGATATGAACTATTTTTGGAAGGCATGATGCATCTGGTGGAATCAAGAGTGATACCATTGGCCAGGGTTGATGACGCTGTTGAAAGAATTTTGAGAGTGAAATTTGTTGCTGGGATTTTTGAATATCCCATGGCTGATAGGTCTCTGCTGGATATAGTTGGTTGTAAGGTAATCTTGAAATTAACATGATAATGATGAACTGGTAATCTGGATATAGGAATGTTACATGTTTTCCATTGCTTTGATCCAGACCTTATGGGAAGGTAGTTGATTCCCTTGTGTGCTTCCGGTCAGCCATTGCCCTGTGACTTTTTATGAGCTTGCATATATGTATGGTCGTCCGCATTTAAGGAAATGTAGTAGATTATCACGTGCCTGCCGAGATGTTTTGAGCTCTGTCCGTGGCAGTGTTTAGCATTCCTATTTCACAAACAGGATGTGCTCTTGTCAAGAAATAGTTAAACATTTATAAATTTCTGCGCTCCCTCCTCTATTTTGATATTTTTTATCCTTTCACTACCCTACTGAGAGATATAGCTAGGTTGGCATTTGGCAAGAACCCCTAGCTTAAGAACCAGCATTGTTATTAGATCTTCATGTCTGTTGCCATTTGCAAAAAATTCAGACTCCCTGCAGTGCCACGAGAGAATAACAGTGATGATGCGGAGCCGATCACCTTCTTCTGTCTCAGACCAAGTACCTACAAAAAGGGTGAGGACTCGCTCCCCGTGATCCCTCCGACGCCCAAGTCAGTTCATAGGGTTTTTGAGGAGTATAATAGTAATGGAAAATAATATATGAGTCCATTAGGAGTCAGATCCCCATACCTGTAGAGACTATACTCTATTTATAGATGTCCCGTGGCCTTTCCAATAGGAGATAAGATACCTTTCAAAAATAGATGCTGATCCACTTTCCATGGGGAGAAAAGATAACCTTCACTAATGGAGATAATTCTTAGAATGTTGGAGATATTCTTGGTTGACTGAATCTTCCTCTCTATCTCTTTTAGTTCAAAATCATAATAAAGATTATAAAGATAAGTGGAGCTCCTAAGACTTGACATGTGGCGATCGCCCATTGACCTTTACTAGCACACATGGCTCCAAGTTAATAGTAACCTCTAGGGGTAGCACAGTAAAATTGCCCCCCTATAAATATTCCCTCATCAAACAGTATTGGGTGTTTGTTTTGGTTAGTTTGGCTGGGGGGAACCCGAACCTGGTACTAGGAAATCAGTTCTTTTCAATATCCTATCTCTCAAACTGTGCAATACCCTTTGTACTTTTACATTGCAGCCTTAGACAACCAAATATTTTTGGCCATTGGGTTGAACTGGTACTCTGATAACCAACTCAATTATTGATTTCAACTAAAGCTTTGTTTTTCATAATTTTCAGGTGCACCGAGAACTAGCCCGTGAAGCAGTTCGCAAGTCCTTGGTCCTGCTAAAGAATGGAAAGAATCCAAGAAAACCATTTCTTCCACTAGATAGGAATTCTAAGAAGATTCTGGTTGCTGGGACACATGCTGATGATCTTGGGTATCAGTGTGGAGGGTGGACTGCTACTTGGGCTGGGACCAGTGGGAGAATTACGATTGGTATGGTTATATTTACAGTTATGCTCAACATTTATCACCACGAGTACTGGTATTTTCACTACATATAGATGGTATTAACCAAGACATGGTTTCACTAAATAGTGGAGATGATAAAGTTAGTAACATTAAAAGGAAATAAAAGAAAGGCAAGAGAATGGGAGCAAAAATTCCTTCTGCATAAACACTCAAAATCAGGTCTTGCATGGTTTGCGTGGATATTTATTGTTAACAGGCAGGTGATCATTGTTACCTGAAGTTACTTCTCTAGCACAAGTTTTAAGGATGACTAGCCTCTGTAGAGTAAACAATTATTTATTTAGATAATACTGTAGACAACTCATGTTATCCAATATATAATTGAACACCATAATTCTGTTTTCTACTGGATTTCTGTTTGAATAATTGGACGTAGATAAAACTTTTAGCATGTATTTTGTTTAATTTTTCTAATGTGTATGCATATGTAAGCACTAAGCTTATGATACCATTACAATCTAGGGACAACCATTTTGGATGCCATCAAAGCAGTGGGGGACAAAACAGAAGTGGTGTTTGAGCCAAATCCATCACCAGATACCTTTATTGGTCAAGATTTCTCTTTTGCCATTGTAGCTGTTGGGGAAGAACCATATGCAGAATCTGGAGGTGACAATACTGAGCTGATAATTCCCTTGAATGGAGCTGAACTTATTAGCATAGTTGCGGACAGAGCTCCCACATTGGTGATTCTCATCTCTGGAAGGCCCTTAGTTATTGAACCCTGGCTTTTGGAAAAGATAGATGCGCTGGTTGCTGCTTGGTTGCCTGGCAGTGAAGGAAATGGAATAACAGATGCTATATTTGGAGATTATGAGTTCCAAGGCCGACTCCCATTTGCTTGGCTTAGAAGTGTTAAGCAACTGCTTGTGCATGCAGGAGACAACTTCTTTGACCCTCTGTTTCCCCTTGGCTTTGGTTTAACAAGCAACAACTTGAAGCTTTCGAGCTGAACAGTCAGGAAAGGAAGATATATGGCATGGCACCTTATCAAATTTTCATGGGCAAATAACTTTACTCTGTACTCAGGAAGTCATCAGTGCATGTTTACTCTCAGTTATTAAAAACACACTGAATTAGGGCAGCCACCTGTTCATTATCAATTTTTATATTGCATGGTGGCTTATGTCAGGATTTTGTATAGTGTTCATGAACTGTGAATAAGGCCAATGGCATTACTTTTATATTAGCCATTTTCTCATCAAGAAAATTATTCTTGCTCTCCATTTTAGTTTTATCAGGTAGAAAGGTTTCCTTAGTATATCAATCCTGAGGGATGGGATTACGTTAATTGATCCGATATACGATGCATCTTCTTTTTCCGCCCTTGTATATTCTTTTCTCTTATATATTACAGGAGCTTCCGAAAGCGATTATCAATAGATCTCTGTGGCTCAGAACCAGAAGCGGTATACTAAGAATAAAAACTTCAGCAGCCTGAGTTATGGCCCTCTAAGATTTCTGGCATCACTTGTTAAGATGCCATTACAGTTAACTTATCCCTAATAACAGGGAAAGAATCAGAACATTGGGTGCAATAGAAGGAAAGGCGATGGCCGAAAGAGCAAATTCCCGGCGGTACCGATATGTGGTTGTGATTGTAACTAGCAAGGCGGTAGAATGAATGTATAGAATAAAGTGGTGGGAGAGTTTTTTTTTTTTTTTTTAGTATGCAAGTTGCATGCAGAAAGGGTTCTACTTTTGAAAAAGAAAAGTCGGTTAGTTATTGTCACTTACTGTACCAAAATAGCTACTTGTAAATGGGCATGTGGCCTTTTTGATTGAATTCTTTGCTTAATGGGTGGGGGCAGAATATACCATATGCAAGTAACAAGGAGGGCGGTTACTGGGCTTCTTTTGGTGATGGTTGCAGCAGAAACAACAATGTTGATTCCAACTAAAAGCTACCAACAGCAAGGTACAGGTTGAGATTTGTTTCTTACCATTTGTCTGCTTTATTTTATTTTTTTTCTTCATTTCAGTACCTAATAAGGACACGCTTGTCACCATAAGGAGTTGAGTGAACTAGCTGAATTCATTGGTCATGTCCAATATGGTATGAATTAAAAAAAAAAATCAAGTTGAATTTAGTGGTTGGCAATTGTGGAGTTTAAGATCCTTTATGTGCTTTGTTTATAGGGAAATTGTTGTTCATGTTATCTTCATATTTGATGTAATGAGTTTTACATTGGAAGATAGTTACCTAACACAACTGTTATTTTATCAGGGTTTGGAATAGACAATAGATAGAAATACAGAGTCAGAGACAAGAAAATTGTTGTTCTTGCTAAATTTTTTGTACAAAAAATATCATAACTATAATGTGCGGTAATTGCATTTGATAAAGAAAATGAGCCCTTATACAATTTAATCTTGTATTTAAACTGTATTCTGACTGATATTGTAACAGTAGTAGATAACAAGACCATTGGTCAATTCTGCTTCATTTTTGGAGAGAGAGGGTACTTAATCAGTGTCAGCTTTGCCTTAATGAAAGATTATTAGTTCAACCGCGCACTTAATTAGGGGGAAGATTCTTGAGAAGTAGAGGTACAGAAAATTAAAGGTGAAATAAGATTTTTTCCCCACCAAATGTGGTATATCACAATTGTGATGTTCTTAATCCCAAAAAGTAGAGGCCCCTTTCTGCCTAATGAAAAGCTATACAGCTTGTCCCCATTGATAGTCACAATAAGCTCCACAGTTTAGACAACAGTGAGCGTTTTGGACTATTATTAGTTGGTGGTGGGTAATAGGTATGGTACTCTTGAATCTCAAAACCATAATGCTACCATTGACTCACAGAAAAACAGTACCGTCCTATTGCCAAACAGTCTCACCACCATTCACATACCTTGTCCTTTCAGCAAAACCCTCATCTCATAATGATTAAGGAAGTTTCTTAAATGATGCCTAACAAAGCTATGGAAAAAAAATAAATAAATAGAGAGAGAGAGAGAGAGAGAGATACATTAAATTTGTAATCTTACATGAATCTTGCTCTCTACCACATATTCCTTGGTATAATCCAAATCTAAGCCTGCTATTTGTAGGATCGTCTTCTTTGCAAAAGATCTTGTAAAGGAAGATCATTAAAATCAAAATTAAAAAATAAAAGAAAGAAAGAGGGGTAGAATGAAGAAGCGTGTGATGTTCCAATTAGTGGAATGTAGACTCAAAGCATGGTCAAGTAGGCCATTTTCAGTGAATGTATTTTCAGGTAGGTAACTGTATGCTCTGGAAGCTGTAATGGCAGGAAGGCAAGCAATTGGGTGCCCATTGAATCCCATGGAGAGTGCCCTGTGACTCAGCCTCTTTGAATTCCAAGAAGAGTATCCAATGACTTGCCCTCTGCGTTCAAATTGATTTGTTCAGCTCTTGTCCAATACGCAATCAAGAAGTGCATAAAACTAGCTTTAGACCCTACCGATTTCATACCAAACTAGATAGCCTATGAAGTAGAAACCAAATTTGATCATAGATCAAGTTACGATTTGAGTGGCCAAAAAATGAAAAAGGAAGAAACCTAATTATGGCAGACATCCAGCAAATATATATATATATATAATATAATATAATATAAAAATCCTTTGTAGATAGGTAATCAGACCTCGTAACCAGGCCCTTTGTTAACTACAATATATCTCAATATAAGATATATCTGAGTGCTAAACATTAGGTACAAGGGAGCCTAAGTTCTGATAATGTCTTGACTGGTTTCACATTTCAGAATATAAAGCCCCAAGCAAGACATAGTCCTATCTGCTTCATGTTCAAGGACTAAATACTAAGCTCCAATGTCCCAAATTAACTGTATTCACAAAACACAAAGGAAAAGAAATCAAAAGCACAAACACAGGCAAGCTACTGAACTTAAAGAAGATGAGGCATTTGGGGCTTTAATTCATCTCATCCATGAAGGTAGTGGTGAGCAGATTGCATCTGGAAAGCCCAGCTTTTGGCTCCAATGAATGAGGATTCATTCATAGCCTGCATTTTGTTAAGCCCAAATGAGTTGGAGTTGATTCCATGGGGAGCCATGAAAATATTGTTTCCTTGTGCTGAGTGACTGAATCCCATTGCTGCTCCATCGCTTGGTTGGTTCCATCGGAAATGTGCTCTCCGGCTCGGGCAGGAATCCGAGAGCTGGGTGACGCCGGATGACTGGTCCGGCGACGGCTGTCTTTTGCTCTCCGGCGAGGGAGTTTGATCATCATTGAGATTCACAGTTGTTATATCATGAATGCTGGCTCTTCTCTTGTCTTTTCCACCGGAAAGCTGCCGAATGAAGTACTTCTGGGCATGGCTGGCCACCTGAGTTGGGGTTCTGGTGATCACAAAGTTGCGAGAAATGTTCCTCCAGTCTCCTTTTCCATACTTCTTCAGACCCAACAGAAACAACCTGCAATTTAACCACCCAATACCCATATCAAAATCAAGCAAATTCATGGAAAACTAAGATTGGAAGCCTTGAAACGCTCTGATACAACAAAGAAAATAGCACATCAACTAGGAAAACTCCAACTATATTGAATGAATTTTTCCATTGTCGCGGGACCGTGGATGCATCCATTGAGTCAGAACCATGTCAAATATTGTATGTTTTCCTTTTCCTTCGTTTTTTTACTTTCTTAATTTCTATACATGATGTGCGCGATCCCATCCTAATAAGTATTTCACATTGAATTCCACATAAAGAAGGTGAATTATGAATGAAGAAGAACTCACTTATGCTCTTCCTCGGTCCAGGGAACACCCTTCTTCCTCTCCTGCTCCGACTGCCGGCCCGATGCGCCCCGCTTGCCGGCGGCGGCAAAAGCCTGCTTGAACCCGTTATATCCATCGCCGTTCCCCCACTCCAATGTGAAAGGAGAAGGGCTATACCCAGGAATAGGAATCAACCCAGCCTCAATACTGCTGACATCATCCTCCAATTCCTTGTACTGCTTAATTACATCCCCGACCGTCTTTCCGGGGATCATCGCCGCCACCTTGAGCCACCGGTCCGGCGTGTCCTTGTCGTAGATGGCGAGGGCATTCTCGAACATCTTGTTCTCTGCCGGCGTCCATTTCGTGCTCCTGCTCTCTCCAAGCAACCAGTTCGGGCTTGAAAGATAAGACGCGGGCGATAGAATCTCCATTTTTACCGATCAAAACCAAGATAATCAATCACTCTAGTGATTCGAAAATTTGGGTAGAAGATTATTCATAAAGATAAGATTTTTGAATGTGCCGAAACAGTGGAGACGGAAAAATGCAGAGTTTTACAATGGCGATATGAGGGTTAAATCTGGGAGCATTTTGGGAGGAATCAGAATACTTTTTCCGCAATAGCCACCCCTTCCCTAAGGAATCTGGAAAAGACCAACTTTTCAAAATCGCGGAAAATATCTCAAAATTATTAAAGAATGAAGAATAAGACTAGAAACTATCTTCCCCGAGATAAAAACCCTAGAATCCTACCTCCAACGTCTGAACCCACTAAACTTTCCGGGAAACCAAAACAGCAACAACCCAGAAAAAAAAATTCCCCAGAAGTGAAACGGAGAGACTCCTAGAGCTGCAACAGAGGAAACTAGAAAGTGAGAATAGTAACACACAGACACTTGGACTAGTTCAGCTTCAACCTCTTGATATCCCAATTAGGAAAGAGAGAGAAGCTGAGAATTCCTGAGAGAGAGAGAGAGAGAGACAGAGAGAGAGAGAGAGAACTACGCAACCTGGAGAGTCAGAGAGCAGGCAAAAGCAAGGAAATGGAAATCTAACACAAGAGGATCCTTCTGAGAAAATTGGGAGACTCGCAGAAACGAAATAAAAGGTGGGAAAGTAGGATGCTCTGCTCGCTTTCCTTTTCCCTTGAGGTCTGTGACCGTGAGCACCAAAAGCAAAGGGAAGAAAGCTTAAAGAAGATGGCGAGACTGGGAAAAGCAAACTTCCAGACCTCAGGAAATGAATCTTATATTCCTAAAATCTCTGCACACACACAGAGAGAGGAAGAGAGAGAGAGCAAAACAGAGAGAGTGTCTGTGTAGAGAGAGAGCTGTGATTTGATGGTGGTGGTTTGTGATTGGATGGAATTGCGATTGTGGACACTGCAACTATGTCAAAATGAAAAAAGAAAAGAAAAGTGCTTATTATTAATACCTCTCTCTCTCTCTCTCCATGCCCTGTTTTAATATTCTTTTAATTTAATTTTCTTTTTGTTTTTAACCTTTTTACCCAATTGTGTATGTGTTGGCGCCTCATGATGCCGATGGAAGCTCGCCCGTGCACCACTTGTCAGTGGGGCCTCACACTTACAAGACCGCCACCACTAAGATTAATCAAACTTAAAATCCAGAGAACATAAAACCATTATCCCATGCCACGGCGGCCATGAGAAACCCATAATCCCCAACCATCAACGCTTCTGATTATCATTACTACTACCACCAATCCAATCTATTTTTACATTTTTTATTATTTATTGGTCTCATTTGTTGCAACTTAATTAAAGAAATTATAATTTTTAACTTTTTAGATTATAATTTCTAAAATTTAGAATAAGTTATGAACTTATTTATTACAACTTCTTAGACAGTTATGATATTTGATATCATAAATTGTAAAATAACTTATTTTTATATAATTATCCATAATATTCTTAATAGTTATAAAATGATAATTTAAAAATTAATTAGTGTATATGTATAAGTTTCAAGTGTTATAAAAAAATTAATTAGTGTATAGAGAGATATAAAGATGATAAGAGAGAAGAAGAGATCTAAAAATGGAGATGGCGATGAAGAAGAGAGACCCTTGATTGAGTGGACAGAAGAATAATTCTTTGTTAAAAATATAGATAAATTTATCACAAAAATATAACTGTTTAATTAGAAATTGTAGAAGTTGGGATACTCCAACTTCTACCCTTCCTAAAAATTAGTAGAAATTATAAGTTATAATTCTAAAAATAAAATAAATACTATATATTCATTTTTTAAAAATAAAAATTAAAAATTACCACTTTTAAACTGTTAAAAAAACGGCACACTCCCTCTTGTGGGTCTGTTTAAGAAAAGGCCGCCAAAATGGCGGTCAGATCTCACGGTCCACCCAATTCAAAATTACAGCTGCAATTTAATAAGGTGGGGACCACCCCACTCCTGAGCCAACTCTGATTGGTCAGCTTCCCACATTATTGTTGGCGGCCGTGATCCACTGGAGCTGGCTCCTCGTCACCCAGAAAACCGACCTGCCTGTTGCCTGTTGATTGGTGTCGACTTAAGGGTCCAATCATTTGAGGCTCTGATCTGCTGCCACGTGGTGAGGCAGGCTCGTTTGGTCGGGAGGGCGGACGAGACCGGCCGCAGGTGATCACAGCTCTTGAAGCCTGTTGGCTGTAGCCAGCCAGCCAGCCAACCAACCACCGCCCCTGGCAAAACCGCCTTCGGTCACTCTTTTATATTTTTCTTTTTCTAAGAAAAATTAAATTTATTTTTTTATGCAACTCTTTTACAGTGTTATTATTATTTTTTCTAACTTTTTAAACATTGTTGGTTAGTGGAATTGAGTCGGAGAATAGAAGGTCCAGTTCCCACGCGCGCGTGCAAAACACCGTTGAACTAGACACCTCTAGTTACATCAATTTCCAAGTAATAACATATTTGGCGGTGCATTCCGTGTAAATTGCATTTTATGGTAACCTTTTTTAATCCTATGACCCAAATCAAATGTTGATTTGACTTTTTGACAATATCCTTAATCATTCATCTAAGATACCCCTACTGTCTAAGGGCATTTCAGTCAATGAAAAGTTATAAATCTTCAAATAATAATTTAATATATATATATATATCATGATAGGCGCATCTCAAAAAAAAAAGCCTTTTATTAATAAAATTTAGAAAAAATTTATTTGCATTTATCTCTTTTTACTTTCCAGTACTATCTTTTATAATTATAATAATTATTTTTTAAAAATACTATTTAATGTACACAACTCTCATTTGCTTTTCACACACACCATCATCACACATGTCGATGGCCGCCCCTCGTCACATCACTTCTATTGACGATTATGACAAATGTGGCCGCCTATCAACGTCTTGGGCCCTAAGTTTTAGGGTGCTTTCAAAGTCCCATAACCTTGGGATTCGGGTGTGATAACGAGTGATCATGTTCGGCATGGTCACTGATTGACGCGGTGATAGACGACTGTATTTTTTGTGGTCGTCAACAAGTACGATTATGGGCTGTCATATTCGTCACCACTGCTGATGGGAGCTTTGCAATGATGAACTATCGCGAGACAATAATGTGCAATGATGATGTGTGCAAAAAGCAAGTGGGATTATTATGTACACTAAATGGTATTTTCAAAAAATAATTGTTGTAATTGTAGGAGGTGAATTTAGAGAGTAAAACATGTGGGTGTAAATAGAATTTTCCTAAAATCTATCTTGTGCGACTTTTTGTTCATTTCTAATTAAATTTAAAAAAAATGCTTTAAGATCTTACTAGAAGTAAAGATTTTCCTTCTAACTATTTTTGCAATATTAAAAGAATTATGCATAAGGGCTGATTAAAAATAATACTTTTCATAACATAAAAAGTTGCAACAGATTGATAAAAATTTATATGCACTATGAGATTTTTTTATAAAAAATATTCTAAGCATATTTCAATCATAGAATATATACATGTAAAGAAACAATATTTGAAATTAAGTATAAGAAAATAATTGTTATGATGACAATATCATTTTTGCTTACTTTTTATTAAATGTTAACACTCATGAACCAATATACAAAATCATAGAGGTTTGAAAAACCTTTATATATGCAATGAAAACCAACACAAGTTTGTCCCCATGGGCATAGCCTAACAGTTGCGATCGTACATGAGTTGGTTCCAAAGAGCCATGGATTTAGTTGCTATATAACCGGTGCAGGTCCCGTCTTCAAATTCTGTTGCTGAATTTCGTGATTTAACCCTCCTGCAGAAATCATGGAGTTGATTTGTGGGGGCTCCCGAACGAGGGATTTTACCTTTTGGTCCAAAAAAAACTAACACAAGTTTGCTTAACAATAATTAAGATAAAATGATAATACGTTGTATAATATATAGAAATATGTTTTTTAAGATGAAGTGTGACATTTTAATATAAAAATAAGAAAATTGTTATGCTGACAGTAATAATAAGATTCAGTTTATTTTTCTAAACTTTGACTTTTAAGTCTCATGGAAAATGTATGCATTTGAGAAGTATGCATGCAAATACAAAAGAAAATTATGCATGCAATAAAGACTAAAATTGATGTGATTTTAAAACAATGAGTTGAATTCAGATATAAAGACATCAGCATAGCTAATGAAGAATAATACTATCAAGACATAAAAAGTGGACCATATGAACACAATAATTTTTAAGTGGTTTAGCAAACAAGCCTAATTCATTATCTTAACTTTTCATTAAGAATTTTGAAAACATCCATCATGTGATTTTAGTTTTTAGAACTCAATTATAATCTATACACAGTATTTTTATAGGTTTAACTGAAACATTCATTTTTAAGAGGTTAAGTAGAAATCTCAACTTTTACAAGAACAATTGTAACCTTTACATGTTAGCTTTTTCACAACTAAACTCAGCCACAATCATTGCTTTTTAAGAATGAGTCGTAACCTTTAGTTCACAAAATTTGTGAAAGCATTTTTCAAGAAAAAGTATATAAGATGATACAATGATCTTCAACATTCCCTTAAAAGAAAAAGAGTTACAAGAATATTAATGAATGAATCATTAAACTCTCTTATATTTAGTATCCAGTTTAAGAGAATCTACATGAAAATTTTACTAGATAATGGCTTGAAATGAAAGAAAAATAATCATGAAGAACTAATCACTCAAGCAATGAACATTACCCAGAAAATGAATGCAGCTTTGTTGTGTCTAGATTTGGTTTGGCTTTGACATCATTTGGACAACAGCCTAGGCTTCTTGAGCGATAGCTAACTTTGATCTCTTGCAACATTTGACCTTTTATAAAAGTTTGAGATTTGAGATTTGACTTAATACCTGCATATGCTCACAGTTTCATTTAATTTGACAAACTAGTTTGAGAAGTTTGAAACTTGGGATTCATATTGAAAAGATAAGCATTTTGCACTCTATGCATAAGCATATTTATCATTCTTTTATAAGAGAATATAATTAGATTTCATAAAATAATCAAATAAAGTTCTAACGATAAAAACTATTCTTTTTCTTTTCTCTTAGTAACGGGTATATTTTTTAAAATTTGTCAGTTAATACTTGACTAACTTTTAGGTTTACTCGACTAATATAACATTTTAATCGATTGAACATGCTATGTAATCAATTATACAAAGGACGTTCTCGAATATGACCAAATCATTACTTAACTAAAATAGACATCACATAAGCATGTATTAATCACTTGATTACAAGGCTAAAATTACTCGATTAATAGAGATCTTCACTCGAGTACAAACACATGATACTTGATTAACCTTAAGACTAGAAACTTAAGTAGCATCCGGCCCATTTTTACTTCACTAATAAGAAGATATTTACTCGAGTCTATAAAAACATTAGTCGATTATAAGAAAATATTTATTCGATTAAAAAGATGCTTAAAAGATTTATTATAAGGATACTCAATTATTAAAAAATTTTACTTGAGTATAAAAAATTAATACTCGATTTATTTTTTAAAAGACAGAAAATTGTATAACATACTCAAGTATGAGATTATGATAGCCGATTAAACTTATGCATGTAATCGACTAATTTGAAAATGACTTTGCCATTTCTCGATTAAATTCAAAACATACTCGATTTAATTTTCACAAAACTATTTTCAAAAGTTTTACTCAATTAACTTAAAGGATTACTTGATTAATTTTGAAAACTAATTTTACAAAACACTCAACTAATATATGCATATACTTAATTGAGATTTATCACACTTAGCTGATTTTCACAAAAGGATTTTCTCAGAAGTTTCCTATCATACTCGACTAATTTGAAAAATATATATATAAGCATGAAGTTCTCATATTTAAAATAATTTAAAAAATTATTAATAAATCAAATTTATTAAAAAATTATTTTATCAATAAATCAAAATAAAAATTTCTCAACATATATACTTATAAATCATATATAATTCTTATTTGGTCCCTTCACAAATTAATCAACCAAAAATCGATATCCTTTTCGATAATTTAATTGATAGAAATATTTATTTAATAATTGATCAAATACATCTAACAATTTTAACAGCATTTGAGAAAAGATCTAAACACACATTGAATTGTTTTTTAAGTGATTCTTATAAAAATATTTTCATAGAATCAATTTTAAACATTACAAAAATTTCACCATAATACTAAATTGTGACTAAGACCTTATTTAATATTAAGTTAAATTTAATGTCAAGCATAATAAACATATATTTATTTAATAATTTTATATTTTACTACAATGTGGCTCAATTAAATAAATTTAAAAACCAAAACTCAATTTAAAATTTTTGACGTGTCAAATAAATTTAAAAAATAACTTAATCTTAATTAATTTATTAAATAATTTTATATAATTAAATTCACCTCAGCTCAATCACCCTCCCTCAACTCACCTTTCTTCAATTTCAAAGTACTAGATGTCGGAGTGGACTGGCGGCTTTTATTAGAATGTAAAACACGCGGGTTGGATGGCGAGTGGAGCGGAGGAGTTGCTGTCTCCACCCCCAAACCAATACAACGAAGCGGTCCCCCTCCGATGTGACCAACTGCTCCACCGCTTTTGTCTTTTTGTCCTCCTTTCCTATATCCAACACGTCTAGGGCACCTCCCCAATTGAATTGCCCTTGAACGTTCTCAATTTACCCTTCCACGTAGCCCCAACTTCCCCCGTCCAGCAAGGGTACTCGTGGTATTTCAGGTCTCCACGACGCCCATTCATCTGAAGTTGCCAAATCTAGTTGGCTTCACATGGGAGCTGCTTAAGCTTAAAAATAGATTCCATTTACTCGGGGCTCCTCTGTGGGCCCAAACACGTCAGGCCCATTTCCTTTTATCGGCTAAACACTTGAATTCCCTTTGTTGATCCAATTCTAAAATTAATCAAACCCCACTTGACTGTGAGATTTGACAAGAGAACGGCTCTAATTACGTATCATTAATAATCTGTCTAAGAGGCCATAATTATTGATTTACATAAACATGATGTTGGGCCGGGCTGTGTTTGGGAGCCCGGCCCATGGGGAAGATGGTTTTGTTTTGCGTCACATGGAACATGTTGCGGGCGCGCAATGCATTGATCTTCGCACCCTCATTCAATAGGACAACGTGTCCATTAATAAGCTGCGTTGGGGGTGATCAGGAAATGACCAGACTGCCCCTCGAAGGTCCATACCTCATGGGTCCTTTCAGGGCAAGGATCGGTCGCTAAATGACAATTCCCCACTTGGCTGAATTATTGAAGGGAAGCCCATTCGGCCTAGCGTTGCTCAGACAGCTACTTGTCAAACACTTCCCTCTTTTTTTTTTTTTTTTTCAATATTATTTGTTGTAATTATTAAGTGTTTTAATTTTTAAACATATATAAACATAATTGTTAAATTATATTATTAATCTTCGAACCTTATACGCAAAAATGTTTATTAAATGATATGATTAATCTCCAAATTTTATACTCTATAATAAATTGATCACTGTACTTTAATTTTCATCACCAATGATTACATTTTAATTTTTATTATAATTTAATCTCTCTTTTAATTATTCATCAAATTTTGTTGACCAAAAATAGTGTGATATTATAAATTAAAATTGCTTATTGGTAAAATTAACATAAACCTCACAATCAATCAAGTGATTCTAAGAATTATATGAATGCATACTATATTAGTTTTTTTGTTAACAAAATTTAATAAAAATCAAAAGAGAGATTGAATTTTATTAAAAATCAAAATTTAGTGATTATGGTGATAAATATTAAAATATATATATATATGCCTAAAAAATTAGTTTACCACTCATTCGACAACTTGCTATTAAGCGATGATTAAGACAATAATTAAGACCATAATTCAAATATTCCTCACGACATCACATGTGAAGCACGCTTAAATACGTATTGTAACATAACACTAATTCATATTTAATAATTTCTCTGCCTTTAGGCTCCAAATATTTTCTTTTTCAATATTTCATGGGGATGCTTTTAAAAGGTGCATACGCATTGCAAAATTGGACCCACCTTCCAAATGCAATGCACCAAATAATTGGCAATTGGTTGCCACTTCACTTAATCATGCAGAAAAACATATACAGACTTGACACAATTATCGATTTTTATTTTTATTTTTTTGGTGTGTCTAATTAACTACTTTTGCTACGTCAAGCTCATCGGATTCTTTCCCAAATATCAATTCGTGAGACAAGTAATTAATAATATCTTCCAAGCACTATTCTATGATCTATTATTGCATGTAAATTGATAAAGTCACCATTCTATTGCATGCTTTGGAAAATTAAAAAGAAAAAATAATAATAATAATAATAAAATTTCTACAACCACTGTTAAAATTGCTGCTTAATTACGGCACTTTTGCTATAAAAAAAATTAAAATAATCAAATATATATATATCTGAATAATGAATGATGAATGATGTAGGATGGTGACCTCTCATGAATCAAAAGGATATTATTATGAGGTATGGTCCTAACTAAATGATTGTGGAAACAAAACAAATAATGTAATACGTAAATGCATTGTAGCAATAGCGCATGTTTGTTAAATGTTTCCACCATTCTTTTAATTTTTAAGATTTATTATTATAAACTCACTAAAATTTGTCTTTATTCAACGAATTAAAAAAAAAAAACAAAAACATCTTTTCAATTAAAAAAAAATAATAAAAAAGCCTTCCAACCACCACTATCTATAAATGTTGATTTTGTTTTTCTTCTTCTTATTATTATTAATCATTTCAAGCTCCAAGCCTCCAATTATATATATATACTGGCATTCTATTTTTTAACACACACACACTATTTCTCTCTTATACATACTGTCTGTCAACTCTGCTATATATATATCAAGTGAGATTAATTTTGTTAATTAAAAGTTTTAATGATTTGACTTTTAACAATAATTAAGAGATGATAACATAAGATAACAAATATTAAAGAAAGAGTTGTTAAAACACTAAAAATTAAGTTGTTTATGTTTGTATACAGCAACATAAGGTTTCAATAAATTTGGTGAGGGCAATACACAATGATAGATAGGGGCGCGACAGAGGTTGGGTTGGGTTGGTTCGGGGGCACCACCAGAATTGTTTCCATTAAAGGAAAGGAACGATTGATTCCCTTCCCCCGCCGCGTTTTGTATTTTTGTTGGCTGTCGGAGTCATCGTCACAACCCCAGAAGTGTGACTGAAGCGTGCGGAATCCGCACACCTCAACTCATGTGCGCGCGTGCCACTTGGAAATCGCATGCATTTTATTTATGTTTAGTAATAATGATATTTGAATATTAATTTATTCATGGATTCAAATTTTTTTTATCTATTTTATTTATGACATTATCTTCTAAAAAGTTTTTATACTTAAATATCGTATTTAATTAGTGTCTCTTGTAGCTTTTAATGATCTTTATCTCAAATAATTAAATTAATTTTAATTAGTGATAGATTTAAGGGCTTCAGCCCGTGCCAACCCCAACCAAAACATTATATATACATATATACATATATACATAATCTTTCAAATTGAAGCTCCAGCCCTTCTTTTGGATCCCCTCTGATCGACCCCTGATTTTAATCATGTCTCTCGTGTCTTATTTTTAATAAGAATGCACATGACCTTATAATAAATAAATTTGTTGTTTTAATTATGGGAGCCTCTATTGGTTTAATAGTTAGTCTTATAAAACTATCATTTTGGCTTCAATAAAATGGTGGATGTATTTTTGTATAATTTAACCATCATATATCTCAATCACCACGCTAAGGCAACGTACGAATGATAACATTAAAAAGTGTAAGCCCACGAAGTATACAAGTGGGCTGTGAATTTCTAGATAAAGCCCTTTAAGAGTTGCTGATTAATTGAGCCTACAAACCCATATGAAAACTAGAGGTTGGTTGTGAATTCGCAAAGCCCATTCACAATGACGTATAAACAATGCAAAACGTGTTGGGCCGGATAGAATTTTTTAATTGTTTTGAACTTTTCATTGAGAAGCCACTGTTCATTAAATAGCCAAAAAAAAAAAGAAAAAAGGAAGCAAATACACCCAAAGCGTATATCCATGAGAAAAGGAAAAAAAAAAAAAACTCTAAACCAATGAGATTTTAGGGTGTGCTTTATTCAACCGGGAGCAGCTCAATTCGCCTGCCCAAAACAACTGCTGAATTTCACTCTGTTCCCTTCTTTTCTCTTCCTCTGATTGGATGCCAAAGTCACGTCCTTCTTCAGCACCAACAACGTTAACGGCACGAGGGAATTACATGGGAGAGTATTTGCGTGCCCACAGTCTTCAACACTCGGGCAGGTCGCTCGGCGGCGGCAGAAGCGACTCGCCGGGGCCGTGTCCGTTATCGACGACGAACGCCATTTTCAGACCCCACGTTGTGTGGATTTCCAAATGGCAATGCATGAACCACACCCCTACAACAGAGCCATTTATCAGAGGTTAATTAAAGACCAGATCTTCATATTGTTAATTAATTGCTTACAAATTGGTCCGACAAGAATATTAATCCTTAATTACAAAAGTTGTTGATTAATTAATTGATTACCTGGATTATCAGCTCTGAACCGGAAGGCGACCCAACCACCAGATGGAACACCAATGGTGTTCCTCTCAACGGGATCGACGAGATTGAAACTCTTCGGGTCCTTCTTGGGATTGAAATTTCCCTTTCCCATTCCAACAACGAAGAAATTGTATCCATGCAAATGGAGCGGATGGTTTTCCGGGGTGATCATCCCCGTATCCTGCAAGACCAGTTGAACCGTAGAGTTGTACGCAAGCCTGTACAGCCTCGTCCCCGTCATCGTCCTCAAATTGGCCGGCTGGACTCCTGTGTAGTTGTACGGATTCAGCGGGTTTCCGGGGAAGTCGTCTGTGAAGACTCCGCTGATATTGAAGAAATGCGCCTGGAGGAGAGAGATCGTCGGCATCACGAACGAGACGTTGTTTATGTCCGCCACCACCCGGCTTCCGTTGACGCAGGTCGAGCAAGGATTGACTCCGATCCCGACGGTGAAAAGCAGGTTGCGGTCGACGGTCAATGGCACGTTCGCCTGATACTGCTTCGAGTTCAGGCTCCGGAGGGAGTTCACGAAGTTGGTGGCCACCTTGGTGGCGTTTATCGGTGGCGGGGTGGTGAGCTTGGTGGCGACGTTGGAGACGCTGCCGGAGTAATGCAAGGTGGCGGTGGCGGTGACGTTATCGACGGCGATGGGGGAGTCCATGAACGGGGAGGCCGCAACGAGGTACTTGCCGGTTCTAGCGTCGGCGGTTAACAGAATGTTTGTGGTCTGGCCGGGGGCTATAAGAACGGTGTCGGTTTTGAAGGGTTTGACGTAAGTGGCGTCGACCTCCACCACCGTGAGCTTGTGGCCGGCGATCTTGAAGAACAGTTCTTCGTTCAGCGCCGCGTTGATGAGTCTCAGCATGTATGTCTTCTTGGCTTCAACCTGTAGATTGAATCCTCCTGTTCGCCGTAACCATTAATCCAAGTTTCGTTACAAAATACAGAAAATTTATAAGAATGGAATTAGGAAGAAGCTTCCATGAAATTACCTTGTGATAGGCAGCCGGAAACAGGCCCCGGATGGCCATTGATGGTGTGAGCATCGGAAACATTCGGGGCCAACCCCGACTTGATGGCTTCGTTTATCACAGCTTCCACATCAGATTTCCACCATTCGCCTGCACAATTAATACTCCGCTTCGGCGTTGATATACAAATTTAAAAATTAAAATAAACTTTATCTTATACCAATAATAATTATGTGTGCTAATTAATTAATTAATTAGTTACCCAATATGAAGACGACTTCCTCGTGAGGAGAAGGGAAGGGGTAAGGGACGCCGAGTTTCGGCAAGATGACAATTGCGCCGTGGACAGTGGCTCTAAGCCAAAGGATGTGGGCGTGCCACCACAGAGTGCCTCTCTGGCCGGTGATGGTAAAGTTATAAACATAACTTTGACCGGGCTGAATAGGGCATTGTGTAATGTAGGCTGGTCCATCAGCCCACCCAGTTCGCAATTGCCTTATCCCGTGCCTTCAACAAGCAAGAAATCAAAAAATGGTGAAACGAATTAACACAAATAAAATGGCAATTACATATTGTATATGTTTTGTTTTGGTTGGCTTAATTAATTTAGAAGAAAGGAAGGATGGAAGGAAGTGGTACCAGTGGATGCTGACATTGTACTTGACATGGTTGACAACCTTGACAAGCACGGTGTCGTCCTCCCTTGCGTAGAGTGTTGGGCCTGGAAAATGCCCGTTTACAGTCACTATGGGCTTCGTTGAGCATAACCTCGTGGCATTCTTCAAAACCACCTGGTCATAGAATTTAATTTTTAATATTGTCAATTAGTAAAAGCTTTTCCATAAGTTGGTGATCAATAATAATACATTTGATTCTTCAAATTTTGCATAAATAGGATTTCTTTATACCTATATACTATACATATAGAGGAACGTACGGCCGTTACTTACGTTGAACTTGTAATGACGAATCCGGCACTCTATCATCGCCGGAAAAAGACAAGCCAGCAGCGCCACCACCGCCAAAAACCGAATCCATGTCGCCATCTCTCTATCTAGCTCTCTTCAGACTTCAATCTCAATCCCTTTTCCCTTTGGTAATCTCCAAACTGTTACCAGTACTTGAGCTGCTTGCTGGGTGGCGACCAGAAGTAACAAGATTCGGCCTTATTAATAGACTCTCCCTCTCTCTCTCTCTCTCTCTCTCTCTCTCTCTCTCTTCTCGCTGCGACGTCGCTTTGCTCAGTTAGGTGGGTGGAAGACTACTTGAGAGAGGCAAGTCAATCAGCTCCATTAAGCTGAAACCCAGAAACAGCTAGCTAGCTTAACCCAATTCGATTTCTTCTACATTACACCAAAGTAGTTATGCATCTACCCACATAGATATCGATATAAATATATAGATAATTTGAACCCAAATTAAGTTAAGAATCAGTTAATACAGATTACGCACGAGCTCTTTGGAAGAGTGTTGTTGTTGGTCCAACCATATGTGAATATTGGTGGTTCTATTACAACGAATCCTAGCTAACATTACCAAACGTTGCTTATCTTAATTGATTCGCAGAAGCTGAGGTCAAGGGGGTGACAACAGGGGCCTGTGAGGTGAAGCAGAGGCAACCCACCAAATTCAAGTTAACGGGCTTCACTTTCATATGATTTATTATTGCAAATGGGTTTGGGAATGATGCCTCACAGCGTTGACTGAGGTTTGGTTATAATGACACAAGTTACGAGTACTTATTAATATCCTGTTTCCCTTAATTTTACTAATCAAATCAAAGCTTACATTTAAGATTGCTTCTAGTTTTTAGAATCCAGATTGTTAATCCGCAAACAAAATGAAATCTTGACGTAACTTCTATATAATTAAATTATTAATATATATCACCTAATTATTTGCTTTTATTTGTTTATTTATTTATTTTTTCCTAATGCAAAGAGGAAGTCTTGATCATGCATTAGAATACCCTTTAATTTTGACATTTATCAATTATATATGATCAAATAAGCAATAGAATTTAGGATAAATTATCCAAAAAGAATTAGATTTTAACTATGTTTCTAATTTAAGATTAAGTTTTTAATTTTTTTAATAATCACATCCAAATTATTATTATTATATGGTTACAACAATGAACTATTGTTTGAAGTTCGCATGTTATTCATCCAAATTATTATATGGTTATATTTGTATGTTATTCATCTCACATCCAAATTGAAGTTTTTTTTTTAAATAATTAACCCTAAAATTTATGCAATGGGATGAACAAAGATTAACAATAGCGAATTGAAAATACAGAGTGTTACGAAATTGGATCGACAACAAACTAATAATCAAATCAATCAATCACATACGAACACAAAATTTAAAGTGAAACACCTAAATCGAAAAAAATTACGGACAAAAAAAATAAAATATCACTAATCAAATATTAGTAATACAAAAGTGATATAATTGCAACTAATTCCAAAATATTGGATACCTATTTATAGATTTAAAATCATTTGTGGATGTACACAAGAAATTATATTCTGATCAAAAGATGATTTATAAGAATATTCTTCCAAATGAGATATATCTTAAATAAAATTAAATTTGATAACATTATAATCACAATCAAATTCAAAGTCATAATCACGATTGAATTAGGAGTTTCAATCTCAGTCAAATTTGAATGTTCTACCTTAACATGAATTTAAATATGAAATTATCTACAATTATTTCTTCTAACAAAATTACAAGAAATTAATCTCCTAATAAATATTAACTAAAACTGTACCACAAAAAATGTTAACCAAATCCACACAAAATTTATTGTGATTAATTAGTTTGACCACACAAAATTAATTAGTTTGATTTGTTGTGGATCCGATTTCGTAAAGGGCAGGGGATGGAGTTTCAAAGTTGCGACCCAATTTGGAGGGGCGTCCGTGTCAGATTCAATTCAACGTGCCCTAAACGAAAGGAAAGCAATTGCAAATATTAGGTGATGGTATCATCCCTCCCTCCTCAACCAATTTGCTTGTCTGAAAAGTGCCCCTAACAAAAATTAGTTAAGCAACTTTACGAGTTGGGTGACCTGAAAATAAAATAATATACTTTAAAAGAAAAAAATATATGAAATTGACAGGGTAGGCTTCTCTGTGTTGGCTTCACCGCCAAGTTGACAAATATGTTTAATAATATTAGTAATTTTTATTAAAAAATAATAATTAATTTATCTCATTAAATGAGAGCAGTGCAGAAGCCTGACAGGGCCTCTTAACTCACCCGATCCAATGCCATTCCGGCTCGGGTTGACCCAATGAGCTAACTCATTTGGTAGTCCAGTTAAGTTAACGACCGATTCTCTTTGCCTTTTAATTTTTTATTTTGAGTCTTAAATTTATTTTTAAGTTTTTTATTTTAGTAGTTTGTTTTTAAAAAATTAAAAACTTATTTTATTTATCATTTTAAAAAAATTGTTTCTCAAAATATAATATTAGAAAACAAGTTCTTTTTAAAATTTTAAAAATAATTTTTTAATGACATTTAATTCAATGAATTTGATTATCATACATTTCAGTACTTTGAAGAGCCAATAATATTGTATCTTCTACGTGTCTTTTTGCTAATCATATCCAACGATATTGTCCTAAAAAATTTATGAATACAACTACTCTCAAATAATCTCAAAGCACAAGAAACTTAATCAAATCAATTGAGAAAAAAAAATATTATATGTATGTAATAATCATTAATAGTGTGTTAATTCATTTAATATTTTTACACCTTTCACCATTTTATTTTTTGATTATTACTTTACTTAAAGAAAAAAAAATTAAAACCTAAATCACGAGACACATATATATTATAATAAATAGTTTCTCGTGGAAGCTAGATGAAAACTTCTTCAATGAAAAAAATAGAAAAAGCCAAATAGAGGCCACACTAAAGAAATCTATGGCAAATGCCATGCGATGGCAACCAACGCAGGCGAGAGATGGCCATGGAAGGCCTATGAACCAACATCGGAAGATCAATGGTGGAGGGTGAATCGATAATAATGAAGCCCAAACGACTGCGATGGCAAATCTGAGTTATAGAAGACCGATGAAAAAGGAAGAAGATGCTGCAAAAAATATGATCGCAACGAACGATGTCTTGTGTCTCGGCTGTTTGGATTTTTGGAATTTGTCCCCTATTTTTCAAAGAAGCTTCCTCAGTGACTTGCCGTGAGAATGAAGAAGGAAGAGATAAATGGCCAACACTCATTTTTCGTGTTTTGATTTTTTTCATTTATTTTGGTTAAAAACAATCAAAATAATTTTATTTTGAGATTTTTTATAAAATTTTTCTTATTTTTGAAAATAGTAAAATAAATATTTTTTAATATTTAAAAAAATTAAAAATTCAAAACGAACCGAAACTAATAAAGAAACCTTTCCAACGAAAATGTAAATTAAAGGCTAAAAACTGTATCAAATTGATTGGAAGCCCTATGGTCCACTCGAAATGAGAAAATTGAAGAGGGCGGGCGGGTGGGTCCAAAACTTGATTCACGATCAACCAAGAATTCCATGGCCATCTTGCCGAATTGGAAGTCATGCTTATTGGGCCAATATGGCGTCGTTTAGCCGGCTGTTCTTTTCATTATGCATTGGCTGATGGCTGTTTGCAACTTTAGCCTGCTTGGCAGCTTTCCCCCCTCTATCAGCGGGGCACCACCACCACGGCTAAATGCCAAAATTCAATGTATCAAAATTCCCATAGGGTTACCGCTTGTTGCCGAAAGCTTAAAAAAAATATCCTCATGCCCCGCCGTACGCTTATTTCTGATGGATGCACGTCCCCACTAAAAATAACAAAAATTTGAATGAATATAATATCTCTTTTCATATATCAATCATTATTTGTTAATTATGAATAGGCATAATAATTTACATTTATTTTGTTATTTTTTTTTTAAAAAATGATTAGAATGTCCCGTAAATCCGTTTAACTGGGATGAGTTTTGCGTAGTTCCACTGTTCAGTCTCGAGGAGTCCCAAGGCATTTGAGGTGGCATGTATATTATACGGTAGTATTTATTAATCAAAATATAAGTAAAAAAAATAAAATATGAAAAATATTTTAGATAAAAGCACATTTTATTATGTTTGTTAAATTTATCTGATAACTCTTAGAAAAGAAGTTATGTGACTTTCTATCTAAAATTATTCAGATAAATTTATCTCCCTCTACAAATAAATTTATTTTGAACATTATAAATAACAAAAAATCACTTATATGTCTCTAAATGTATTTTAAAAAAAATTAACAAATAATTTGATAAAAGTTTTAGAATACTTTCTAATTTTATCTTGATTATTCTATATCTTGGTCCAAAAATAATTTTAATTTTATTTTGTTCATTTTGACAAACACTACCTAGAACTAGGCAATATTATTTTCAATTAAAGTAATTTTTAACTTCTATGTATCTAAAAAATATATCATCAAAATAATGTGACAATAATATTCTAAATAAATTTCAAATGGTAGCACAGATGGTATATTCTGCATATGTTTGAAAGCTCGGGTACTGAAAGGTCGTGAGTTCGAAATTAGATCCGTGTAGACACTATATCAATTGTGACTATCCTTGGGACCACAAGAATAGGTCAAAGACCTAGACTTACCTGGTGCTCAATTCTTGCTCAGTCGATGGCGACCCATAAGTTATAAAAGGGAAGAAGACGATGTCCCTTAAAGATTAAAAGTACTGGGGCTTCCTATGATACAAATATATATATATATATATTCTAAGTAAACATGGGATTATTTATTTTATAAAAGATATTTTATTGGGACAAAATTTTACAAATATCTTGACAGGAAAATAGGAATTAATAATTAATAATATTATTTATTAATTGCATTCATGAAAGTTGAGGGCGCGCAAGATTGTTAAAATTGTAAAATTATAAGAGAATTTTCGACATGTACAATCGTAAAATTGAGCGTGATTCAACTTAAAAATCGTAAAATTATAAGAATTTTTATTACAAAAAATTATAAAATCAGGAAAAAGGCATATACTCGCATGGGGCGGCGGGTGTGGAAGGAATATATATATGGCTCCGCTTGAATTTTCTCCCGTCTCTTGTCCTCTGAACCAGGAAAAAGGCTTCTTCAAGGTGATCCAGTGATCTAACACTTCACGCGCGCGCGCGCACATGTACTCGCAGAGAATTTTTCATACTTTTGCTGCCGATTGTTCAAATTCAGTCTTATATTTCCTTTCTTCTGCGTCGCAGTTCGGAATCCATGGCGGAAGAGGATAACTACACCAAGGATGGGACCCTAGACTACCGTGGAAATCCCGCCGACAAGAAGAAAACGGGAACGTGGAAGGCTTGCCGCTATATCCTAGGTATCGTTAATTTTTTTGCAGTGATTGATCGATCATACAATTTGAACTCCGAATGCAATTGTCTCGTGTAATTTCGCATTTTCAAAAGATTTACTGTTACGTTTGTGGAATGTCTTGTCGACAGGGACTGAATGCTGCGAAAGATTGGCGTACTATGGAATGAGCTCCAATTTGGTGCGGTATTTCAAGCACCAATTGAACCAGCACAGTGCAACTGCTACTAAGAATCAACTGGATTGGTCGGGTACATGCTATGCCACTCCTCTCCTCGGAGCTTTTCTGGCCGATGCCTACCTCGGAAGATACTGGACAATTGCTTGCTTCTCCATCGTCTACGTGATTGTAAGTTTATATTTCGTTATGAATTTTCCAGTACCTTGGAAGATACTGGAAAATTATGAAACGTGCCGCAGAATTATTACATGTTAGGGACTTCGGGCACCGACAGCAAACCTCGATGGTTTGGTAACCTTGGATGTTTTACGATGTAGATGATTTGGTCATTTTTTAACAAAACTAATAGAGATTTCTGGAAAGATATCATGGATGGAATGGTACAAAGTATATCTAGCAAAGATGTTGAGGAAGATTTGAAAAAAAAAAATAAAAAAGAGTCAAACCCATTGTGATATAAGTTGTAAGAGAGTTATATATGATGAAGTCACTGACAAACTAAAATTTGTGTAGTTGACTCGCATAACAGGACAGGACAGGATAAAACTAATTAATATGTTGTTGTTATGTGTTGCTATAATTAATTAATTATCTTTATTTTGATGCCTGTTGAAATAATTAATATCTTACCTCGGCAAAACCTACTGAGTATACAAACATATATGCAGGGAATGACCCTGTTGACATTGTCTGCATCAGTGCCTGGCCTAAAGCCAAAATGCTATGAGAAAGACGTTTGTAATCCAACGCATACGCAGACAGCTGCCTGCTTCCTGGCTCTTTACCTGATAGCACTGGGAACCGGAGGAATCAAGCCTTGTGTATCATCCTATGGAGCAGACCAGTTTGATGATGCTGATGAAGCCGAGAAGAAGCGCAAGAGCTCTTTCTTCAACTGGTTCTATTTCTCAATCAATATTGGTGCCCTTGTTGCTTCTTCTGTGTTGGTTTGGGTGCAGGACAATGTGGGCTGGAAATGGGGCTTTGGCATCCCAGCTGTGGTCATGGCTTTTGCTGTTCTCAGCTTCTTTTCTGGCACCCGGTTGTATCGCAACCAGAAGCCTGGAGGCAGCCCGCTCACCCGCATTTCTCAAGTCATCGTGGCATCGTTGAGGAAATATCGAGTTCAAGTTCCTGCAGACAAGTCTCTCTTGTACGAGACTGCAGATTCAGAGTCTGGCATCAAAGGAAGCAGAAAGCTAGATCACACCAATGATCTTGGGTAAGTGGCCATCAGAATTGATGAATTAAGCCTGATAAGTTCACAAAGATGAACAAAAACTTGCTAGTGTTTAGTGGCCAGAGAAATTTAACTTTGTAGAGATGCTCATGTTGAATTTGATGTGGCTAAATGCAGTTTCTTCGACAAGGCGGCTGTAGAGACGGAGTCTGATCAGAGGAAGGGCTCGATAGATCGGTGGAGACTATGCTCAGTGACCCAAGTCGAGGAGCTGAAAGCCATTGTCCGGCTGCTCCCAATCTGGGCCACCGGCATAATCTTCTCTGCAGTCTACAACCAAATGGGCAACGTCTTCTTGCTACAGGGCGAGAAAATGGACACTCGAGTTGGCAACACTAGCTTCAAGATCCCACCAGCATCGCTTGGCGCTTTCGACACCATCAGTGTCATCATCTGGGTCCCCATTTACGACCAAATCATCGTCCCCCTAGCCAGAAAACTCACGGGCCACAAGAATGGCCTAACTCAGCTCCAGAGAATGGGGATTGGCTTCTTCATATCCATCTTCTCCATGCTTTCTGCCGGCGTTCTGGAGGTTATCAGGCTCCAAATTGTAAAAAGACACAACTTCTATGACCGCGACGACATACCCATTTCGATATTCTGGCAGGTTCCTCAGTACTTCATCATTGGTTGTGCAGAGGTTTTCACCTTCATCGGGCAGCTGGAATTCTTTTATGATCAGGCGCCTGATGCCATGAGAAGCCTCTGCTCTGCTCTTTCACTGACCACCAATGCCTTGGGAAACTACTCGAGTTCTTTGCTTGTAACCATTGTTACTTCAATTAGTACTAGGAATGGGAAGCCTGGATGGATACCGGATAATTTGAACTATGGCCGGCTTGATTACTTCTTCTGGCTGTTGGCAGTGCTGAGTGTTGTGAATTTGGGAGCTTTTCTCGTAGTTGCGAAGCGGTACACCTACAAAAGGTCGGTCGGGACTCTGCGTTGATGGTTTGGAGTAGATGGCTGTGATGATGCAAAGCCTTCTGTAAATATTGGTCTTGTCTAGTCTTCTCCATTTGTATCTGCAACGTTGCTTGTTATTAAGACAAAACTGCCTATGGTAATGGCAGTGATTATGTGAATTTCCCCTTTCAGTGTATCTTAATTAGCAAATATAAGAACAGGGAATTATATATGCATATAAAGAGAGATCATGGGTTATCGTTTAATTAATAATTAATTGAAATTACAAGTTCCGGTGACCCCACTAATAGTAGCTCTCTTTTTAAAGAATAACTAGTTCTTGACCGTGCAATGCACTGGATACAATATCCAAAAATTATATATATAAGATATAAATTGAATAAATTATTATTAAATAATTCATTTTTTATTATATTGAAACCTATTGTATTCAATAAATTAAATGTAAACACATTCAGTAATATTTATCTACTTGAAGAATTAACGTTTAAACCATCATTAATCATATTTATCTATTGTTTAATGTGTCTAAGATATATATTTTTTATTTTTTAATTCTTAAATATTCATCTTCTATATTCAATAAATTGAATAAAAATATTAACAATGACTATCTTACTTTAAATATATAAAGATATTATATATTATTATATTATATAATAATAAGATAATTTGTTGTGATTTAATTAATACTTGAAGCATCTATTCATATTCCTCATAAATAGTATTTATTTTTTATTGATTGATGGATTAATTAAATATTTAATATTCACATAATAATGTATTAAAAAACCCATGATTAGTATTGAAAAACTCATGTATTTAAAATTCATTATTAATTTTACAGTAATTAGTATTTATTATTTTAAAACAGTTAAAAATTTTAAATTATTAATACAAATTACTAAATGCAATAAGTACTATCCTACTAAATGCAAATTATTAATGCAAGTTTTGGGGGGAATTTTTTTTTTAGACTATCCTACTTTTATATATATAAATATATTATATATTATTATATTATATAAAGATAAGATAATTTTTTGTGACTTTATTAATACTTTAAGTGTCTATTCATATTCCTCATAAATAATATTTATTTTTGATTAATTGACGAATTAATTAAATATTTAATATTCACATAATAATGTATTGAAAAACTCATGATTAGCATTGAAAAACTCATGTATTTAAAATTAATTATTAATTTTACGATAATTAGTACTTATTATTTCAAAACAATTGAAAATTTTAAATTATTAATGCAAGTTTTGGGGAAATTTTTTTTTCTAGACTATCCTACTTTTATATATATAAAGATATTATATATTATTATATTATATAAATATAATATTTTATTTAATAGATAATTTTTATGATTTAATTAATACTTTAAGTGTCTATTCATATTCCTCATAAATAGTATTTATTTTTGATTGATTGACGAATTAATTAAATATTTCATATTCACATAATAATATATTGAAAAACCCATGATTAGCATTAAAAATTTTATGTATTTGAAATTAATTATTAATTTTACAGTAATTAATACTTATTATTTCAAAATAATTGAAAATTTTAAATTATTAATACAAATTACTAAATACAAATTATTAATGTAATAAGTACTAAATGCAAATTATTAATACAAGTTTTGGGAGAATTTTTTTTTCAGACTATTCTACTTTTATATATATAAAGATTATATATAATATTTATATTATATTATATAAAGATAGAATTTTATATAAATGAACAATTTTCTGTGACTTAATTAATAGTTTAAGTGTCTATTCATATTACTCATAAATAATATTTATTTTTGATTGATTGATAAATTAATTAAATATTTAATATTCACATAATAATGTATTGGAAAACCTATAATTAGCATTGAAAAATTTGTATATTTAAAATCTATTATTAATTTTACAATAATTAGTACGTATTATTTAAAAAAGATTGAAAGATTTAAATTATTAATACAAATTACAAAATGTAAATTATTAATGCAATAAGTACTAAATGCAAATCATTAATGCAAGTTTTGGGGAAAAATTTTAATACTACTTATTATTTCAAAGCAATTGAAAGATTTAAATTATTAATGTAAATTACAAAATAAAAAATTATTAATGCAATAAGTATTAATTGCAAATATTAATGCAAGTTTTGGGGGAAAATTTTATTTTTTCAAGATTATCTTACTTTTATATATAAAGATTATATATAATATATAATATTTATATTATATTATATAAAGATATAATTTTATATAAATGAACAATTTTCTGTGACTTAATTAATAATTTAAGTATCTATTCATATTATTCATAAATAGTATTTATTTTTGATTGATTGACGGATTAATTAAATATCTAATGTTTACATAATAATGTATTAGAAAACTCATGATTAATATCGAAAAACTCATGTATTTAAAATTTATTATTAATTTTATAATAATTAATACATATTATTTCAAAACAATTGAAAGAGTTAAATTATTAATGTAAATTACAAAATGTAAATTATTAATGCAATAAGTACTAAATGCAAATCATTGATACAAGTTTTTGGAGAAAATTTTATTACTACTTATTATTTCAAAGCAATTGAAATATTTAAATTATTAATATAAATTACAAAATGTAAATTATTAATACAATAAGTATTAATTACAAATTATTAATGCAAGTTTTGAGAAAAAAATTCTTTTTTCAAGACTATCTTACTTTTATATGTATAAAGACTAGTCATATACAAGCACCATTTGCGTTCTAACTTCTAAATAAAATTGGTTATTATTGGTAAAAATAAATAAAATACAAATAAATTTAATTATTTTAACCAATCAAGAGTGAAATTGTCCCGACACATACTTAAAATAACAATATGTTTTTTAAAAAAAAATTCTACACCTACACAAATATCACAGGAATTATTAAAGTATTGTAAAAAAGAAATTTATAATTTATTAGATAAAAAATGAATTTGAAAGTTCAAATCACCATGATCCTGTTCATCTTTCTATGTTTACAAAAACACTAAAATAGAGGGTGGTGCCTTTCAGGGCCGAACCTTTCATGAGGCCCATGAGGCGGTTGCCTCAGGGCTCGTGGAAATTTCACTACTTAGGGGTCCATAAATTGAAAACATCCCCATTTGTAAGGGTCCATTGCCCTGTCCTGCCCAGTTGCCCACCCCCTTCCTATCTGCAAAGTTCGCGACCCTTCTCCCTCTCTTCCTTTCACTCGCTGGCCTAGCCTTACCTTTCTCGCTCCGTCGCGCCTCGCTCTCGCTCTCGTTGTTGCTCCGTCCCCAATCGCTTGCTGCCTCTATCTCCTCTTGCTGATCCGTCGCCCTTTGCCCTCGCTCTCGCCTTCACTCTCTCGGTCGGCGGTCGCTCGTCCTCACCGGCTCACCTCGCCCTTGTGGCCGGTGGCTCGCTGCTCAACTACTCTCCCTCCGTCGCTCGCCTAGCAAGCATCGCCTTTCGCTGCTCTGCTCGGTCACTCGCCCTTGTGAGTTGTGGCAGGTGGCTCACTGCCTCTTCCTCCGTCACTCTCTGTCGCTGGTGGCTCGTTGTCTCTCAATTGCCAATTGGCTCATTAGATTCAGTCTTTTAGATCTGCTTCAACTTTCAGCGGTTACATTTCGGGGGCCCATTTTTACATTTTGCCTCAAGACCCCAAAAATTCAGGTCCAACACTGGTGCCCCTAGACTTGTTTTGACTTAAAAACCTTTAAATAAAGCATTAAAATGGATTAAGTATTCAATTCCAAATAAACAAGATTTGTTAAAAAGATTATATAAAGCAAAAATGTTCTCTAAATTCAACATAAAATTTGGGTTTTAGCAAATTTAGAGTACTAGATCAAATTGTTATGACACTGCTTTTACTCTACATTTTAGACGATACAAGTGAAGTGGTATAATTTTTCATCTTAAAAATATACTGTCACAATTTTAAAATATCATTAATGATATTTTTAATTCTTATTTTGATTTTTCAATAGTATATATTGATGATGTACTTGTCTGTAGTGATTTTCTTAATAAACATTAGAATAATCTAAATACATTTTTTCATATCATAAAAAAAAATGATTTTGTTATATCAGCTATAAAAATGCAACTGTTCCAAACAAGAATCAAATTTCTCGGTCATAACATTGAAAGTGGAACTATCATTCCTATTGAGAGATCTCTAAATTTTGGAGATAAATTTTCAGATGAGATTATTAATAAAACTCAGGGATTATTAGGTAGTCTCAATTATGTTTCTAATTTGTATTCAAATCTTGGAAAATTGTGTAGACCTTTGTTTGGTAGGTTGAAAAAGAGTCCTCTGAGATTACATGCTTTCCATTACATACATCTCCATTGTTAGGTTCATCTGAAAACACTTTAAAGAGTTACCTTGTCTAGTTATATGTCATTGGAAATCACCAAAAATTATTAAAACTGATGCATCTAATATAGGATATGGTGGCATCTTGAAACAAGTCATTGATGGTCATAAACATACAATCCATTATATCACTCTGGTACTTGAAAAAATGCCCAATTAAATTATGTTACTGTTAAGAGTAAAGTTTTATCCATCAAATTATGTGTTATGAAATTTCTAGATGATTTTGTTAAATCAAAAATTTTTAATACGTATAGATTGCAAAGCTAGGAAGGAAAAAATTATTAAAAGATGTGAAGAACTTTGCAACTAAACAAATTTACTCGTGAATTACTCCAGGGTTCATATACTGATGGAAAACACAAGTAAAAAGATGCTATTTTGGATTCGTACTCCATGAGTAGCAAATCAGTCATTACTACTATCCAAAAACCACCAGTCCATCCTTCTCCCCCCCCCCGGTCCGTCTCTACCATCACCTTCCTTAACACCTTTACGAACTTCTATGTTACTTACACAAGTCTAAATCCCTTTAAACTTGATTTCAGTAAGAAATCGTGTATTCCTAAACTTTTTAATCTGTTTAGTTATTCGACTCAACAAATCGAAGTCACCAACCCACTTGCCCAAACTTATAATAATGCCACTGCATCCTCTTTATGATCCAAGGTGGGCTAAGGGGTTGGGAGCTCTAAGCCATTATTAATTTAGGGCCCCCTTAATAAAAAAAATATTTTTATTTTTTAATTTTTTATAATTATTTCTTTCTTTTTAATTATTAATTAAAAATAAAACAATTTTAGACAGCAATGGCTGACTTTTGAAATCTTTTTGGAATCCCTTATTTTGGAGGCCCTAGGCACTTGCCTCAATCCCCTTAAACCGACCCTGTTATGAACCTTGTAAATATCATCGTTACATATTTTCTACTACAAAAAAAAAAACTTAGTTTTCTTTCTTTTAAATGCTATGCCAACGATTCATGATCGTGCATGCTTTACAAATTCTTTGGCTGCTCTTCAACATTTTGCAGTCCTTGCTCAAGGAGAAAATTAATAAAAGACTAGACAACTATTCTGTGTTGTTCACCTAGCTCATGTGACATATTTTTCCAAGGCAAATCATCTACCTGATGACAATGTTCTTCCGATCCGATCTTCCTTCAGATTTTACCAAATTCAACTACACGCACGTAAAATCACACGCCTGTGTGCACGCGTGTTAAAAGTAATGCCATCTCTTCAATTCTTCTCGAAAGTTCTGAGTTAAGTAATCACATAATCATGCACAACACAAAATGTGCACAAAAGGTATATTGTATAAGACAAAGAATGTATTTTATATTTGAAAGGTTTTTTTCTTAATAATTATATAATAATACATCTTTCTATATTATGCATCTCACTTTTCATGTTACACAAAAATATCGATATCCATAGCAATGACCCCTAGATTTCCAAATAAACCAAATTGCATGGGCAGCTGTAGTTAACTGTGCAAATTCACTTAACGTGTGGTTTTGCTTCTCCAAAAGCTTGAAGTTGAAGAACAACAATACAGCTGACACTCAAACAGTGAAATTTGTAGGTGAAGAAAAGAAACCCTAATAATACCTGACTTCAGAAGTGGCCCTGTCTGTCTATATGGCGTCTACATCAGCTGTAGACCCATAAAAAAACTGCCAGACTAATGCTATTCTGCTGGCAGGTTCCTTGTGACTGCACTGCATCTGTAGCATTAACCCAGAATGCCTACCTCTACATTTGCCTATTCTAAGAATCTAGGATTAGAGCCAGCATGGTGCGCGCAAAATGAGAAGGGGCCAATCAAGGTAACAGTAAAAAAACACACAAGGAATGAAAAAACAAAGGGCTAGGCTCAGTGGTAACTGTAAAAACACAAAAGGAATGAATAAAAGGTAATCAGTCTCCCCTCAAATTACATATACTTATTTGGTAAATATTTGTAAGAGCCTACGTGCAGTCTTGGTGACTTTATTCCGTGAACACCCAATGCTAGGGGAAGTTCTCATCACCAAAAAGAAATAAGGAAAAGACACGAGGAATAAGATTATGTTAAGATTCAGCAATTCCTTCTGACACCATAAAACCAATATTATTTACCTTAATCTATAACTCCTCTAGTAGCAGGTGTACTAACCACCAAAGTCAGCTCACACATAATACCCTGGAAATCTTACCCAGAGTCCAAGTTTAATAGGCAAGAATAAAACCAATTTCCATGTTAAAAGATGGAGACAAAAGCTTTGATACATAGATAGGAAGGAGGAACTCAATGCTTCTCTTTGGTGAACAAACAAGGAATGTAGATTTTCCTGGTATACCAACCTTGGAAAATGACATCAGTGGTTAATTCCCAGCTGGAAAGTTAGAAGCTTACCATTATATAATGGGAATGCCAACAGTTACCAGACAGGAACAGTGGACATCTGCCAAATGGAAGTACTTGGTAACCAAAATGAACTACTAGATTGCAGTTCATTCCAGACGTAACCTTTATCCAACAACTTCATAAGGCTTAATTCCACTATGTGCAGTTAGCTACATAAATTCTATAGTTCTCCAAAATTCACAATGTTTAGTCACCAGTTTTACAGTAGTTATCAGCTACTTACTGCAAGCCTCCTCTTTTACCTGAACTTCTAACTGGCCTTAAATAGGAGGAATACCTTTACACTAGAACTTTATAGTAAGGATATTACTAAATTAACAGGCAAAGCTAGAGACAACCAATATGAACTAAGAAACAGACAACAATCTCCTGAAGCCAGATAAGAATCACTTAGAAGATGCAGCATAAACAGCAAAGATAGGGACTTGGTTTTAAAGTTGAGTTCATAAAGATGTAATCCACTTCAGGATAGAGACTTGGTTAACAATTTCAAATTAGCTTAACATAATATGTTTTAGCAAATTTTGGATCTTATGTTGATTTCCATGTCAAACTAGTATTTCCAAATGTCTTCCCCTAAACCTTTGGTAATTTCTAGATTCTCCACATTTAACCTTGCCATTTAGCAAATGATAAGCAAATCATTCCACATAAATAAGAACGCCCATGCATCCTATCTTTCTCACTTAATACTTTGTTTCTCTTTTAGTTGTCAAACTCCACCAGATCTCCAAATTCAATTATAAAAGGACCAAATTTTCCAGATGTCAGTTTCAAAAGTGCTAAGGACAAAGTAAGTAGTTCTCAGTTCCCTTCAGGTTGCTACCATTTAAGGATGCATATATTATAGAAAAATTAGTTCAAATTAAGCTGATGAGTGAGATGAGTCATTACACCAAACAGACCCCATTTAGTAGCATAGAAGATTGTATGATTCAGAGAATCATCTGATTAATTTGGATGGCAGCAATTGACCAGTACTCACGGTTATCACTTATCAGAATAGCAATATATCACAAAGATATGACTGAATCATTTGAAAGAGCAAGATTGAATTTTTTTCACACTTTATGTTCCAAACAGACCTGTAATTGCGTCAAGCAGAAAAACAATTTTTTTTTAACCTTCTTATAAACAACAGTAGAATAACATCATGGACCAAAAGGGGTATAAAACTTGAAGGCAGAAAAATCTCAACAAAAAAACTATATATATATATATCATGCATTTATATATCATTAGCCGAGATACATTTTTGAGCACATCTGCAATAAAACATTGGAAATGGTTTCCAAACGATTTGTGCATTATGTAAACTGCACCGCATAGAAAATTTTTAGTCAATCACACACATGGAAATGTTAGATTTGCATTATTGCGTCACTGGAAGGCATGTCAAGTGCAGAAAAACAAGTAACAACAATATTTCGTGCCTTTGTCCAAAACATGAAGAAGAAACATAAATATTCTGTTTTTACAGGTCTGCACTCCATTGAACAAGTGTACCTTTAGCTCATGCGTAGCACACTCTTGGCAGAAGAATGTGAATTCTTCCGCCTGCTTCTTCCAGATTTCCTCCGAGAAGTCCATGATGGTGTCAAATGAAACCGCAAGAGTCCATTATCAAAGTGGCTAGGCGAGTACCTAGCACTCCGGTTTTGCTCCAACGCAGGCTCTTCTCTACTCTTAACAGCATAGCTTCTGGACTCAGCTACACTTGATGATCGATGGAATGACCCATTCATTTTGTAAGAACTGCTTGAGCAACTACCAATCCGAACAAATTTCCCACTAGAAGACCCATCGGCTGCTACATCAGCATCCCCATTCTGTTTTTCTAAGCAATCTCCAAGTGGGTAACCAATTGCATTCCCTTCTGGTACTTCGTATTTTATGTCATGGAACCTATGCATGAAACCCAAAATGTTCCAAGCCTTTCGCCACTTCCCCAATTTCTTGCCCCCATCCTGGATACCACCGCCTGCAACAGAAATGGCATCCTTGCCGGCAGATTCAAATCTCCCGGAATGATCATATTTGACAGAACCAAAATCTATGTCTCTAGTATCTGTATTGGCAACAGCAGACTCCATATTTGAGACCTTGTAATCGGACAGAGACTTCATCTTATCAACTTCTAGTGTCACCGTCTTCTTATTGGAACTCTTACCAGAACTTGAACAATCAAAACTATTTTGCCTTTGAGAAGATGAGGAGTCAGAACAGTAATCCCTGGTTTGAGCTGATCCACCAGAAGTCGTCTCGTCTTCGTTTATTGGATTCATCTGCTCTTCGATGGATACCCCAACCCCATATCCAGCCCTGTTCATAAGCGGCAATGGCATCATCGCATTTTCAATCACAGAAAGCATCGGCGCAAGCCGCGGGATTGTCCTCGCGATCATGTATCCATCCCAGGAAGCCCTAGGCTCGTCGAAAGAGAATCGTGGATCGTCTAAAGACATGCGAGCAGCGTCAACTGAAAACCTTGGATCTGTATCGCAAGACCTCCGGCCATACCCATAGTCTCCTACCTCCGACTGCGTCTCCCTAAACTGTCGTCCATTTTGCTTGTTGCCTGGCGTCAAATCGCCACCGCCGCTGCGGCTTTCGCCGCAGTCACTAGGCTTTCGCATCCTCTGCTTTAGCTTCAATTTTCGCAATTTCTGGCTGAAAACAGACGCAGCGCCCCAGAAACTTTCCGCAATGTGCTTAAAATCCCTTACCTTGTGCCTCCTACTCTGCCATTCGAGCTCTATGTGCTCTTTCATCGTCTTCACGTCTTCCTCAAACTCTTCGTCTCTCGGCTGGCTAACATTACCATTTGCTCCCGACACATCTTCAGAAACCCTAATCTTATCACGAATCTCGGCCACCGAACGTGTAACTCCGGAAAACCCTAAGTTCTTCGATTCGACCTCGATTCCTCTACCCAACCCCTTCTCTTCGTCGTCAACGTCGAAAAGATGTCCCAGGGTACTCCGAGCCCTGGCATCGCAAGACTTTCGCCGCGGCTCCGATGCGCCGGCATAAGCTCTGCATTTTCCGGCCGCATACGACTTGCATCGACGGAGCTCCTGACGAGGTGCGTCGTTGGCTCCACTCCGCGCACCGGCTCCATCATCTCCGCCGCCGAAACCGATAATGACGGCTTCGGGGGCAGTGATTGAGGAAGAGACTTCCGGATGGGCAGGAGAATCAAGGCCGGCGAGGCGTTCGCGCAAGCAGGAGGCGCAGAAGCCGGTAACCGGCTCCGCTGGGTGGCGGTGGCAGATGGAGAGGCGGCGAGGCTTGGACTGCAGTTCGCGGTGCGTCATAGCCGGAGGTGCGCAGAATACGCGCGGCTCATGTTAGAGGAAAAGAGATTGTCAGAAGAGGGGGTTGCAACGGGAAGTGAACAGTCAACAGTGTAGAGAAAAGGATCCGAAGGGGAACCAAGTGGCGGTGGGGTGGCAGTGGAAGAAGCGTAATAGAGAGAGGTAGGGACAAAATTCTGGAGCATTTTTATACTTCCAAGAAGCCAAGGAACCCTTCATAAGCCCTCCTCCTATCAACCATAATAATGATATTTGTTTTCTATTTTATATATTAAATTAATTGAAGTCCACCAATAAAACATAAACAAGAATATTAAGACACCAACTTATCAAGGGATTACTAGGTATTATGTAACATTAGGATAACAGTTACTGGCATATAAAATGTATTTTATTTTTGGATAATATATGTTTATTAAATTTTAAAATAATTTTATTAATTGATAAATATTATAAATTTATTATTTATCAATAGGAGTATATTTTGATGAAAAAATAATATATGATAAATTCAAAAAAATAAAATATATTTATTATACTTAAGAAAATAACTAACATTACCCTAAAAATGCGATTCTTACATAATATAATAAATTACAATTATAAGTTGATAGTTCAAAACCATATTGATGCGTGACTCTTTCTTTTATTAAATGCAAAAATTATTTATCATGACTTGTTTCTTCTTTCTTTCTTTTTTTTTGGTGTTGAAAAGTAAAAATCTGAGGGACCCACTACACATGAATCTGGCATCAAAATTTAAGATCATCTGCCTCAAAAAAAGTTGGAGAGGATGATGACACATGAAATGAGTAAAGTACAATCTAATTTTGTCCAGCCAATAATGTTGCTTTTGCTGGGGAAGATACCTATTTATTTTCTAACTTTATTTTGAAATAAGGCTTCTTATTAGCAAACTAATAATTATAAGGTAGACTTTGTCTCGGAAAGATACGAGTTTAATTTGTGTATTTAACTTAAAAATAATAATTATAATTTATTTTAATAAATATCTATTTAAATTTGTTATACGCATTTCTCGCATCATTCTTCATGGGCCAGACTTAATCCAATGAGCCGGCCCAATCGCCCGAAGCCCAGAAGGCCAAGGCAGCTTCGCTAAAGAAAGTCCATACACTATCAAAATCCGAAACTCGTAAAGCGAGCTCCCGGCAAAGCCCATAGCTAGCTCTCAGCGATCGACTAATGAGCTACTGGCAAAGCCTTCAGTTCGTTGGACCATCCAGATCACTGGCCTAAAACTTCCAATTCGCATAAGTGGCAAAGCTGCTAAGAAGTTAAAGGAATGGTCCATTTACTTTACCTGCAACAGTCCATGCTCCTCATAATGAGGATCTCACTCCCGATTTTGTATAGATGATAAGGGTTGTTTGTCCCCCAAAATGTCATCTTTATATTTCTATATATTATCCAAATTATAAAGGCCCCTCATTATAAATAGAAATCAGATATATCATGAGGGGTACAAGGAAAATAATCAGACACTGTCATTCTGAGAGAATAATCAGAGTGCGGTCGTGGAGTAGGCATCGTTCTGATCGAATCACGTGAAAATCGCTTGTGTTGACTCACATCTGGGATCTTTATTTTCCTCCTCTTGGCATTTTTGGACTCACTCATCGTGGTTCAAAACGAATCACGATCGACTGAAATTGAAAATCGATAAAATTAATCATTAATCACATAATAATTAAATAAATTACAGTAAAGTACTCATATATTGTTTGCGTTGATAATAAGGGGTGGAGCTAGCGGCCAGGTCCATGCCCGCCCTCTCACACCATGAGTTTTTTTTTATTTATAAATAATTATAATATGAGATTATGACTTTATATTTATATTTATATTTATATTTATATTTAGACAGTCTCATGTCATAAAATTAATGAATTTAAGAAAAATAAATAAATTTTTAGTAGAGCATGAGGTGGCTAAATTGTTGAGAGGTTTTACAATATTTCTTAATTTATCTAATTACTTTTAAAGGATAATGATATATTTGTGAATTGGAAATCTACAACTATTCTTTTTGAAATTTAGGTACCTTGAGCAAATTTGCTCATTAGCCTTTTAATACAAGAGAATATTAAATCTAATTATAATATTACAATTTAGTCATAACTTGTTATGTATAGATAGTTGTTAACAAAAATTAAAATAAAATTTCCACTATTATGTATTTCATATTGGGAAAAAATCCAAATTAGCTTCTAAATTTTTTATTTTGATCATTTTTTATTTCTTAATCAAATTCACTCCTAAACCTTTCAAAATGATAGATTTATTTTGCCCCATAAAATTATAGTTTTTGATTCACTTTATACCTTAAAATATTAGTTTTTTTAAAATCAAATTGATCATTAAATTAAACTATTTAAAAAGTTTGAAAGTGAATTTTAGAAAAAAAAAAATCAGAGCTAAACCAAGTAAATAAAATTTAAAGACTAAGTTAATCTTCTTTCTATTTAAAACTTACAAACAAAATAAATTATAATTAAAATAATATTAATGAGTATTCTAACAGCAGCCCTATAATTAAATTGTCCACTGGCATATCTAGAACATTTACCTATTTATATACTTATTTAATAAATATTTAAAATATATATCATATTTATATCATTTAAACATAATTTTTTAAAATTTATTTTAATTTTTAAAGAATAACTAATATCTATTTTAAATAATCTTTACTTTTATAATTTATTTTATAATTATTTTAATTTTAATAAATAAATAAAACTCATTTATTAAACCATTATCATTCCTCCCGGGAACTGTTAAGATGGTTGCACAATAAGCCGCGTGATAATTAATATCGAGTCATAGACCTCTCTTGTAAAATAATTGCTAATAGGCCGAACCGCCTCGCTTTGATTTGACGAGGAGAGACAGCGGGGGAGAGAGGTGTAGCAGAAGAAGGCCAACAAAAATGGAGAGGGCAAAGGAATCCTTACAGTTGACCAGTGAAGAATCTGAGTCAGTAGCCCGACTCACCGTCGCTCCTCACCGAGTCGGCATTGACAGCAGCTTCTTCGAAGACTTTATACTGAAGGGCATCCGAGTCGACCGAGTCGAGCCCGGCCTCGTTACATGCACCTACAAGGTCCCTCCTCGCCTCACTGTATGATTCCTCAAACCCTTATTTGCATATGGTTTGTGATTCGCTTCGACAAGTGTAATAGTTTCATATTTTTAATCTCAAAACTCAAATGCCGTCCGATTTTGCCACAATTTCGAGAACCCTAATTATTAAACACCAGTATGCATGTATACAGTCTTCGATGATTGGTTACAGATTTTGAAATCAGTTTTCCATCCAGGATAGAAATGGAAAGTTGTGTGCGGGAGCTATTGCGAATCTGGTTGATGAAGTCGGCGGTGCTGTGGTCCATGTTGAGGGTCTTCCCATGAATGTCTCGGTGGACATGTCCATCTCCTTCCTTTCGACTGCAAAGCTCGATGTAAGTCGCATTTGCCTCGAAATCCCTCACTTCGAGATGATGTTTTTGACACTAACGTTTTCTACCTATTGCCTAATTGTCCTTTCTCCTTTGTCGTAATATTTTTCGCGAATTCTTAAGACTTATGCCCTCTGCCATTGCTGAATTAATTGCACACAATTTGTTTATGGTCACACACATTGTATAAATTGAGGGTATCTTCATTATTTGGGCTTGTTTGGCATCTATATTTGGCTTGCCACCTAGTTTTAACATTGAAATAACCTGTTAACTCGCAAAGTAAGCTCAAACTGTCCCTAATTCTGCAGCAGAGGGTCTTTACACCGAGTATATGCTATAAGACTCTGGTAAAATGGTTACTCGTCCAGCTTTCTGAAATCCTTGAATTAAGGGTATTATAATATGTATCAAATATCTTGGTACTGATATATATATATATATATTCGGGGTATATTTAAGCATAAGGTGGATTATAATATATCATCAGATGTTATGATATGAGATATTGAGGGTTAAAAAGAAATGAGTCATGAATTTTTTTCCCCATATCAAAAGAGAGATTTTTAACTTAAAAAACATAATTAAAAATTTGAGAAGTTAAGCATCCAAGTTTGGGTAGAGCTTTGGAAATATTTCACCTGCCTTTTGCCGTATTAGGTGAAGACTAGTCTGCAAACGAATGCACTGAACTATTAGCAAACAAACATCTTCCTACTGAAAGGTCAATCATCTACAAGATAATTGCTCCTGGGAACGCGTAAATTGTTCTCCAACTGACGTAGCTTCTTCATTGCTTGTATTTTCTTCTTAAGGGATGTATATATGTTCTGAATTCTCCAAATTGAAGTCCTCTCCGAGACTTCTCATCAAAATTAATCATAAAAAATTACAGCAAAATGCTTTGTTTGTCCGGAATATTTGTAGCTACAGCTATCTTATCGACCTGTTATCAGAATACATGTTTGCTGGTCGGTTACAGATTTGCGAAATAAACATGTTTTCCAAGTATTATTAGGCTAAGGTCATGAAGTTACATGTTTTTACTGTAACTGAAGACCATTGTTTCGTTGCTGCATGCATCTGAAACAATGGCCATCATTTTAGCATTTTGTGCTGAATATGCCAGTGTATGGTGTTTTCATTTTCTAGCTTCATTATGCGAATATTAAACTGCTATAGATTTAGTTGTATGCTTTGCTAGATGTGTCATGTTTTACATCCTGGACATTGAATTGGCAGGATGAGTTGGAGCTTACCGCAAGGGTTCTAGGCCAGAGAGGCGGTTATTCTGGAACGAGCGTTCTTGTAAGAAATAAAGCAACTGGAGAGCTGGTTGCTGAAGGTCGACATTCTTTATTTGGTAAACATGCAAGCAAACTCTGAATGCATCATTCTGTTGAATATCTGATCTAAACGGTATTGGCCTTTAGAGTTTCTTCTTCTGTCAAGAAATGTGTATAGTAGTAAAATGGCAACAAAATAAGCTGCCTCTGGAACCATTTGTTTCTATGCATCCAGTAAAGTTAGAAACGTAATGATAGCAAAATCAAACAAGAACATTCGTAATAGTTGCATATGGTTTAGAGTATCAAGTTGAAGTGTGAAGGCTGATGATGATGTTGGCTGCTGATAGTGTGAGGCTCCAAAGAGGAAGAAGCTGGAGATCCTATCCTAAATCAATGAGATCTTTTATGCCCATCAGAATGATCTTGCAAGTACGAGGAAAAAAAAAACTTTTGATTTATTTGGTAAAATTGCGTGGAACTGTTACTTTTTGGGTAGTCTGAACTGAAAAGACCAATGGGTTTTAAACCTGGTCCCAACCGTGACAATTTGGGCCCAACAAATTACGACCCAAATTGGTATCAATGCCATCTGCCTAGGGGAATGTATGGTGAGACTGCCTCATTCAGGGTTGTGAATACTGGTTGAATTGGTTTGGGTGGCTTTGAAGAAAATCGCCTGGTAAAAAATCAGCTGAATGACGGTGAACTGGTTGACTAGACTGCAAAGCTGCTCACCAAGCCATTCTTTATGGATAATGCTAGACCCATAATTTTATCGTGACAACTTTTGTGACAATCAAATTTATCACGATATTTTGATACCAGTATATCATGATAAATTTAACTTAAAATTTTGAATACATGTTAAAATCTTCTCTCCCCTCAACTCTCTCCCCCCCTCTCTCTCTCTCTCTCAAAGATTGGCCTCGCCGTCAATGTAAGAGACGCACGCAGGACGACAACAGATGCTAGAGAGCATGAGCAGACCAAAGGACGTCAGATTCAGACCAAACGCATTTGACATCTCTCCCTTTTGTTGTTGCTGGTGTCTCCTACCTCCTTCGTCCTTTGTCGTCACTGATGTCTCTTCTCCTTTTGTTTTCGTCAACATCTCCTCCACCGGCGGCAGCCTCCATCGCCGCTGCTGCTAGCATCCCCTCCACCCACCCTTTGTCTACTTTTTGTCTCTCCCTCTCTCCCCTACTCGGACCGGCTCCTTTTGCTGCCGTCGGCATCTCATATTGGAAGGATTTCTTTTTGTTGTTTGTTTGCTTTTTTGTTTAGTGTTATTTTCAATTTTAATTATTATTTTTGTTTTTTTAAATTAAAAATATGAGCACTAAAAGCATATTTATATAATGTTAATAATGAGATGTTGAAGGCTTTCTTTGGCGTTGGACATGTTTCAAGCCTCTGGTGTTTAACTAAAACTAGAGCGGGCAATCAACAGTGGGATGATTTTGGTGGAGTAGGGCTTAATCTGATGCTTTTGCTTCAGATACTACCAATTTTGCTAAACTTGTTGCTTGCTTATCTACCATTCTCAGAGTCCGATTATTCTTTGCAGAAGAATTATTCTTATCAGTTTTCCAAGATCACTAAGAAACATGGAATGGATTTTTTTTTGTTAAATCACCACATTTGATTAAGGCATTACCAATACAATACATTCCGTATACTGAAGACAATAAACAAATGAGCCAAACGAAATACGTCACTGAGTAAAAAAAAAAAATGCATCATGGGGGGGTTTTAAAACCTAAACAAATAAAAATTTATTCAACCGCCAATTATTTTCCCATAGAAGATTAAGTCAATGTTGCTTCTCTTATGCTGTTGTATAAGTATTTCCTTCCATAAATCTGTTTCTGCGAGTGAACTCGTCAAATCAATTAGTAAGCTATTTTATGCAAGCAATACAAATAAGTAATAACATAAAAATATACTTTAACCCAAAGTATATTATTTATTTATATCGTTGTTTATTAGTCTATATTTTTATTTGAAAAATATGTATATCTACCCTAAAGTTATATGCAAATACATTTTCAGTAAATATATTATATATTTGTGTTATTTTAATTTTTTAAAAATTAGAAATAAAATGGTCAATCCATACAATTTGTTAACAATACCGTGTTTTTATCATTTATGATAAGCTAAAAAAGCATATTTTTTTCGTCAAAATTTTTAAAATATTAAGTGCAATATATATAAAATAAATAAATATAAATCTTTTTGATAGGAGAACGGCGAGAAACGACGGCGAACAACGGGAAACTATAAATGAAGAGGAGAAGTCGTGGGTGAGAGCAAGAAGATAAAGAGAGAGGGAAGGAGATAGAGGTGTCGTTGATGACTGGAATGATGAAGACGAATGATGATAGGAGAGAAGTAGCGAGCGAGAACAAAAAACCCAAAGAGAGAATGAGATGAAGGCAGAGGTAGCAGCTAGAATGGCGGAAGCGAACAACAAACGACAATAAGAGAGAAGTGGTGGGCGAGAATAGAAGACCTAAAAAGATAGAAGACATCTGCAAGAACGATGGAGGCGAACAACTATGGAAGTTGCAATAGAGGCGAATGGCGACCAAAAGCGTTGATGGTGGTGACAGAGATGGCTACGTTGATGGCAACAGTAGCGAGAACGAGAACATAAAATGAGAGAGAAGGAGATGAAAGCATCGACAATGGCTGAAATGGTGACGAGAAGTGTTGATGGCGGCGAACAACGGTATGTCAATGAGAACGAGTAGAGAGAGAGAGTACGAGAAAGAAGCATGAGGAAATAGGTAGCAAATTAGGGGTATTCAATTTGAGGGTAGATTTGTAATTGAAGTTGAGGGTAAATTTGTAAATAGAGCATAATTGTCACCTAAATTGTTCGTTCAGCATTATCTATTTTTTATTTGGGGAAAAGTGTTGGAAATGTGTGTAAATTAGTTAAAATTAATCAGTTTTTTGTGAACCCAGTCAAACTAATGACCCATCAATTGATCTTGTGAGAGATCACAAATTGGTACCTGATAAACCTGATCCAAATAATGAAAAAATTTCCCAACGCACCTAGTGGGAATAAACTAAGAAATTTCTTGCCTACTGATAAGTATGAAGATCTCTGATTGGCCCAATATACACATTTTAAATATTTTTTTTATTTTTTTATACAGAACAATTTTCTTTTTTGATCTAGATATAAGATTATTATCTAATAATTTTTTTTTTTTGTAATATTTAGGTGCAGTCCCTTTTTCTTCTAATACTAGGAAAAGCACATTGAAATTTTTATAATTATCACAGGGGTATGATTTTATTTTATTTTATGTTTGGATCAACATCATAAGGTATATTAATACCTTAATAATTTGATAATCGATCCATTTAGGTAAGTCAGTTTCTAAAAAAAAGTGATGGAGCAGAGAGTACTGGATAGCAGGCAGCTACTAGAACAAAGAACAATTAAAAATTTTATCATATATCTTTATGTCTTTAAATCCATAATATATTTTAAAAATATATTTTTATGTATTTTAATTTTTTATTTTATTATTAAATTATTACATATGATTTATTTTTCTTTTTTCACTTGATCGCACATTCTTTATAATATATATATATATATATATATTTTATCAGTTATGCTCATGTTTTGCATATTTGTTAGGGTTTAATTGGCTAACATTGTGAGCCATACTCTAAATATGGTCTAATCCCCCCAACACTTAAGAATTAAAAGTCTTCCTTTTGATTACAACTGGTCCCCAAACTTGGATAAATGAAATTCATTGCATCAAACATGAATTCTAGATAAATTTTTTAAAAAATATATATTATTTTTATAGAAACGTTCACATAAAAGTATTAATAAAATGATTTAATAATAATATGTTTATCATTATAATGAGTTCTTTTTTTTTTTTTATTTAAGTATGTGACATTACTTTGCGTTTCCCACATATATCTGCTTAGCATGACCTTTTATAAATGTAAGTCATTGTGATAATTTTTCAAAATTTTAATAAATATATTCATATATTATTTTGTAAGCATTATTTTCTTTGCATCTAAGGGTGCGTTTGATTGCAATGGTAAAATTTAAGTGAAAAGAAAATGAATTCCAAGAAATTGAATTACAAGGAAAATAAATTTCTGAAAATTGAAAATTTAAGCTGTTTGATTGGTATAATTTTCTACCTAGAAAATGATGTTATTTTTCATCTTTTGGTGTTTGATTGATAATATTTTTCATAGAATTTGATCATTTTTCTGGCATTTCGTGTTTGATAGGCATTATTTTTCATGAAAAATGACACATTTTTCATGGAATTCAATAGTGAAAATGTATTAAAAAAATATTAAATCTTGTAAAAAAAATTAAAATAATAACGTATTTTAAATTAATTAAATTATTTTTTCAAAAAAATAAAACTATAAAATTATTTTTGTTTTGTTTTTCAAAAAAATAATTCATACATAATTTTGGCATATTTTCTTTTTATATATTTATATTTATTAATTATTAAAAATATAAAATATAAAATATAAAATAATTTACAAACCCTCCCCCACCCACCTTCCCTTCTCCCTTATTCCCAGTTGTCACTCACCCATTGCCCTTTTCAATTGTCAGGAAAATTTCATCTCCTTTCCCCTAAAGAATTTGATTTTTATGGTTCGAAGGAAAATGACCTCACGTGACCATTAATAAGAAAGTGACTTCTCTAGAAAAAAAAATGCTATCAAACAATGTAAAAGTTAAAAATTAAATAAAGAAATTACTTTTTTCTTAAAAAAATTTGAGATATCAAACTCGACCTAACATTATATTACGGTGTTATTGGGTTCTTCCGGCAACAATGGATGGGCCTGTACTAGCACTGCTGCCACTGTATAAGGAAAGCCCATACCCTCCTCTTGGATGCATACGCATTATTTATTATTTATTATTATTAATGTATAAAATTGGAGCTTTGCATTCATTCAAGTTCAACGCTCGCACGTGTCACTCGTCGCTGAGATTTGGAATTAGAAACACGCAGTCAGATGATATCTGTTGATTTCGCCGATCTCAACGCTCTCTCCCCTTTTTCCTCTCTCCCATTACACGTGAACGTGATCCCTTTCCCTTCTTCATCCTCCTCCTCGCGATGCTAAAATTTATTTTCATTTCTCAAGAAGTTTTTTAATTCGAACAATTTGTATGAGTGAATTACTAACATTTTTATTATTTTTTAATTTCATAAAATAACGAAAATTATAGACCGTTGAAGGAAGGAACCTTTCACTCACTCTCTCAATCACTTCGACGACTTCACTCCGGAGAGGGGACTCTTCCGTCTTCTTCTTCTTCTTCTTCTACTGTCTCTGATATTTGTGGTCTCTCTCTCTCTCTCTCTCTCTCTCTCTCTCTCTCTCTCCGCATATTATATTATATTCCCAAACAGTCCCTTTTATCTCTCTTTTGGAAACATCTGTACAAATATCTCCATCGACTTTGTAACTTCTCAATTCGCTCTATATAGTCTAATATCTTAGCTCAGCAATTTTCCTGCAACTTGATCTATTCACGTGATTCTCTTCAATTTTCGCTTGGCTTTTCTACAAGAATCCTCATCAGGGGGAGCTTGAGGAGTTTGCCTCTAAGATCACGTCTTCAAAGAAGTTTAGATTACATTTCTGTGGTCAGATTCCTACCAAAGTTTTAAGTGAGAGAATTCATTTTGCTGTATACTTCTTCAATTCGGAATAATTCATTTTGAATAACTCTTTGACCTTGCATGAAACTGTTTGCCTTATTTAAGTTTTAGCAAAAATCTGGCAATTTGTAGAACAGTTTGGACGCTTAGTTTTAATTTTATTCCATTTGATTTTATGATTGTCATCCTGTGTTGATGTTATGGCTTTCGTAAGATTTAATTAATTATTGTTGTTGCTTCGGATTGATTTTGTCGTTTGTGGACTACTTGTAGAAGCTATACTAAAAATTGCTAGGCATGGGGACTGTAGAAGAAGTCAGTGGCAATACTAAGTCTGGACTTTCTGCTAAATCTGGTGTACTAGCCAAAATTCCGGCTGTTGCGCATCCGCTGGCCGAAGAACCAGCCGAGATTGCATCCAACATCAATTACCATGTCCAATACAATCCTCATTTTTCCCCTTTCAAATTTGAGCCAGAGCAAGCATTCTACGCAACAGCAGAGAGTGTTCGCAATCGTCTGATACAAGTAAAGACTTCTTTATTTGTCATCTGTGAAGGTTTTGGATTTGAAGTTACTGCGCCTAGAAATTTATCAGTTCCTTATAGATTTATAAACTCATTTTTTCCATAAGGTTGAAACAAAAAATGGTGTTATTTGTGTTATGCCTGTTGCATCTATTTGCTGAATGCTAACTTGTTGTCAAAAGTAATTTACCTTGCTGGTACCACAAATTACCTGTACTAAACTTGAACTGGACTAGGAAAGTCTCCTTTGGTATCCACTGGATTTTATTATTTCTTACGGTGCAAAAGTTGGCTGAAATAGAAGTTCTTTGGTAGCTTGGTCTAAAATACAAAACGAAACAGCTTTTTGTGATAAAAAATTTAATAATCAGGCAGAACCACAGAAGTTAAACATTTTACTGGATCGCATCTTCAGACAGAATATGCTTAACACTGCTCAAAGTCTCACCTGCCAGATTCAGTTGTGGTAGACAATTTCTTTTGGAGAATTTGCCATGATACATCTGATACATGCTTAATATCATGAATTACATCATAATACTAGAAATGAATGCACACATAAATGCATGTGATTTGGTGTTGTCTAATAAATCCACTTAAGAAAAAATACGAATAGAGATTTTAATGCATTTATAAAAAAAAATAATAATGATGGAGATAACATAACAATTAAATGCATATATTAGGTTTTATAAATAAATTAAATTGTAAAAACACTAAATATGAATAAAAATAGTTTTAAATAAAATTAATGTTAAGTTAATATTAGTATATAGAGGTTGGAAACATGTAATGAAGGGAGGCAGGGAGAGAGAGAGGGGAATTAAACCTTATAAAGAATGAAGATATACGATATGTTAACTTTTTGGACTTTAAACTCTTATTAAGCTTGTAAAAGAGGTTAATTGGAGATTAAACGTAGCTTATCTGCATTTATTTATTTATAAACTGCAGCTGATCAAATGGTGTCTGTGCTATGTGGCTATTTCTTCTGCAGCAATGGAATCAAACCTATCTTCACTTTCACAAAGCCGATCCAAAGCAAACATACTATTTATCCATGGAGTACCTACAAGGACGATCTCTGACTAATGCAATTGGAAACCTGGACTCTCAAGATGCATATATTGATGCTTTGAATAAGCTGGGTCATGACCTCGAGGAAATTGTTGAGCAGGTGTGATGATGTCTCAAATACCTTAATACGTTTTGCATAAACTTTGAAGCATTTGCTAATAGTCACAAGACTCGCAACAATTAAGTATTTTATAATAGACGTCTGTGCATTCATTTATGACTTTGTTATGGACTATCTTGGTAGAGAAGTTGAATCTAGCTCCAGATTTTTTTTCTATTAGCCTTCCTTAAAACACAAATAATTCCTGTGTTTTTCAGCTGCAATTTTGTTTTTCCTGCCTTCCTTAGTCTGCATGTCTACTAAGTCTTAGAAGCAGATTATGGATTTTCTCACAAGTAATTGTTTTGTAGGAGAAAGATGCAGCTCTAGGTAATGGGGGTCTGGGAAGGTTAGCTTCATGCTTTCTAGACTCGATGGCAACATTAAATTTGCCTGCATGGGGTTATGGTTTGAGGTACAGATATGGGCTGTTTAAGCAGTGCATTGGCAAGCAGGGACAAGAAGAAATTGCTGAAGACTGGCTTGAGGTTTGATTTTCCCCAACAATGTTCCATTATATCCATTGAAACTATCAAAAGCTGATAAGCCTACATTTTTGTGAGAGTGCAGAAGTTTAGCCCTTGGGAAGTTATCAGACATGATGTTGTCTTCCCTGTAAGATTTTTTGGTCAAATTGAAGTCCATGCCTCTGGATCGTAAGTGTGACTTGGAGGTCATCCCTTCATAAATGTTTAAAGAAATGTTGCTTATACTTTAGGTTGAAGAGTGCCATTAAAACTTTTAGTTTGATTTCTCTATTTAAGTTTGCAGTTGCATGTGATTCCTCATATTTCTACATGTTGCACACGCTATCTATCTTTCTGACTATGTTCAGGCGGAAATGGGTGGGTGGGGAGGTTATACAAGCTCTAGCATATGATGTACCCATTCCAGGATTCAAAACCAAGAACACTATCAGCCTTCGTCTCTGGGAAGCAAAAGCTGGTGCCGAAGACTTCAACCTCTTTCAGTTTAATGATGGACAGTATGAATCAGCTGCACAGCTCCATTCTAGAGCTCAGCAGGTTGGTTATTCTTTACTCTATAGAGGAGTGTGAATCACCCTTTTTGGGGTGCAAACATAATTCATCAAATGCTTCCATGAGCACTTACAGTTTTCATTCTTGCATCTAAAATGTTATTCTCTTCCAAACTCTTCTGATTTTCTATTCTTGAGCTGTAAATAATACATGGTTACTATAGTTGTGCGTGTGTTTACTTTTGAGGAGTAAATTGTCAAAGAGAAAATCCATGAATGGAAAGATTAGTCTGTCCTGGATCAGAACTGCAAAGGTTTTTTCTTTTTTTTACTACAAGTGCTTAGATGAGATGCATGCAACTTCACCAAGGGTTTTTTTATTTTTGGTTTTTGGTTTTATGTTCATGGGTGCTTCTTCTGCATCCATGAACATGTTTCAATTGCTTTAGCTAGTAATTACAAGCAGATGTGGTTTTGCAGATCTGTGCTGTCTTATATCCTGGGGATGCTACAGAAGATGGAAAGCTACTAAGATTGAAGCAACAATTTTTCCTGTGCAGTGCATCACTTCAGGTTAGCTGATTTTTCTTTTCTTTGTTGGTTGAGATCGCTCCAAAGTACTAGGTATCATTATGATGCTTCTGCCGGAAACATAACCTGTTGCGATTATATATCAAAAACACCTCAGGTTGAGTTTATGAAGGTGCATTGACCGAGAATGTCTTGGGTTTTTAGCTGAAGTAGATTTAGCCCTTAATGTTTCACTACTGAGAAAATCAAGGTTTTTTTTATTAATACATGGGTGAGACATGAACATATTACTTCCCACTCGATTTTCTAATCATGGGGCATTCTCAGGACATTATTTTCAGATTTAAGGAGAGAAAAGAAAAGGGTGTGCGGCAGTGGTCCGAATTTCCAAATAAGGTTGCAGTACAGCTGAATGATACACATCCAACTCTGGCTATTCCAGAGCTGATGCGACTACTAATGGATGATGAAGGACTTGGATGGGATGAAGCTTGGGATGTGACAACAAGGTGCAATTATCTCTCTTTCATGTTCTGCTTGCATAATACTTTATCTCACAACACCAATTTCTTTCTGCTCGCCACTGTTGATATTTCATGTTAAATAAATAATGTTTTGTGCTAGTGAATATAACAAAGAAAAGTTTTAAACAGGACAATTTCCTATACAAATCATACTGTCCTTCCCGAAGCACTAGAGAAATGGTCACAAACTGTGATGTGGAAACTTCTCCCTCGCCATATGGAAATCATTGAAGAAATTGACAGGAGGGTCTGTTCACCCCCGTTCTGTTTTCCTCTTTAAACATGCATATTGTTTTAGATTTTCTGTGTAAAGAATTTTATTTCTTGCAGTTCATAGCCATGATAAATTCTAAGCACCCAGGCCTTGAGAGTAAGCTTTCCAGCATGTGCATCATGGATAATAATCCCCAAAAACCAGTTGTACGAATGGCAAATTTATGTGTGGTGTCTTCACATACGGTATGAGTTCATTCTTTGGAGATCAACAGGTTGATTATATTATATACCCCATTCATCCAAACCCCTTTTAGAACCATCAAGGGTCCTGGTTTCACAAAGTGAAATGGTAAAAATTAAGTTACATTATATTATTACCACAGTAGTTCTTTTCAAAACATCTCCATACTGGATATCAACTATATTCTCATTGTTGAATTACAACTGTGGTTTTTGTCTCTGATCTTTGTTCAATAGTGTACTTGTAACTCCTAAAACGCAGATCATGCTATCAGGGAACGTCTTCTGTTACACACACACACCCCTATATTGATCCCTTATCGTTTTACTTAACCCTGTTTCCTTTTGCTCTGCCAATGCTTTTAGTCCTTGATCCACTAGTTGATGATCTCTTATGAACTGTTGGTTAATTTCATTTGGAAGTCAGAAACTGATTTGTTGTTAGCCATCTTGTGTAGGTGAATGGTGTGGCCCAATTACACAGTGACATTTTGAAGTCAGAGTTATTTGCAGACTATGTCTCTGTATGGCCTACCAAATTCCAAAATAAAACCAATGGTATAACTCCTCGTAGATGGCTCCGGTTTTGCAGTCCTGAACTTAGCCACATTATCACGAAATGGTTAAAAACTGATGAATGGGCGACCAACCTTGACCTACTTGCAGATCTTCGGCAAGTATGTACCAGAGAGAATATTTGTATTGCATTGAATGTTATTGCTGTCAGTAAATTTTTTGTTTGGTGGTAATAAAGTTGCTACTGAACCCTTTTCTCCAAACAGTTTGCTGACAGTGCAGCCTTCCAAGTTGAGTGGGAATCAGCCAAGATGGCTAACAAGCAACGATTAGCTCAGTACGTACAGCAAGTCACAGGTGTAAGCATTGACCCAAATAGCCTTTTTGACATACAGGTCAAGAGGATTCATGAATATAAAAGACAGCTGCTAAATATTCTTGGTGCAGTTTATAGATACAAGACATTAAAGGTATGGTGAACTCATGTGCAAACACCTTTAATTGTTCAGTACTCATGCTTAAGTAGCTTTACCTTGAACAAATTTCAAGATGTTTGCTGTCTGCAGGCTCTAGGTTCTTGTTATTTTCACCAAATGCAGCACAAAAATTTATGTATTTGTGTATATATGCATGTATATTGATTACCTCAATAGGGTCTGGAATTCACAAATGTGTTATAATCTCTTACACTAGCTCGTTCATTTCCCTGTTTCTCATCTTGATTACGCAACCTAAAAAAAAAATTAATAACTGTAATTCCTGAGGTGCCTTAACTGTCTTCATCTACTTCACTTTGTTGTCTCTGTGACTGTAATTCAACTGCCACAAAATTTTCTGGTATGACTAGTCTATCACAATATGGATAACTACTATGGTTTTCCTGCTTCTTATTATGATAAAATCCTTAAATAGTAAAAATGTTTTACAAGCAGTCAGTTAACTAGAACTCTGCTTTAGTCTTTGATGTATATCTTCAAAAATACCAATATCTCTTGGGTAGATTTATTGAGTGCCTTGTAATGGATTGGTGATAGGAAATGAGCCCTGAAGAGCGAAAAAGAGCAACTCCACGCACCATCATGATTGGAGGGAAAGCATTTGCAACATATACAAATGCAAGAAGGATAGTCAAGCTAGTGAATGATGTTGGTGCTGTTGTCAACACTGACCCTGAAGTCAGCAGCTATTTGAAGGTAAATAATTTGTATAAACTTTTTGCCACATGCAATTTTCCCGCTGTTGAGTCAGTGGTAACATCTGAAACAATACTTAATATGCCAAGTTTGCCTTCTTGTTTTTCCCTCCTGTACTCGTTGTGTGCCACTAGTTCCCTATATTGAAACTACATGTAGCAGTTCTGAATTTATTTGACGGTGTTTCTCCCAGTGCACTTTGATTAGCCCAGGGGAAGGCTGCACTCTGATGGGAAAATAAACAGTCAGCAGAAATTCTTTTTTGTTTAGAATAACTGGTCATTTCATTTAATCTGCAAGCCTGCAACCATCTTGGAACACTAAGAAATACATAAAACATATACTATTTGGAAAGAATAGTTTTAAGACATCTGATTAGGTATATATTGCCAAACACTAAGAGGGCACGTGGCATATATATTCTAACCCCTAAACTTGCACGTTTTTTTCATTTAGACACTCGAACTTTTTATTGTTTTAAAGACACCCCTGAATTATGCAATTTCGAGTTAATTGCACCTTTGAACTTTTTGTTGTTTCAATCACCCTTGAATTCATTGTGTGTAATTGACTCGAAATTGCATAATTCATGGGTGCAATTGAAATGAAAAAAAAAATTAGAGGTGCAATTGACTCGAAATTGCATAGTTCATATATGTATTTAAAGCAGCAAAAAGTTCGAGTGTCTAAATGAAAAAAACGTGCAAGTATTGGGGCTAAAATATATATTTGGCCCGGTAATCATCAAGTTGAACAGAATCACAAACCACATTGTCATCATCCTCTCTCATATTTGATTAGGTATTGTTTCCTCTAGCTTTACTAACCATGTAGTCAATCAAGATAGTTGATTGGTCTTCGATCACTAGCAATATGCTATGTTTAAGGACTTTTTAATTTATCAACTGTCTAGATTATTGGTATGGTTGTATATGGAGTTCACCAAATGACTGTGTTAGGCCCCGGTTCACTTGACTTATCAAAGAAGGTCCAAGGGGTAGCGATCAAGGGCGAAGGTGTAAATGAGCTGGCTAGCATAATAGCCAGCCATGTGCGTAAGGGGTAGAATGGGGAATTGCTAGTGTAACAACCCAACTATTGCATAACAGAATTCGGTTAAGGTGTAGAGTGAGGAATATGTATGGGGTGGGGGGGTAGAGAGAGGGGATAACGCTGGTTTCTGGAAGAGAATTTGGGAGAGAGACGGCCTCTCAAATGCCCTGGGTGTTCTTGTTCTTGGTTGGAGATCCTGATAGCTATTGAAATATTGCTTGCTGATTGAATTTTCTAATTGGGAATCTACCAATTTGGTATTAGAGCGTCATCGATCCTAATGGTGAACCTGATCGACTGAGTGGGTGAATTGGAAGGGAGGATGGAAGGCATTGAACGGGGTGTTGATGCTATGAGAGGAGAGGTTCAATCGGTGGAGAAGAATGTAGCGGGCTTGTTGGAACAGTTCATTTGGATGAGAACCAGATGGGAAGAGCAAGAGAGGGAGAGGAAGAACAAGGAGAAACTGGGAGGCCAGCCGCTGGACTTCGCTCTGGATTCTGAAGCGACACCGGAGGTTGGGGTGAGGCGAGCTGCAGCAGAGGACCTCGAGGGAGGTTGGCAACCTGAACCACACGGTCACTGGCTAGAGATGTCGTTGTTCGATGGGGGTGATCCAGATGGATGGATCTTCAGGGCCGAGAGGTATTTTTCGGTGAATGGGTTGACGGACATAGAGAAGATGGATACGGAAGCTATATGTTTGGAGGGACCTTCCCTCTCGTGGTTCCAGTGGGAAGAAAAGCGGCGGAGAATGAGTACTTGGGAGGATTTCAAGCTGATGTTGCAAAGCCGATTCCAACCCACTCAAGAAGGGTCGGTAGAAGAGTGTTTTTTAGCTCTTCGACAGAGAGGGACTCTCTCGAATTACCATCAAAACTTTGAGGCATTGGCATCGCCTCTGGAAAATCTACCAGAAGCTGTGCTAGAAGGGCACTTCATCAACGGTCTCCATCCGAAGATCAAGGCCGAGTTGAGGGTGTTGAGGCCAAGGAGTTTGGAGCAAATGATGGACCTGGCGCAACGAAGAGAAGAGAGGAACCTTGTGCTCCGGGGAAATGCAACTGGATCGACTTTGAATAGAGGTCAGTCCGTTTCATTCGCTATTCCAAATTACCAACGTTGCGGTCCTCATCCCTGTGTGCAACCAGCTTCTAAATCTTTGGCAGCGAACTCCCCCTATCCATTTCGGCCCCAAAACAGTGGGAAGGTGAGTAATCATCCTTGGAAACGGCTTAGTGAGGCCGAATGGAAGTCCAAGCGAGATAAGGGCTTATGTTTTAGGTGTGATGAGAAGTATACGATAGGCCACAAGTGTAAGAATAAAGAGCTACAGGTGATGATGATGATATATTATGAAGAAGTAAAGGAGGAGGAACAATAGGTAGAGGAAGAAGAAGACAACCAATGCATTAGCCAAGAGAGGGAGGCAGTAGGGGAACCAGCCTAAGGAGGTGAGGCCATTGAGTTGTCTATAAATTCTATGGTAGGATTGATAGCACCCCAAACAATGAAGATAAAAGGGGTGATAGAGCAGCAACCAGTTGTGGTCCTTATTGATGGAGGAGCAACCCATAACTTTATTTCTATGGAGTCGGTGCAGTTGTTGGGCCTAATCAGGGAGGAAACAGCAGGGTATGGTGTGATTATGGGGACAGGAGTGGCAGTTCAAGGGGCTGGAGTTTGCAAGGGAGTGAAGCTTTAGCTCCAAAATTTGCAGATTGTGGAAGATCTCTTACCCTTGGAGTTGGGAAGCTCGGATGTTATTCTGGGAATGAAGTGGCTAGCAGCGGTGGGAAAGATGAATGTGGATTGGAAAACTCTCACCATAAAGTTTCAAGTAGAGGCATGGCTGTAACTTTGTAGGGGGATCCTAACTTAAGCAAGACATTGGTATCTTTAAAAGCTATGGTGAAAGCATTCAAGGAGAAGGGGGAAGGGATGTTGCTAGAATTGGGGACAATGGCAATTGCTAAATTTGAAGAAGATCATATAGCAGTTCCAGAATTGTTGAAAGGGGCATTGGCCAAATTTGGAAGGGTGTTTACTGCTGTGGCGGGACTGCCACCTAGCAGGGAAAGGAATCATGCCATAAACCTAATTCCGAGATCCTCACCGGTGAGTGTAAGACCCTACCGTTATCCTTATTTACAAAAGAATGAGATTGAAAAGTTAATGGGTGAAATGTTGGCCGCAGGAATCATTCAACCCAATTCCAACCATTTTCCAGCCCAATATTATTGGTTAAGAAGAAGGATGGAGGGTGGCGCATTTGTGTCGATTATAGGGCCTTGAACAAGGTAACGGTTCCAAACAAATTTCCCATTCCGATAATAGATGAGTTGCTTGATGAGTTGCATGGTGCTAGGGTCTTTTCCAAACTTGACTTAAAATCTGGTTACCACCAGATTTGAGTTAGGCCTGAGGATGTTCCAAAGACAGCATTTAGGACTCATGAAAGGCATTACGAGTTCCTAGTGATGCCTTTTGGATTGATGAACGCTCTGGCTACATTCCAAGCTTTGATGAATGAAATTTTCAGAGATTATTTGAGGCGTTTTGTGTTGGTGTTTTTTGATGATATCTTGGTGTACAACAGCAGTTTGGAACAGCATGAACAGCACCTAAGATGTGTGTTAAAGGTATTAGCGGACAACCAACTGGTGGCCAACAGCAAGAAGTGTGTGTTTGGGTAGCTGGAAATTGAGTATTTGGGCCATGTTATTTCTTATTTGGGGGTTTTAGCTAATAGCAACAAGGTGCAAGCGATGGTAGATTAGCCTACTCCAAAAACAGTAAAGGAATTGAGGGAGTTTCTTGGGCTTACGGGGTACTATAGACGCTTTGTGAGAGACTATGGTAAGCTAGCTCGACCTCTAATGGATAGATTAAGAAAGAACAACTTCTTTTGGGATGTGGCTGCTGAACAGGCCTTCCAACAACTCAAGGCTAAAATGGTATCCTTACCCGTTTTAGCCTTGCCCAACTTTGAGAAGCCCTTCATCATTGAAGTTGATGCCTCGGGGCATGGAATGGGGGCTGTTTTGATGCAAGAACAGAGGCTAATCGCTTATTTCATCCAAGCGTTCAGTCAGTTGGGGAGGAAGAAATCAATTTATGAAAGAAAACTCATGGCCATAGTGTTTGCGGTGCAAAAATGGAGGCACTACTTGTTAGGCAGAAAATTTTTTATTAGAACGGATCAAAAAAGCCTCTTGATAAAGCAGCGGGAGGTAAGTCTTAAATATTTGAAATGGATGGTAAAGTTGATGGGATACCAATTTGAGATACATTATCGGGCTGGAATGGAGAATAAGGTGGCTGATGGGCTGTCTAGAATCTGCCACACAACAGCTTTGATGGCTTTGACAGTGCCTAGGGTGGTCCAATTGGAGCAGGTGGCAAGTGAGGTAGATGCTGATGCAGGGCTGCAAAAATTAATCCAGGAGTTACGAGCTGACCCCTCCTCCTATCCTAATTTTCAATTAGTGGACAAGCATCTCCTCTACAAGGGACGGCTTTACTTACCCAAAGGATCCGCACTAATCCCGTTGATACTCCAGGAAGGGCATGATGGGAGTGGGAGGTCATTCGAGGTTTTTAAAAACTTACAAAAGGGTGTCGGCGAATGTCTATTGGTCGGGTATGAAGAAATATGTGCATCGGTATGTAAGTGAGTGTACAACTTGTTAACAAAACAAATATATAACCCTGTCACCAGGGGACTGTTACAACCACTACCAATTCCTAACCAAATTTGGGACGACATCGCCATGGACTTTATTGAAGGACTCCCAAAATCTAACAAGGTGGGCTCGATCTTGGTTATGGTGGATCGACTTAGCAAGTATGGGCATTTTATTGGCCTTAAACATCCATTTACAGCTGGGGATGTGACTGGAACTTTTATCAGAGAAGTGGTGAGGCTCCATGGAGTTCCTAGGTCCATTGTGTCGGATAGAGACAAAATTTTTATGAGCAGATTTTGGGAGGAGATTTTTCGGCTACAAGGCACCAAACTCAAAAGAAGTACAGCTCATCATCCACAAATGGATGGGCAAACCGAGGTACTCAATCGGACTTTGGAGACCTACTTAAGATGTTTTGCTTCCTCCAAACCAAAGGCATGGTTCACTTGGTTACCTTGGGCTGAATTATGGTACAATACCTTCTATCACACAGCTGCAAAGTTAACTACCTTTCAAGTAGTGTATGGGAGGGAACCACCTCCCTTAGTACGGTTTGAGAAGGGAACTACCCCTGTCTCGATGGTGGGGCAGCAGATGATTGAAAGGGATGTGATCCTAGATGAACTGAACGCCCAACTATTGAGGGCACAAGCAGTAATGAAGAAAAGAGGCAAGAGACTTAGTTTATTTGAAACTAAGGCCATATCGACGAAGATCTTTGGCTGCTCATGCAAATGAGAAGCTAGCTGCCCGTTATTATGGCCCGTTTGAGATTGAAAATGAGGTAGGTCCTGTAGCTTACAAACTGAAACTGCCACCACATTGTCAAATCCACCCTACATTTCATGTGTCCCAACTACGGGAGGCCAAGGGTGCAGTGAAGGCTACTATAGAGCTGCCCTAACAGCTTAATGAAGACCTGGAAATGGTGGTGGAACCCTCAACAGTGTTAGGAGTGCGGTCGGGTGCTGGCAAGAATATGCAAGGAGCAGAAGTGTTGATCCAATGGAAGGGGCTTCCACCATTGGAAGCCACTTGGGAGCCCTACTCAGTGATTCAGCAGCAATTTCCATTTTTCCACCTTGAGGACAAGGTGAAAGTTGGGGAAGGGAGTAATGTTAGGCCCCCGGTTCACTTGACTTATCAAATAAGGTCCAAGGGGCAGCAATCAGCGGCAGAGGTGTAAATGAACTGGCTGGCATAACAGCCAGCCATGTGCGTAAGGGGTAGAATGGGGAATCGCTGGTGTAACAACCCAGCTATTGCATAACAGAATTCAGTTAAGGTGTAGAGTGAGGAATCTGTATGGGGTGGGGGGGTAGAGAGAGGGGATACGTGAAGGATCCATAAACGAGGATACATAGCATGCAACGGAAGCGGTTTTTAAAAAAACTTTCCTCGTATTGATTAGAATCTAGGAAACTTACTTTTCCTTCGGATTACCGGACGGAATGGAGCGATAGGAGGAGGATGAGCGGGAGCTTCTTCGCGTGGTGGAGACGACGGCTGTCCTGCAATCCTTCGGCTCCTTCGCATCAGAACTTGAAGGCTCTCTTTCGATCTTCCGAAGTATGACTCGAACTCGTGGCCTCTCTTTCGGTGAAGAAGAGTGAAAGAACCCTGGATGAAAAATAACCAAAGAGAGAATATATAGAGAGAACCCTAGGGTTAAAACCCTAGTGGGCCAAGTCCATTTAATTAATTTTCTAATTGGGTTAGCCCAATTAATTAATTAAAAACTAATGAACTATTATTTTATTCTAGCCCAATTAATTATGGACCATTCTGAATAAAATAATTCTCTCTCAATGTAATTCACCCAACAAGCCAAATGTATTAAATAATACATGAGTTATATCGAGCTACCCCGGGGACCAAAAGACAAATTATTCACGGCTACTAAAATGACCAAAATATCCCTGCTACCTAGTAGCTATATTTTGTCATTCTAAGTGTTCCAACTATCACCATATGGTAACACTGACCCCACGAATAATTTTGCATATGCCATGTCTTTGACCTACTGGTGTAATGACGAAAATATCCCTCTGCGTAACACCCATCATTTAGAAAGGAATAATGTACTAACACCTCTCTAAATGATTTCTATCATCCTTAGATCACTAGTCCAATAATCCGTGACTACTCGAATGTACTTGCTTATCACTGGGAGCTACCCAGAAGCACACACTCTTAAGTCACGTTCTCAGGGTCCTGGATTATTTGATTATTCTTGGACAATCACAAGGGGGTGAATCACAGAAACTATCTTGTATTAGTCTGTCTTAGCTAATTAGAAACCATACTCCCAACTCAAAAGGTTATTGATCTTTGATAGACCTCACCTACAGTGAATCTAAGAATATAGCTCTAGGTTCACTAGACCACCAACTAATACTCAAGTATTAGAGTACTCGTCCACGTAGTAGCAGTGATAGACTAGCTCCATGATAATTAGTACTTTGTCATTAGCTTCTATCATAGGTCCACTCTACGCATTCCAAATGCGCTTGTACAATTAGAGTAAACGGACTGTTTACTGGCTAAGGCAAGCCATCCTCCATTAGGATCTATTGTACAATGATCTTATCATGATAGAATGCCCAGTTCTATCAAAAGATCAAGAGTAATATTTTCTTGCTTATTAAGTACCCATGATTCATGCCTAACTGTGAAGAACGACCCATCACATGAATCACTTACTTAATAGCATGGACACTTTTCCAACAATTAAATGCAAATATTATATGTGCCATAAACTGAATAAAAGAAACATCATTACCATAAATTAAACAAAACGTGTCTTTAGGGCATACATTTCCAACAATACGTTGGTTTCTGGAAGAGAATTTGGGAGAGAGAGGGCCTCTCGAATGCCCTGGGTGTTCTTGTTTTTGGCTGGAGATCCTGATAGCTATTGAAATATTGCTTGCTGTTTGAATTTTCTAATTGGGAACCTACCAGACTGTTATATGTTTAGGCTTCTAGAGCAATTTTTTCCACAGGCTTGGAAAAAAAAAATCCATAGGTTAATAATTTTTGTTGTAGAGATTTTTTCTCAACATGCTTAACATAGTATTAATGATACTTCCTCATCATAGGTTGTCAAGATTGCCTGTTCACAGGTTTTCAAGATTGCCTATGAATGTTCTGGATATTATTAATTTGAGAAAGACAAATTGGTAATACTTTAAGAACTAGACTTCATCCTGTCCCCCAATTAAATATTAAGAGATAGAACCCTAGTAGTGATCCATTAGTGGATCTACCATTTTCCTTCGAAATTTGATACCACTTACTCATTCTTCTTATGCCAATGCTAGCATTGCAATCTTTCCATGTTCCAGTTCTCATTCATGATATTACAGCAAGTCTATTAAACATTTTCTGCAGAGGTTTATGACATTTAGTGACCCAAAATAACATGCACTTTACAAAACAATATCTTTTTTGATACCGTAAACTAATGTAATGGCTGACTATTTTGCATTTGGTATAATAAAGAGTACCTTGACATGCTAGCTAACATCATGACTGACCTTTGTTTCATACTACCATCTGTAGGTATCTTGACATGCTATAAGCCTATAATGTAGTTATGGAAATCGACATTTTTTGATTGTCCAAACTTTTCAGCAGTATGTACCTTTTCCAGTTGCTATGTTCATTTTGTAATGGTTTCAAAACATTTCAGGTAGTTTTTGTTCCCAATTATAATGTATCCGTGGCAGAAAAGCTTATACCAGGAAGTGAGCTATCACAACATATTAGCACAGCAGGCATGGAGGCAAGTGGCACAAGTAACATGAAGTTTGCACTTAATGGGTGTCTCATTATAGGAACATTAGATGGGGCTAATGTAGAAATAAGAGAGGAAATTGGAGAGGAGAATTTTTTTCTCTTTGGTGCAACAGCAGATGAAGTACCTCGGCTGCGCAAGGAAAGAGAAAATGGACTGGTAATAAGTTGTGATTCTCAATGTTTACCACAAATCAATTTTCATTTTGAACCACAAAATGCTTCTAAAGCCAATCATACTGTAGAATACTTGATCCATATTTGACAGACATCTTGAATAAGAAATGAAGTATCTAGTCCTTTGATTGTAATATCTACCAAGGATCTCCCAAAGGAATTAATCTGGACATAGTTTCTCTTTTTCATTGCTTCTCTTGTTGGCATGCACATGGGCTACAACATTTGTCCTAATACATAGTTTTTGGCTGCTTGTTCTACAGTTCAAACCAGATCCTCGGTTTGAAGAGGCCAAGCAATTCATAAGAAGTGGAGCATTTGGAAGCTATGATTACAATCCACTCCTCGAGTCCCTGGAAGGAAATTCTGGTTATGGTCGTGGTGATTATTTCCTTGTTGGTCATGACTTCCCAAGCTATATGGATGCTCAGGCAAGAGTAGACGAGGCTTACAAGTAAGACATTTGCACCTGAATAAGAATCTTAGTTCCTTTATTGGGAGTGTAGCCATAGATGGTCTTTTTCTCATTTTCATATAAATGGTCTTCATGGTCAAGGGTCCATTTATCTAGGTTGGGTGACTATTATTAAACCCTATACTTGACTATTCTTTCTTAAGACGACATTTATTTCTTATTTCGGTTCCTTGTCATCCTGTGAGTTTCTGGTTGGCCTTCTCTAATTTGAATCCTGACATCTTGCCCTGCTTGCAGGGACAGAAAAAGATGGATAAAGATGTCTATACTCAGCACTGCAGGGAGTGGCAAATTCAGTAGTGACCGGACAATTTCTCAGTACGCAAAGGAAATTTGGAACATAGAGGAGTGCCGTGTACCATGAACTACATGACGTAATTCACCTCCTCCTTACATAACTTTCATTTTGTTAAATTCCTGCCTTGAAAACATGAGTTAAGAAGAAAAAAAGAAAAAAAAAGCAAAAAATAAATAAAAGAAGACAATGTAACACGTATCTGCACTGTAGCCACGCGGATGGCATTAATAAGCTGTATTTGCTTGTACTCTTCTGCGCTTGTATTTACCAAGCAGCCAGTTTCAATCTTGCTATTGTTGTTTATTGAAGAGGTAAAGTCTTGTGTCTCGTGTTATAATGCATACAAAAAGTCCAATAATGCTTGCCTGAACATCTGTTTTGTTTTCTAGACATCTAGGACTATGCCCATCAACCACTTTTAACTACTTACCATGTCCATAGGGCTTGCTTCGGGTTTGATTTTGGTTATTTTACCCTTAAAATATAAAGGTGACCAGGTATGATTAGCACCAGAAAGAACAAAGGGGCATCAGGAATCTCGGGGTTGGACTTGCCATATCTGTTTCTATTGTTCAACATTAGGTAATCCAAACTCCAAATCAAAGTGTGCCGAACTTCCCGTGGATAAATTGGACACTGAAAGAACTGGAAGATCAGAAGTCCAACATTTTAAGGACGCGGAGAAAAGATCCAACACCATAAATAATTGGTTGCCTTAAAAGATCAATAGAACTCCCAGTAAAGTATGCATAGGGTTTTACTACAACCACATGATATTAAACTCGCACCTGCTCGCAATTAACTAAATTCCAAAAGTCATTGTCAAGCAGACCTAGAACTAACAGACTTTGAAACTGATCTGGAACGTACACTCCAACTACGGCTCCTGGAAGAGCTCCTGGAAGAATGTCCACCCCGCGAATATTCATACTTGTGCGAGGAGCCACCAGATGTACTCCTCAAGCTCCTCGGTTTGGGGGAAACACTGCGAGAGTAGCTTCTCCTAGACCGCCTGGGTGAACCACTTCGAGAGTAGCTTCTCCTCAAACTTCGCCTTGACCTGGGAGAGCCACTGCGTGAATAGCTTTGTCTAGAATTCCTCCTTGACCTTGTTGAGATGCTACGAGAGACAGATTGGCTGCGGCTTCTCTTGGAGTACCAGTCAGCTGGTGAACGCCGCCTGGAGTCGTAGGGGGAGTAGGAGCTATCACGCCTTCTTTTCCTGTAATGACGATCATCCGGGGCATAATACCTTGAGTCGTATGGGGAGTATGACCTTTCCCGCCGGCTTCTTCTGTAGTACCGATCATCTGGTGATTGGTACCTGGAGTCAGAAGGGCAGTGTGACCTTTCACGCCTGGAGTCATGAGGAGAGGCAGACCGTCTACGCCTGCCAACTGGTGACCTGCTGTAAGGTGAAAGAGATCGCAAATATGATCTTCCACGGCAGTAAGGAGGAGAATACGAACCGTGGCAGCCATAATAAGGTGAGTACGATCTCCTTCTGTGATAAGGAGAGTAGGATCTGCTTCTACCTCGTTCAGATGAATAATGGGGAGAACGGCTCCTTGAATAAGGGGAGTAACTTGGAGAATGACGTCGTCCTGCAGCAGTGGAAACAGAAATGTTAACAAGCTTATCTTACAAACCGAGGCAACCAAGAGGAACACAAAAGAACTCTCATACCTCGGATTGTTCTCAACCCAAGATACCTTCCTGGTGTAGGAGTCCGGCCTCTCCGCCTCCGAGCCTGCAGAAATAGATGGCATGAGATCATGAAATTCACCATCCAATCACAGCAATGCAAGGCACCCCAAATTGGACTAGTTAATACAAAGGGGCATATAGATGCAAAGGTTAGTATTAAGCAAGAAATAAGCAAAAGGCTAAATTGGTAGAGAAAGAGAAATGCAGGGGCATACAACCCTCTGATATAATAGTCTGATATTTGCTTGATGTGTTTGATTTGATTGGTTAGTTGTATTGACTTTGGTGAAGAGCTGCTACACACAGCTACCTGCTGCCAAGAAAACTTTAGGCAAAAGAAGCAAACAACTTTCAAACACAAAGAACTACTAGCAACGTACATACATCGCCTACAGAATTCAAACAAATATAGCAGGAGTGTTATAAACCTAAGCAGCTTGGAAAAGCCAGATAGAAATTGGATTAATTATACCTTTTCCACTGTAATAACCCGGCCCTCCAGAACAGATCCATTCAAATATTTGATGCAACGATCAGCCTCTCCAACACTGGACATGGTCACAAAACCAAACCCTCGAGACTCCCTTGTCCAGGGATCAACCACAAGGTGAATATCCTCTACCTGAAAAGGCCACATTCCTATTAACAAGCATGCAAAAGAGCATCTCAACCCTTAACACTGAAAATACTCCCTACACTTCATACACCTACAACTTCTACATAAAAAAAGAAAAGACTTCACACATTAACATATTATTATCATTTCCTACAACTATTTCAAACCAAAAAATCCAGGAACAAGTGGGGTTCCATAAGTGCTCCACCAAACTAAAACCACAAATGAAGAAAAAGCTACAGAAACAATTGGTACAACTATAAACCAATATCAAATACTTAAATCTGACTTGCATTCTTGCAACTCATTTCATACATAAAGACATATTGAAAATTGAGTCAATAATTAATACACTCCACATTACCTTTCCCTCTGTTGAGAAATGCTTCTCAAGCTCTCTCTTTGTTATCCGAGTTGATAATCCTGTCACATAGAGATTGTTTCCAGGATTCTCAACACTTGACTCACAACTCCTGTATGCTATGTCAAGATTAGATGAAGGAAACCACCTCAAAAACAAAACAAAACTGAGTAAAGGGAATAAATACAGAAAACAATAAAAACAATACAAAAGAACATAATTGGGTTGCAAGGTAGCACCTTGATCGGCTCCTTGATATTGAACTTGACCTTGACAATGACCTTGAGACAGACCTATACCTTCCATATGGGGAGCAAGAATGAGAATATCTAAAATAGACGCAGCAAATAAAGTGTGAGAGATGACTCCCAAAAAAGAAAAAAACAACTGCACATAAAATTAAATCCAAATCCAACACAACTACTATATATTTCCTCTAGTATTGGATGATCATGAACCACACCTTGATCTTCTGGAGTACGACATCTGCAACAACCACCCAAAAGCAACAACTTAGTACAATTATTAATAAAATATAAAAGTACAATTAAGAAACAAAGACAAGTCAAATGATTATTCTCAAACAATGGAGCATCCATTACACCATGCAGCAAAGAGTTAACTTTTCCATCCACATCTCTCAATAATCATATCATATTAAGTGCCTACACAAGAGTCAAGCACAGAAGTTGTGACCGCCCAATGAGGAATGAAAAAAGGGAATAGAAACCTCCATTAGTACTCAAGCAAGAACCCATCTTAGTATTGCAGTCACAAGATTTGCACCAGTAATATTTTGCATACAAAATATCCAAAAATACGCAAACACAACCCAGGAAAACCAGCTGCAGTCTGAAAGGAGTTCAACTGATGACATAGAAATTTCCAGATATGACAAGTTTCTTATATTTCGACGGATGCCACAGATCTGGAGTCTCTGGGGCGCAAGACCAGTTGCCATCAGAAAAGAATTCATTGACTGACAGAAAGGAATTCAAGAACTATCACATCTTTGAAAGGTCTGGCATAACTGCATTTTTAATCTAATCCTCAGGACCAGAACAGTATGCATGAGAACTTCTTTCATATCCTTGCATTGCCTCACTTCATTTTCAAAGCAACTAAAAAAAATAAAAATTATTGGAAATAACCAAATTGCTAACAAGATTATATAACTGTCCTACAGAAGCATTTCATTATGTCCTATTATAAAAACATATATCTCTATCTTGCATAAATAATTTAAACTCCTTTAGTCCTTTTGGTTGGTAACTCTGGGATGTGACAGTCAAGTGACTCGAGTCTAATACATATAATTTAAGTGCGTACCCCACAGTGACTAGCAAAAAGTCTGTCCTTACAAGAACTTCAATCAAGAAAAATCCAAATCTTTTCATGATTGATCACTAAGTGCTTGTGAGAACCAGGCGACACTCTTTATGCAACATACTTCTGAAGTAAGCCATATTCCCAAATTATATTTGTTAATACATAAACTTATTATCTGTGGACAACATACATAAGACACTAATGGCCTGAATGTTAAGAACTTTGAGCAACCAACGGTAGTAGTTTCAAATGCTCTAGATTACATTTGGTGAAACGTTTTCCCCCTAATGATTTGTGAATACAGGCTAGACTCTTATTACCAAATGTTAACCAACAACAATAACACATCACATTTTTATCACATTATGTTGGGTCAACTACACAAATTCTAGCCCGCCAGTCATGTCTATCTATGGTCTTATCTTATGTAAGGCCCTTACACCTAAGTTTCTCCTATGAAAATTTTCTTTTCATCTTCCTCTACCCCTTTTTCTAGTTTACTGAATGTTAAGCAACGACAAACTTGTGAGAATACCACGAATCAAGCCTCCTGTGAGTAGAGTTCATGGATGGAATGAAACAAATTATTAACAAAAGAGGCAGGAGACACCCAAAAAAGGCTTTCCTACTCTTTAAGTATGATATAAGTTATAAGAGTTTTACAAAAGATATATTCATGCAGTTGACCCCATCTAGTGAGATTAAAGCTTTATGTTATTGTTGCTGTTTAGCAGTTCATTTTCATTCTTAATTTCCTAATAAGGAGTAAAAACAAAGAAAGACAAGAGTTCAAAACACGCAATAAATAACAAAGGATCCACCTCTATAAATTTAAGACACGATTCAAAAGCCAAAACACATTTCAAAATGCATATGTTTTTATTTTCAATTGGATCAAAGCTCGTGCCATCATACCAAGGAAACCAACGGTATAGCAGAAAATTAGCAACCAATTGCTCGCTCAAACTCTGATAACAAAAGTTGAACCGAAGTACCACCTGAATTAACCACAAAACGGTCCAATCATAGATGGATCAAGTTTCAAATGATATATTAGGATTCTCCTCTTTCTCAATCACAAAAAAGACCTAAAACTATGAATAATCCAAAGAATTTGAACGATCCATTAGAACTTCCCCCTTTCGAAATCATAATAAGACCTAGAAAACTATGAAATCATCGTATACTGATCCAACGAGTTTGAACAATCTGTTAGAACATTCCTTCTTTCTCAATCACAATAAGAGTTAGAAAACTATAACATCATTGCATACTAATCGAAAGAATTCGAGCAATCCAGTTCCGATCAGTCGATCCAAGACACGAAAATCGCAACTTACCATAACGAGTCCTGAACACACAGTAGCACCGAAGACGGATCCACGGACCTCTCTATTTTCTTCTGTTCGTAACTCCGTATCCGCAGGCAGGATGGCTTTTCTTTCGGCGGTAATCTCAAAAGTGGAGAACCCGAGGGGGAGAAGGAATGAGTTTATAAAGGAAGAGGCGAAACCGAAGTTTCTGGAGTGGCGGACGCGAAAAATTATTAAAATAGGTTGATTTCTTCTTGTTCTGTGGTTCAGGTTCCCTGCGGGTGACCTCTTGATAATCTCCATGAGGCAGAGGGAGCCAATTAAAATAATTAATAGAAAATATTGTGGATTTGCTTTCTATTTCCGCGCCATAAAATTTAAGGCCTTGATATGTTATTGAGAAATTCGCATAGTAAATTAGAGATAAAATAAATTTATAAATTTGAAGGATAAAATTGTATAATTATAAAATTAAAATTTTAAATTTTAAATTTATTTTATTTTTAATAAACTCGATCTATCTTATTTAAATAGACTAAGTTTATGACTACAAATTAAATTTGATACTTTACATTGAATATTATTTTGAGATTTATAAAATTATTTGACACTTAATAATAAAACTTTTAAGGTGTAAGGTTAACTAATTATAAAATTACAAAATAAAAAAATTTTAAACATAATAATCTTTAAGTCAGTTTTCTCTCTATAATTATGCCTTAGTGATATTTTAAAATGGGTTGCAAAAGAGATGATAGAAGTTCTAAAAACCTCAAATTATCATGTTTTGATTTCGTTATCTGGAAGGGTTTTTAAACTTGAAGTTGGTTATTTATAATTTGATGATTTATCTAATTATATTATAATGGGTAAACTGTAAAAAAAAAATATTACCGTATCATCCTAGTCTCAATTTTATAAAATAAAAATAAAAATAAAAATTTTCAATTCATCTACAAAATTTATCTTTTTTGTTTTAATTGTAGAAGGTCATTAGTTTTTGTTCATTTTTATCATTAAAATAATAAATAACGACATCCTACAATTAATAAAATAAATTTAGTGTATGAATTAAAATTTTAAAAAATTACTTTTAAAATTAAAACTAAGTTAAAAGTTTACTATTTCGTTATAATTGACCCCATTATATGAATTATTTAGAGCTTCATTTGTTCTATTATGTACTTAATTGATCTAAATATACTTTATACTGATAAAAAAAACCTAAAATAATTATGTAATCTTATTGTTGTGCATCCATCTAGCTACCTCTAAAAAGAAAATAATATAATGTTTTTCTTGAGACTAATTCCATGTTATTGACAACACGCGGAATTAATAATGGTAAGAGTATCCAAATTGGACAATGCTATTTTAGCCAAGATGAGAAGGGAAAAAAAAAAAAAAATCATCTCAACCGCATAATAATATATTGCAAGATCGATCGCATTCCTATTTAAATGAACATAAGTGTAAAAAATCCTACTTTTTCCATGACATTTCAACCCAATTGCTGAAATAGAAATATTTGGCCACGCGCAACCTGGACCCACTGTTCAAGCGCAACGTGCATCCACCAGAATGAGTGGAAAATGAGAACAACTTTTTAACAGATGCATGAATCCGGGCACCCCATTCCAACGTTGCGTGGTTTTTTAACCTCATTTTTGCCTTGAGTTTTCACCATAAAAAGTTTCAACGGGAACGGGATCACCAATTAGTTAAATAATATAGACAAGCACGGCAACAATTGTGGACAAAAATACGACGGATAAAAGTTAAATCATGCCAAATAGGACGATAAAGAAAAAAATGAACAAAAAGATCCGGAAACTTTTGACAACGAACTGCAGGATGGTGGCATTACACACAAGAAGCAAATATAGGGTTTCATCCAAAGCACAATGACCGGCAATGAGTAAACCATCCACCATAAGTACAAGAACCGAGAAAAATACCACCTCTCATAAACCGTATCACTGCTGTGATGATCCTGGTTGTTCCGAATGCTGATACTGCTGAGCCGCTGGGGGTGGGGGTGGGGGCGGCATGGGAGGCATAGTCGAGTGATAAGGCACAGGAGGATATTGCTGGTAAGGAAGAGGTGGGGGCGGCGGCATATACCCATATGGTGGATAAAATGGCTGGTGAAATTGACCTTGAGGTGGTGGTGGTGGCGGCGCTTGGTAACCGTAATGCTGGCCTTGCTGCTGCTTTCCAGAATCAGCGTTGTTATCAGCTGCTCCTGTGGGCGCATTGGAAGCTCCCTCTTGGGATGGAACGAGGGCACCCATTCTCTGAGGATCCATGGATGGGTAATATGTCCTCTCCTGCTGAGGTGGAGGAGGAATGTTGAAGTAGTGCATCTGTGGAGGCTGGTCCTGAGTACCGGGTGGTTGTAGCTGGTTCTGTTGTTGGGATATGACTGCCCTTGGCAACATCCCACTATGAGCCAAGGCGGCCTGCTGTCTTGCTCCATCAGAACTTTCACCCTCGGGTTTTGGTGCCTGGGGCCTACCCCACATCAGCTTCAGCCTCAGACCCTTTATGACTAGCTTGTTTGAAAGTTCATCGGCCGCTTTCTCTGCACCTTCTCTGGTTGTGTAGGTTACAAAGGCACAAGCTCGTTGCAGCACCATCTTTATGGACTCGATCTCACCATGAGCATAGAAATTATCCCTCAAGTCCTGCTCGGTCACTCTTGCATCAAGCCCGCCTACGTATAAGGTTTTTATGCTCTCGTCCTCGGGCGGTTCCAATGAGGGCATTTCACCTGCCTTGTTTAATAACTTCAATGCCACAGGATCATTCACTCTGCAAATATTTTAAAATAAACCAAAAATGAAGATCATAAAGAAATGTTTTGCTGTAAAAGCGAATGAGCATGTGAGAATTGAGTGTGTGAAAATCACTTCCATAGCAACAAAGTCGGACATTTGGGACCACAAACAACAATTCCAACTTCAAAAAGTTTGCTAAGTCTGAAGTATTCAGTGATAAAAAAATGCACCAACTGCATCTAAATATCACAGTTCAAATGAAAGAGTTGTCTTATAGATAGATATATTTCTTCCACTTGTTTAGAATTCATTTCATGAAGGGAAGCACGCTTATATGCAGACACTTTGCCAAACAGAGATACGGAGGTAACAGAGAAGTCCATCAAACTCATATATACTGCAAGGAGAGATGACTATTGCTATAACATGTGATCATGGAAAGAAGCAATTTCACATAATATAAAATTTAAAAAAATAGGCCAGGTCAAGTAGGAACAAAATATATACTAAAACATCACACGTGACAAATATTGTTGGAAGGAATGGAGAGCCCGACCAAAGTTTGATTAGGAACTCATACCTCCTGCTCACCACATAACTTGACCTACTTGAGATTAAACTAGGGCATGATTTTCTATGCACAAATGAAAAGTGCTTAACTTTTGGTTAGTAAAAAAATTTGGTGAGGCAAAAGAATTTGCAGGTTGAGCAATCCCCTTAACATTTAAACCATTACAGGTATTCTTCATCACCACAGCTGGTCCCAAGCCCAGATAAAAGAGGAGAATTGCGAAGGTACAAAGCCAGTGCAGAAATCGCCAAATCTTTCAACATCAGTTCTAGAGATGGTTGGAGTTCTAAAATTCATGTAGCCAAAACTCCATTTAGTAGGATCAAGGCTTGTGATGACAATGATATGATGTTCATCAGAAAAATAGGGAGAGAAAGAGATGGAAAACTATATAACTTTGAGATGCTATTTGCCCACTCAAAAAAAACCTGAATATTTACCATTGTCAAAAAATTTCCCACTTAACAGTTATCTAATAGCACTTTTCAGCTGGAGACCTAGAAATAAGAAAAGTCTGTGTACAATAAGATCTTGGAAAATGACTAGAAGATTCACATTTGATAGTTTCTATAGGAAGTGGTAACAAGAGAATATGGTTGATCGTGGAGTAACCTGTCTACAGATAGTCATAGACCACACATGAGTCTAGTAGTTTGGAAAGTCATTTTTTCGGTTTGGGATCTCATCTCCAAACATTCACCCATTGAAGTCAGGATGGGTCAAGGATAAAACTCTAGTATCATAAATAGCTTGGGCATAGACATAAAGAAAAGACATGCTTGGGTAAAAGATCTTTTCTATCAGACTCAAAAAGGGAATCATTGGGTCACCAATCTTAATCATAATCTTGGATTCTAATACAGGTTTCTTTGGATTATGTGAAATCCACCATTGGACAGTGGGAGAATAGTCGTGTATGGCGCCATCAGTGGATGGAGCTGTTACTGTATAGTCCTTTTATGAAGTACTCAAAACTAAAGATGCCATAACTTTCCTTGGAAGGTTATTTGGAAAGTTGAAGCAGCCATGGTAACCGTCTTTGCATGGATGACTTCACATGGCTCTATCTTCACTAACGACAACTTGAGAAAGAGAATATCTTCTGTGGCTGATTAGTACTACCTGTGAAAGCAGAGTCAGTTAATTATCTTCTGTTACAGTGCCTATGACCAACATTTACGATATCTTCTAGCACTTTTTGTGGTTAGTTGGGTAATGACAACAACAGTATCAAACTTGTTTACTATAAGGTCTAGAAGCTATCTGACAAGACACTGAAGATTACTTTGGAACATCACCCCAGCTCGTATGATGTCATGCATATGGAAAGAAAGAAACAGACAGGCTTGTTTTTAGTTCAGTGGAAGGAACTTATGCCTAGGGCAGAGGATCTGGCTTCAAACCCAAGGAGATGACCGGGAATAATGACCCTAAAGCTTGGTACCCCTATGGACCAACAAACATGCTTCTGAAGTGTATGCTTTACTATATTTTGAAGACAAGATATCTCGTTTCCCTTTTTTGTTGTCAAAGGAGGATTTATCATTTGCCTTTTATGTTGTTGGACTTGTCTTTTTCCATGACTTCCCTTACTTCTTTTTCTTGATGAGATGGAAGAAAGACAGGTTCATTTTCTATATGATCTCCTTTGCTTACTGTTGTTGGAGGAGAACCAACCTCTTTAGCATCCAAGGTTCACAACCTTGGCATTTTGATGAGAATTACAACTTACTTGTTTAAAAAAAAAAAAAAAAAAGTTACCTTAACTGAATACATTAACAATATTAAACTAGGAAATTTCATCCAATATTTTACGTGATCATAAGACCCCTTTAAAGCTAAAAGAAAATTTTATAAGAGAACAGACTATAAGACCATTATTGTTATATGGCTTAGAATATTGAGCAGTTAAGCATCAACATGTGTGAAATACGTGTACATATATAATATAAAGATGTTATGATGGCAATGTTGTCATTTAAGAAAAAACAAAATTAAAAGTAAGATTATGCATAATATGATTCAGAGTTATTGAAGATAAAACGTGAGATGTGCAATTAAGATAGCTTGGACATGTGAAAAGAACAATAAATGCACCCTTTAGATGAGATTATACACAATAAGATTAAGAGTTATTGAGAAGAGATTTGGGAATGTGATTGAGATAGTTTTAACGTGGGGAAAACAATGAATAAATGTATCAATGAAGCAAATGGATGGAATGAAAGAAGTTTGTAGAAATAGAGGTAAAGGACAACCATAGACAAATTGGTTAAAAACTCTTGAATATGATAATGAAATATAATGGCCTTACTATATGGCCAAGTACAAATGGTCGGAGCCATAATTCATGCCGGCTCATGTAGAATCCAAAAGAAAGAACATGAGAATAAACTCGAAAACTCAAATCAATATCAATAGTTAATGTCAATAATCACAGCTACCTTCAATCACAACCTTAAGGACTATTTATAGGCAACTAATAGATAAAGTTATAATCCCAATCTAATTAAGATTCTACTAACTAATGGAAACAAAAGAAATCAAAAGAAATTAGGAAACAAAGTAAAAATAGGAAATAAATAAAGTAAATAAAACAACACTACTAATTCCTAAAATCTACTCTTCTTGTCCTACGTCGTTGTCTCACCTAATGGAATTAAGGCTTGTAATTGTTGTCTTAAAATTGAGTTCCTCTTGGCCTATTTGCCTTATTCATAGATGACTTATTGTGCTAGATAGGTAGCCCTGCAACTTCTTGGCCTATTTTGTAAAGGACCTCCCCCTTATTGAAGTCTTCCAATTCCTATGATATTTACTTAAAACTTAAAAAAAAAAACATTTCCTTGCTAATGCAACAAAAACCAAGTTTGGTAAAGTATCTCTCAAACTCCACAAAAAAATACCAACTGCACCCCCCCCCCCCAAAAAAAAAAAAAAAACAAAAAAAAAATAATAAGGGTGATTAACTAATGCTTGGTGTTGCGAATAGATGTTAGAGTGGCAAAGACCTAAGAAGTTCCACAAGTGAATTAACAATTATACATGCCAATAATTAGTTCATAATTTCACTTGTTAAGACAATTAACAGATAGGAACTGATGACAAATCTTTCTCATCTTTAACTCTTTTTATTTACATTTGTCTTCCTTTTTTTGCCTTTCCTCTTTCAACATGATGTAGTAGCATTATCTAATATAGCGGATAACTTTCAAAATAAGATTTTATAGCAAAAGCAGTGGTATTTTGGAACAACTACCCAACAGCTTGTTTGGAATCAATTCCAAACAGAATCATAATTCCAATCCCATAGTTTTAAAGATTCAAACAAAAATAGAATTCTTAATTATTTCGTTTGGAACAATACATTAAAAATTATAATTAAATTCCAATTCTTATGTTTGAAACAAGATGGAAATGAAATTAACGAAGTGGTTTGTCCAATTTTACCCCTAACAACCAAATAGAAAATAGTAAATGTATAACATTAAACAATTAATTTTAGTTTTTTTAAATATTCTCTATAAAATAAATAACACTGAATTGCATATTCTTGTATTGTAGAAAATATTAATTAAGATATTAAGTGTCAAAAATAAGATTACATAGACATCAAATATATAACCATGCCATTTTATCATTAAAAATAAAAAAATAAATCAAAATATTAACTGAATTTAATGTTAAAAATACGATTTTAACAAGTATTTTTTTCATAAATTTTTAAGGTAAGGTAAGAAAATTAATGTCACAAATATGGACATAAAAAATGAGGAGAATGTAAGAAAACCTAGTAAGATGAGAAAATTCTAATTCCAGACTCTGAAAGTAAATGGAATTCCAGTTCCTACACTTTTTTTATTCCAAACATAAGAATTTCTTAAAACTCTATAATTAGAATTCCAATTCTAGAGTTTTTGAAGATTCCAAACAAGCTGTAAAAGGAGATGTAAGGTTCATAGGCATCAATTGGCCTCAGGCATGCAGGCATATGCACAAGATAGAAGAATAAGATGATGAGAAGAGAAAGGGGGAAAAAATGTCAGCTGTGAACTTTATGAGAATAAATACTGTCAGCCATTGCGCATACCCATAGTAGCGATCTTTAATGTTTTGTTGTGACAACTCTCCAGTTTCGGGCATCTCATGCCTGTAAGGGCACTCAGCACCTCTTGTGCATTCCCCTCGAATGTAGAAACTGCAGATATGTGCTCTATTTCTCTTGTAATATGGTGTTGTTCTCTGAAGCTTCAAAATAGTATCATTAGGCCTTACCTTGCCGAATGAAGATTCATAATCTATACCAGCTCTAGCCTGCAAATAAGTATAAGCACTTTAATTGCCATAGACATATTTTATTTATTCATTCTTTTTTTTTTCTTTTTTTTGGGGGGGGTTGGGGGGGGGGGGAGGCATCACATTGTAGTTGACAAAAAAACTATTGATGATAAATAAACATACCCTTCGATCATGCTCCTCTGCAAAATATTCCCTATTCACATCACTTTTCGGAATGGCATCATTGGAATTAATACTGAGAGCAGTATCTCGAACCTGAACTGGCAATCCATATTCGAGATCCAAAAGGCAAACTTGGCAAACATTTTTCAACTTACTGCAAGTCTGGCAAATCTCAGTTTTTTTATACCTTGCATCACGGCCAGGCCTCCACCTAAAAACTGTAAAGGGCCTAGTGCAAATTTTGCACTCCTTGTCATAATCTGCCTTTGTCTGCAATCAACAAGTCATGCAAATGGAAATATAATTATAGCAAACAGAGAAATTAAAGTTGAAAATCAATTCAACATCACTTTCCTGAAATTACTTGTGCCTGATATGTACATTCCAATAAGAAAATTAGTGGAAGATGAGAGGGTGAGAGAGACTAAAACTACAAATTTGACAAGGCAAACATATAAAACAAACATGCATCCATGTAATTAGGAACAGCAGGCAAGATGCAATCAGGCTCCCACTCCAATTAACAATTGCTGAATATTTTGTATGATAGAACCATAATATCTTTTTAAACTACCTTGGAGAGATTCATAGAATAACATGTTATACTCTCTTTCTAAACAGATAGGCTTACACAAAAACACATATGTGCATGGTGGTACAAAAAACAGCCAAAACCTACCTTGCAATTGTTTATCTTGTAAACACATTCTGTGCTTTTGTTGCATCCCCATGATCTGGTCATTCGAAAAAATTTCAACTAATTAATTAAATAAATTCGCTTACACAAAAGTTTCACTACAATTCTTTATATTTGATGTGATGCGTTCTATGCTAGAAGTCTGGTGCCTATTGCGTATTCTACTATGTTCACTGTAAAGTTATAAGGAATTGATATTTCATTAATGTAAGGCCATCTGAAACTAACTTCTTATATCCATTGACTGTCGATAATGAAATTTTATCAGGGATTGTCCCTTGGCTTTTACTTTCATATGTAAACTCTTGTGTTCTTTTGTGGTTGTCTGGTGGGAAAATTTCATTTTATTTGTTTTCAAATAGTATCTTTACCCATTTCTTCCATTATATTACCATGACACTGGATAATTTTATTTGTTGATTGTTTGATTGAACAGGTATTATATCGACAGATCCTGCTTTTACAATCTCCAAGTAGCCATCATAGAGATGAAACCTGCCTTTCAATAGGTGCTACCCAATCTTTAAGAGCCGAAATATTCAGAGCTTGATGGTTATTACAAAAAATTCCGAGGCAAAAAATACTAATTAATAGATGATAACCAGTAAATATTGTTGCCAGCTATTTGTTGACTCTTTGATTAACTGGATATTCTCTCGACAACATCCTGTTTTTACATTCCCCAAGTAACTGTTGTATGACTGAAACCAGCCTTCCGACGGGTGCTACCCAATCTTTAAGAGTTGGACAGTTCAGATGGTCGATGGTTATTCCAAAAACACTCCAGGTAAAAATCAACGAATTAATATATAGTAATCTAAACGTTGTTATCAGCTATTTTCTGCTGCTTGAGGCTTCCTGCTGAATCAGATAGCACTTAAGAAATCCCTTCAGATGGTAATTGGTACTGCTCTCTTCCCAAACCACCCACTTCTTCCCCCTGAATCGGATAATCAATTGCGAGAGTTCTTTTACAACCTAGTTAACATTTTTAATTCACGCAACACAAGCTACATACAAGTTTCGAACTTTTCCACGGTATAAATCAACCTTGGGTTCGTAGATAGGAAAGTGATTTTTACGTTGAGAAGACAATCAGATAACTTCAACTTGTCATTCAAAACCTCAAATTAAACATTAAAATTAAGCTCTAATGGAGTGTCTAGAATATTACCATTCGAACGTACGGATTATCTCCGAGGCACGACTCGCATATGATGGGGAAGTCGGAACGTTCCCACCCATCGGCTTCGACGTCTCTCAGCAACCTGTGCGCCATGGTTTGGCTCTTCTCCGACCGATTAGCCGCTCCAAAGTCCTCGCTCCGTCCAAATATATTTGGAACCCTAGATGCAAACTGCGAGGCGGGGACGGAAACTGGAGAGCGAAAGGAGTTCGCCCGGGAGGCAGATATCGGGTAATGTACGACCGAATGCACCTCGAGCCCAAACCCGGTCCTAAACCCGCGTAAACCGACTTGCTCCTGTTTATAAAGAATAAAATATATATATATATATATGATTTTGACGAGTTTAACGCGGCCAACCTAATTATTTTGCTTTTTTAATTAAAATTACAATTTTGCTACTGTAATCAACTAATTTGATCAACAGCAATAGCTATTGATGAGGCAATATTTGATATTTTCTTGTTTGGTTTTGATTATAACACTTTGACTCTTCGGTTGAGTCAACGTCCTTTATTATGTTTTATTTTCAGTTTTTTTGGTATTTCAAAAAGTTCTCAATTTTCAAATAATAATATAAATAATAATTGCATTGATATATGAGGAAATCCCCTTCCTATCACCCCTGGCATACAATTCATTTTTAGAATTTGAAATATTTTTAAGGGTTGACAATTCAAGCTTTATAACATATGTACCCATATTGCATTAAATTCATTTATTTTAAATTACTAAATTATTGACTTAGTAATTAAAGTTAAAATTATTGATTTGTAAATTATTCGTAAACCAACGAGTTACACAATTATTACGTCAATTAAAATATTAATAATGTGAATTATCCAAACTTATGTTAAAAATAAGAGATTCTTTTTATTAAATAGACAATTGTTGATCTTTTAGATAGAAGTTAATAGTATTAATCTTTAGTGCAAATAGCTTAATTAATTATAGAAAGTAACCACATTTTCTAATGAGTTTCAATTATTTTTCTCTCTTTGTATTTTCACATTATGCTATATTTATGAAAATCCACCATTTAAGTTGAGCACTCAAATGTTATCTTAAGAAAATTCATAAATAATTTTTATTATATAACTTATAACACTTAAATACAAGATAAAATATATAAAATGATTTAAATACTAAATTGGTTTATATCTGTTATCGCCCAAAAGATAGTAACACCAGAGACAAAGCTAATTTAATTTAATTACACTATCAATTATTAATTATAAACGGTGTAGCTAGAGTCAGCCTTAAATTATTGTTTATTTATAAATTATTTAAAAAAATTATAAAAAAAAATTTATTTTAATTTTTTATAATGAATAAGGTTGACTTTTGAAAGTATTTCAAGAGCCTTAAATAAAAGCCTTATATATCGATTCAAATATATCAGTTGTTGATATACATCAGTTAAACAATAACTAATATCTTTTAATTGATATATTTGAACCAATATGTTTGAACTTGCATCGATATATTCGAACTAACATCTATCAATAATCAATATCTAAAACTGATGTCTTTGAATAATCTTTGTGCTTGTTTGACGAATAACTTGTACAAAGTAAATAAGTAAAAAATATATAATATAATAACAACTTAGGCGAAAAAATCAAGATGCATGGGCATTGTGTGTGGTGAATTTTTATTTATTTTTTCACCAAATTAATCAACGAGGAAGAAGATGCATCATTAAAAAATAAAAAAAAATAGAATACGATGATGCAGAGCTGATTACCTTCTTTAATCTCAGACCAAGTACTTGTAAAACGCAGTCGGGGACTCGTTCCCCGTGATCACTTCAACGTTCAAGTTAGTTAACATAATTATCCAAGCTAAAGTACGTAGCTATAAAACTCAAGGAAGAGAGGAATCATTTGTCTGTATTGGTTAATTTTTTTATTATCCTATTGTCAGTATAAGATTTTTTTTTCCGAACCTTCAGGATCCAGATCCCATCATTTGTGGAGCTATGATATTGGAGATCTGGATATGATAATCGTTTTCGAGGGATTCAAGATAATCCCCATCTCCATGATTTTCAGAACGATGATTAACGTCGAGAAATTCGGAGAATCTTCGTTGAGCAAAAGGTTAGTTGGTTTGTTGAGTTGTATTTGTCACGCGTCCCTCCTAAACTTATGGTGGATGGCAACATTAGACTGGCACCCGACGAACACATATCTTTGTCATTAGTGATTGTATTTTCGGGATATACGGGTAATTATGAATCCGATGACATTTTCCCTCATCATAATATAATAGTAGTTTAGGTGGAGAAAACAAAACGCACAATCACGGTGTGTGATAGACTTTGAAAATCTTCTTAACAAATTAATCAGCGATGAAAAATAAGCACTATTAAAAAAAAAAATAACAAAGAGAGAGTTAATTGAAAGACAAGAGTATTTTTATCCGATACACGTTAAAAAATCATAGACTTGCAAAAATTTGTAAAGTATCTTACTTTACAAAAATATAGTACAGAAGGTCCTATTTTTGCAAATTTCCCAAGAACATTTCACCAAAGTAACGAATCATCCTTTTCATTGCCCGTCAGATCCTTGCCGTTTGCAGAAGAGTGCTACTGTGGCGAAGAAGCATCAAGTCCAGATCGCCGCCGAACATCGGTTTCCTGGTTCGCAGGACGAGATTATAAGCCCAATTCGAAATCAACGTCTCCCGAAGGCGAAGACCCGGAGTGGCGAAGCGCCTCGCCGGAGAAGCGGAGAAGATTGAAATGGACAGGATTGTGGCCGCGAAGGAGCTCGCCTTTCGAGTCGGATTCACTGGCTACAGTGGCCACCTCAGGGTCGAACCCCTCTCGCCACTCGAACGCCCCAACGGTCTCAGCTCTCTACCCGATTTTGTGCCAGTCAGTGTTTCCGTCTCTCCTTCCGATGCATTTCCTTTATTTTCACACATCGTTTTTGTAAACTGAATTTAGTATGGGGCAGTTTATTTTATCCGGATTCTTTTCGTTTTGCTGGATTTGCGTCTAGGGTTTAAACAGGGTTTAACGACTGCCTCTTTTTCTCTGTTCGGGGACGGATGGAATAGTGGCTGGTACTTGTATATGACACTTATACGTGGTTATCTTAATTTTTTCGATGAATAAAAAGGGTGAAGTGGGGACTATTGGTAGGAGCTCAGATTGGACATGGGGTTCATGGTTTTTGAATGGGGTATGGCTGTGCGCGGTACACGGCCCGAGGGATACAAAGTGGTTTAGACATACCCGGTGTGGATTGAGTGCTTTGCACACCGTGTCTTAAGTGCAGGGGCATGGGACAATTTGCGACCCCTGGTGGAAGTCACCTATTCTACCAGGCAGTCACCTCCATTGGTATTAGGAGGAAAGGACATGTTTTACCACCTCAGCGATGTTCTTTCTTCACTTATTGTTTCTTAATTTCTCACTCTTCTATTGAGAACATGCAAAAAGGAAAATTAAAAACAAAACAGCAACATGAAGCAGTTATGAAAGCAAAGAGCACCTCCCTTGACCATTCCCAACTGTTATAATGGTGATAAGTGAAAATGCAATCATTTTAAGATGTTTAATCTTACATTTTCCCCAAGACACATCAAGATAAATTGATCAACTAGTAAATAATCAAAATTCTCACCATTATAGAACATTTCACCTTTGTTAGTATTGCCATGGATGCACCTAGTTGTCATTGTCCATTTATAGAACTAGAAATTATGGCTTATGAGATGGCACGCTTTGAATAAGGAAGCATAAACTATTCTTATGGGAATGAAAATTTCAAAAATCAAATAATAAGAAATAACATTAGAGTAGATAATGCTCCCTACTTTGTGAGAGCTGGGGGAGGGTTGTTTTTGTAAGCAACCTTTCCTTTGGTTTGCAAAGAGGTTTTACAACCTGAATCCAGGACTTTCAAAGGAGAAATCCTATGGCTGCTACCAGGGTTGCCCTCGTAAGAGAAAATGTTTGTGTACACGTGATTTTTCAAATTAAATCTAATACATGAAATTAGGAGGAAAGGTTTGTGCCATATTTGTTGATTATGCATTTATGATAATCAATCCAACTTGTTATCCTACTTCCTTGGAAGGATAATGAAATATTTCTTTAGTGTCAACTATGCTCCTTGCATTGAAGCATACAAAAAGTCGCGGGGTTATCATTTTCTGTTTTCTTAACTCAAAGTGGTGGAAATGGAAAGTTGCATGATGAAGCAATGAATTGAGCCTGCAGGACTTGGACTAATGGGATGCTGTCTAGAGCTACTTGGTGTACTTGCAAGACAAACAAAGGATTGGTCAGGATCTTCCATTAAGAGGCCCTCCAATGCTAAGTCAGCTTGAGAGATAATGTGGATGTATGAATAGTGGATAAAAATGTATATATATATATATATTTATATTTATACACATATAGAAAGAGAGTAGCGATACTCTATTCAATAAATATGATATGCTGTATGTGTGTTTGAATGAATATGTGGATGTAGATGTCTCCTTATGCTTAGGGTGTGCCCCTTTCATAGAGGGGATGCCTTTTGGGGGCCCAACCTTGTAACAACACGTGGAGGGTGGCCATATCTGGTGGTCCTTGCTCATATCAGAGTGACATTTGAAAAGTTCTAAGTTTCAGTTATGGGTTGTAGCATACTGCATCAAGGACAAGTTTTTAAGTAGTTATTTGTGTGATTATTTCCCGAGAGTATTATTTAACTTCTTTCAAAATCAGAAGGGGCTAGACTAGGCAAGAAATTTTGGAAAAAGATGAGGGGGAAACCAGTAAGATGCCAGAATATGTTTATTCCACTGCTCACACTCCTTGATCCGCATGGGATCTCATCAATTGAAGTTTGTGCTGGGGGAGCTTTTTAAATGTGAGGCTACTTAAATGTACTGTTTCAACAACATTCAGAGCACCATGAAAAAAGTATACTATTGTGACTGCTGATTTGAAACACAGGTCAATTACAGTACATTCCTCCAAAGCAGGATTGGAAATTGTAAATCTGGCTTCCTCCAGAGCAGGATTGGAAGTTGTAAATCTGGCTTCTTTGCCTCCTGAAATTCAAAGAAGCAAGCAACAAATTGAAACAGGCATTTCCTATTATTTACAATGAATAAAGTAAATTCCAGGTTTTAGATATATAGCCTGTTGGTGGGAAACCTAGGGGTGAAAGAAGGTTGAAAATATGAATTTTAAGGTCTAAAAACATGGTCTGGAAGTAGGGTTATGAAAACAAGAATCTAAAATTGAAAGATTAGGAAAAAGAGAGAAATATCTTTTGGGCTCACACCTAGGGTTGTGTAGGCATCACACCTAGGGTTAGAATTGCATCACACAATTTAAAGAAAGCATGCATGCTTAGAGAAAACTGCAATAATTGTTCCATTCACTAATGAAAAAGAGAGATTATAATCTTATTTATAGAGTTCTAGTAATGTTATTCCTATAGGATTAGGAAAACTAACCAAAACTTTAGCTATTAATAATAAGACTAGGAAAACTAAAATCTAACTATAAATAAAATCTAAACATATAAACAAATGACCCTACCAGATGTTATGTAGAATGAAAAAAAAAAAAATACCCCTGATGCCTAAAACATCAAAACTAAGCTTGACAAAGCTTCCCTGAGAGGGTTATTCTTCACCCAGATCATCCCAATTAGGCCTTAGAACTAGTTTTAAGATGCATCTTATACGTCTTTAGAGGTTGCTGCCAACATCTTCCATCAGAGTCTAAAACCAAACTATTATAACGAATTAATAAAAATTTCAACAACAACAACAACATATCCAGCATTTATCCCACTATGTGGGGTCGACTACATAAATTCTAGACTTTCATGTATTTGTCTTTTGTCATATCTTCATTTATGCCCATACACTTCATATCAAACTTGAATGTCTCTCCCAAAGTCTTCTTGGGTTTACCTCTACCTATTTTTTTGACTAATTGTTTCATTTCATCAACTCTCCTCACATGATCGTCTCTTGGTCTTCTTCTCACATGACCAAACCATCTTAGTCTAATCTCTTTCATTTTCTCCTCGATTGACACTACTCTTACCTTATTACGAATAACCTCATTTCTAATTTTTTCTTTTTTTGTATAGCCGCACATCCATCTTAGCATTCTCATCTCTACTACGTTCGTCTTTTGCTCATACTGGTATTTGACTGCCCAACAGTCTGAGCCATACAACAAAACCAGTCTTATAGCTGTCTTATAGAATTTTCCTTTCAGTTTGAATGGGATTTTACCATCATATAACACCCCTGATGCATTTCTCCATTTTAGCCAACCTGCCTTAATTCTATGCGTGACATCCTCGTGAATTTCTCCATCTTTTTGAATCACTGATCCCAAATATCAAAAATGGTATTTATTTGTATGATTTGGTTTTCCAATTTTATTATAATATCCTCTACTCTTGCATTCTTACTAAATTTACATTTCGTATATTCTATTTTCTTTCTACTTAATTTAAATCCCTTAGATTCTAAATTGTTTCTCCACAACTCAAGCTTAGTGTTCACTTCTTCTTTTGTTTCATCCACCAACACTATGTCATTTGCAAATAACATACACCATGACATCTCTGTTTGAATGTGTTTAGTGAGTTTATCTATTACTAAAGCAAGTAAGTTTGGACTTAGTGCAGGCCCATTGTAATTTTAAACGGTTTAGTCCCCTTTGCATGTTTTGACTCTTGTCTCTGCATTGTGCTACATGTCCTTAAGAGTTTGTATATAGGCTATTCAGACTTTTTTATTCTCTAAAACCCTCCATAATACTTCTCTAGGAACCCTATCATGGGCATTTTATAGATCTATAAACACCATATGCAGGTCCTTCTGAATCCCGATACCTTTCCATTAGGCGCCTCAGTAGGTATATAGCTTTCATTGTTGACCTACCAGGCATGGAAGTAAATTGATTTTCCAAGACGTCTGTTTCTTTTCTGAGTCTCTGCTCTATTACTCTCTCCCAGAGTTTCATGGTATGACTTATTAACTTAATTCCTCTGTAATTTTCATAGTTTTGAACATTTCCTTTGTTCTTGTATATAAGAACCAAAGTACTATACCTCCACTCATTTGACATCTTTTTTGATTTAAGGATCGCGTTAAATAATTTCGTTACCCAGGAGATGCCCTCTTCTTCCATGCATTTCCGTGCTTCTATTGGTATATTATCCAGTCCCACCGCTTTATGATTTTTCATATTTTTTAATGCTTGTCTTATTTCTTTTGAATTTATGCGTCGATAAAATGTATAGCTCACGTTCCCTTCGGAGTTACTAAGATGTCCTAACCTAACTCGTGTCCCTACCATTATTGAATAATTTTGTGAAATACTCCTTCCATCTCTCCTTAGTCGTTCCCTCATTCACTAACACATTTTGGTTTTCATCTTTTATGCACTTCACTTGGTTTAGATCTTTTTTTTTTTCCTTCTTACTTTAGCTAATTTATATATATCTCTTTCTCCATCTTTTGTATCAAGTCGTTTATATAAATTCTCATATGCTTTTGACCTTGCTTCACTAATAGCTTTTTTTGCTGTCTTTTTCGCTTCTTTATAATTTTTTAGGTTTTCTTCATTACTGCACTATTATACAGCCTTATAGCAAGTTTTCTTATTTCTAATTTTCAATTATACCTCTTCATTCCACCACCAAGACTCCTTAAGGTTTGGGGCTCTACCATTTGTCTCTCTAAGGACTACCTTTGCCATGCTTCTCTGGGCAGTAGCCATTTCCCCCTAGATTTGGTTTGCCTGTCCTTCTTCATTCCATTCCCTTCTACCCTTTAATTTTTCTTTGAAGATTAATTGTTTCTTCCCTTTTAAATCCCACCACCTAATTCTTGGATTTTGTTTTATGTGATTTTTTCTCTTCCAATTTCTTACTTGGACGTCAAGTACCAAAAGTTTATGTTGAGTAGTCATACACTCCCCTGATATCACCTTACAATCCCTACAACATAACCAATCCTCTTGTCTCATGAGGAAGTAATTTATTTGGGTGCTTGTTGTGATATTTTTATATGTGATTAAGTGTTCGTCCCTTTTTTTGAATTTAGTATTGGTTATGATGAGTCCATATGTCATAACAAAATCTAGAATAGACTTACTCTCATTATTAATTTTCCCGAATCCATACCCTCCATGTACCGCTCTATAGCCGTTTCCGTCTCTACCCACATGATCATTTAAGTCACCTCCTATAATCACTTTCTCTCCTCTTGGTATCATTTGTATGAGTCCCTCTAGGTCCTCCCAGAATTTTGCTTTTATCTCCTCACCTAACCCCGCTTGTGGTGCATATGTACTAAAAATTTTCATAGTCATTCTTCCTAGACCAATTTTCATCATAATAATCCTATCCTTTATTCTCTTTACATCCACTACCTCATCTACTAAGCTTTTATCCATAATAATCCCCACTCCATTTTTGCTCGATCATTTCTCGTGTACCATATTTTATATTCAATTTCTGATAACGTTTTTGCTTTTTTCCCTACCCATCTCGTTTCTTCAAGGCACATAATATTAATTTTTCTCCTAATCATCACATCTACCACTTCCATAGCTTTGTCTGTTAATGTTCCTATGTTCCATGACCCAATCCTTAATCTATGATTTTGATTTTGATTTTGACTTTGAATTTGATTTTATTTTTGATTTTGATTTTGGATTAACTTCTTTACCCGCATCAGTCCAAGCAAATGCGAAGACCCTTTTGTCACTACATCTGGGCGTCGATGCAGCGGCTCTAACTCACTTGACACTACACGCGGGTAGTGTAGCCGTCGCTATGAAGGGTTACGCCCTAACGATCTTTCATAGTTTGTCTAGAGTTCATGTTTTGGATCCGACTAGGTTTTATGTTGGTTGTCGGCTATCAACATAACCCTTCTCCTTTATCTGGGCTTGAGATCGACAGTAGATAACATCCCCAGGCGGAGTTGAATTAATAAAAATTTCATTGTGGTTTATTTTATATTGGTTTTCCTCTCTCGCCCTCTCTATATACGTGGTTCAATGTCTGAAGATTAGCAGGAACTGTGGCTGTTGGTAGTGCAGAATGGAGAGAAAAGGATCCCTGTAGCTGATAGGTTCAAGGTATCAAGTCCTAAACTTGCTTATTGCTGTACCAAATGTTTCCCCCATTTCATTAGGAGTTATCAGTACAAAATGTTAAGATTTTTGAGGAATTAAGTGGTGAAAGTCAGGCCAATCTTCTTATCGACTAGCAAAGATGTGAAATTGGTTGGTTGGAGTAAGATCTTAATCTCTGTATGGTTCTATATAGAAAACACACTGAAGCTCTTTTCTTCTGCTACACTTTATATTCGTGGCACAATATTAGTTAGAGGTGGTCCATAACTAATGATTTTGTGGTGGCCCTTAACTTCCTCTTTCAACTAATTATTATATATCTCTTTCTTCAGCCACCTGCATTTCCTAGGGAAACTCCTGAATCTATAAAAGAGTACATAGAGGAGAAGTATCTCTTTCCAAGATTGGATGCTGATGAGTTTTCTCCAGAAAAAGCTGGAAGGCAATGGGAATTTGATTGGTTCAGTAAATCTAAAATTCACCTAGAGCCATCATTGCCCCGGACTGTTGTAGTTCCCACTTGGGAATTGCCATTTAGACACCCCAAGAATGGATTGGGGAAAGGAAAATGCGAACCCATCTCGGTGCAGGTATATAGCTCTTACACAGTCTCTTTCTTTTTAAGCACAAATTTCGAGTTTTCTTAAGATGAAAAATTAATTGCACTTGTATTACTTGTTCTTGTGAGTTATTTCAACTACAATGTTTTAGGGGGAGGTATCAGGACTCACGGTAGGGGCTGAGGGATCTGCTGGTTTGCCACGCATGGCTGGACCTACAAAAGACTTTGTGAAGGGAAGCCTCAATAACCGCCCTTTCCGTCCAGGTGGTTTGGATGATTCCCAAGCCCTGGAGAAGCTTCTTCCTATGGGTGTCTCTAATGGGGAATGGGTATGGGAGGTAATTAATGGTGGCCCTTCCCAAACCATTCCTCCTGGCTTCAAGCATGGAGTGGATCTTGATGATCTCAAGGTAATTTTACTTGCTCTGTAGAGTTGAATCACTCCCAACAGAACATTTGCTTCCTGTTTTATTCAGCTTAGCATATTTTGATGTTTACTCCAATTCCTCAAAGGCACATCCCTACTCATGGACAGTTTGTGAGGACCAAAATGCTGTTGAGAGCGCATCTGATGAAAAGCTGGTCAGTATTTGTAGTCAACTGATGGTTTTCTGGTGAATGATTCAAAACACATTTCGGTGTCTTGATTGTATGCATACATTAATGTCTAGACTGAAGAATTACAACTTCTATGATAAACACACACATGTCAGTGCATCAATACGTGTCATTATTTAATAATTCAACATAAATGTTTTTTATGATTATATCTAATGTATTATTGATTTTTGCATTTGCTCATGTAATTAAATGCAAATCCTAATTTTGTGTTTGATTGATCTATATGTTTTTAAATATTTGCAGAATGAGTTTTCAGTGCAGTTTGATGACTTATTTAAGAAAGCATGGGAAGAGGATGTTGGAGAATTTGCGAGAGATGGTCTGTATGATCTACATTACAATATTCTGGCTTCTATGTTTGAAAGTATAGAGTACATGAAAAGAGTTCTAATGATCCAAGGCCAGCTTGGCTTAAGCTCATGCATGCTTTGTGAGGGGCAGATATTGGAAAGAATGATGTGAAGGAGGAATTTAGATAGGGCTGAAATGGAAAAGAAACCATATTTCTTTTTCTAAAGATTAATATAGGAACAGTTCTTGATTTCCTTCCAAGCTCAAGTTCTTATATTTAATGGAGAAGAACTCTGGGGAGGATAGGTTAAATTGTTTTTTTTTACTGAACCAGTTGACCAGTTACTAGACCATACATGGAAATGAATTTTACATGAATAGCTATTAATGTACAAACCAAAATTGATAAACATAATTTTGTGTCAAAAAGTTTCTATGGACTGCTAAAATAATTGGCCTTGTGAATCATAGATAATCACAACTGCTGGTTAGGTACTTTTTGCAACTTTGTTCAACCTTATAAGGTAGAGCTGCAAACAAATGTACTTAGTTATTGATCTAAACTTTTATGATATGGATCTTTAGTAGGGATGACCCTGAAATCAACTTGGTCCACCGGCATTTTTTTTGGGATCTGTTTTAATGGGGCTGTCTTCTTTGGTATTTTTGTTTGGTCAGTGTGAAAAAGAAAAAGAGAACTGCACTATCTTACCATGCATCCTATGGGAAGAACCAAAGGCTGTGTTAACCTTTTCCCTGTTGTGACTTTGCTTCGTGCCCCTGCCTCCAAAAAAAAAAAAAAATCCTTTCTTTCCCACCTAGTGATGCATTATGGGATGAACTTTTCTTGATATGACATGATGAAAGGTACATGACACGTGGTTGACCCCATGCACATATAAGGCACTTAAATCCCCGTTTCCTTGTGAAAAGATGCTTCTTACATTGGACATGGATAGGGAGATTGAACTCTGTTTATTTCTAATTTTCCACTTCATCTTATTGAATGCCAAGTTATTCCTAAACAAAAGCAGTATGCATTGTGATGCAAAATACAAGGTTTTAGACTTTGAATGTGGTTTATTTATTTCCGCTTGTGTATCCTTAATTTCCTGGTTTAGAGAGGTCCAGGGCCAATGCACCCACTTGAATTTCTGCCCATCACCAAATTGAAGCAATATGGCTGTCACTGCAGTGCAAAAAATAGTCAAGGCATGGTGTTTTGGAGAATCAACAAT